>NC_045437.1:30154636-30466546 GCF_002776525.5 Piliocolobus tephrosceles
AAAAAAAAAAAAAAAAAAAAAAAAAAAAAAAAAAAAAAAAAAACAAAGAGCTGTACAGTCTGTAAGTCCGTATCACAGGGATGTGTCATGAGTAGGAAACATAAATGGAAAATAATTTTGCAAGCTGAAAAGCACTGCAAATTAATATGAGAAAAAGGTTTATTTAAATCTGAGCACACTTGATATGCAACTATTATTGTTTGCATTGCTTTGAATAGCAAAAACAGTATACTATACATTACTTATTTTTGAGAATTTTGAAACAGAAAAAATTGACTATGGACATACAGAATGTTTAAGCTTTATGATTTACTTCACTTCTGAATACACACGTCTCTTCTGAGCAATAGAACCAGTTTGGTTCCCATCGTATAACTTCACTGCAAAGTTAACTCTTTGCTTTTCTAACTGTAGTTATTTGTACTGATTCCATTTTCAGCAGCTGTAGTGCTTTTTGTTTATTAACTTTTTTAATATAACAGGAATGTCTAAGACAAAATCAATATATTCATAACAATGTCTCCACTGTTTTATAATATAAATGACAAAATAAGCTTACAGATATAAAAAATGATTTTTAAGAGTTAAATTTTGTTGTTCAAATTTTTCTATTATTAGTTTGAAGCTTCTAAATGGAAAACGGCAACCGTGATGTTTAAAAATTATTCAAACTTTACATCTTATTTCCTCAATGCAAGCCAGCCCTGGGCAAATCTAACCATGTCAGACACCACCTGCTAAAATTCCTTCCGTGGCTCTCCATTGCCTTCACGATTGAGTCTAAACTCCTTAACTAGGCATTCAAGGTCACTTTAGTGATTATCCCCTTATTTACCTTTGAACTCATCTCTACCACTAATCAGCCAACATCCTGATCCCCAGCCATTCCAAAGTCCTTGAAATCTCAGAAGTCTCATGCTCCATTTTTGTTCTCTGAACTTGTTTCGGCTGCTGTCTCCTATAAAGTCATTTTTTTTTTTTCCTATCACTTGTCTCATATTTATCTAGAATATACCATCCCTGTGTAAACCTTCAGGAATGCAATCAATGGCATCAACTCTCAGTCGTTTTCCTGCTTATATCCAATTCTACCTGCCTCTATTTAGCTTTGCTCTCAAACAGATTCTGTTCCTGGGGCAGCAAGACCACCACTGTCAGTCCCAGTCTTACATACTTTATTGCTGTGCTTCTATGAGAGCTCCAGCAAAAATCCCAGGGAAAACTCTGATTGGCCCATCTTAGATCAATGCACAGCCTAGAACCAATGTCTGTGGCCATGGGAATGAAGAACTTTCATTCTTGCTAGTCTGAATCATATGCCCATATCCACTCTGATGGAAGAGAAGATAATAACACCACTTCAAATCTATAAACTACTATAGCAAAGAGAAATGGTGTAATTCTGGTCCTCCAAAAGAAGGCATACTGATATGACAGAGCTATGTAAAATAATATATATAATTATTCTTTTGTGTCATCATGCTTCTAACTCGAGGAATTAAGTATTTTTATTTATTGTTGATAGTGTTGTTACCAGTATCTCAATTACTTTTATTTACTGTTACCTGTAACAGTTTTTTGTTATTTTTTTGTTAGAGTTGTTATTTATTTGTTTGTTTTTGCATTCAACTGAATTTGCTTATTAGAGGCCAACATTCTAGTTAAATATACAAAAACTAGAAATCAAATTATCATGGTAATGGTTAGTTAACATTTGAAAGAACTTTAGAATAAAGCGTTTTTATACGTAACGATTGCACATTGTGAAAATGAGTGATTTTAGCATGAAAGCCAACAAAATTAGAATACACAGCAAACATCAGCCATAAATATTTCTAAAAAAGAGCTACAATGCTGGGGAAAGATAAACAGAAGAAAAAGATGGAGGGTCGAGGAGGAGGAAGAGCAGGAGGAAGAGGAAAATGAAAAAAGAGAAGAGAAGGAAGTAGGAAAGAGAGAAAGAGGAAGAGAAAAACAGGGCCACAATAGTAAAGGAAATAGAATTTTTTGAGGAATAATTTTTTTTTCTCTTCATACAACATACCAAAACTTGAAACCTCATGTTGCAATAGTCATGTGTTTTAAATATCTAATACACTAAGCTTGTCTGAATCTATTTCCTAGGAACTGGAAATAGGAAAAGTAAATCCTTCCCTATGTACAAAGATGAATTACATAATTTAGCATGGTTTTCTAAGGCAGCACGTTTTCACTGACATGCAAATTGAAGTATTTTTTTTTCACATGAATCACCCTGAAAGTACTAATTAGAACTTAAAATTCTCATTTGTAAATCATATGAATCTTATGAAACATGCTTCTGCCTTAGAGAACCATTTCCTAAGGGCTACCATATGACCAGAGTGTGGAGCAGATGTTCTCAAACAGATGAAGACAACCTTTTAAAGCTCAGAGCAGCCCATGATAGCTGGGGTAGCAAAGCCCTATTGGATTTCTGTAAGTAAGCACTAGAAAGGAAAATGTTTTGCACTAAGTGGTCCACTAGGCTTTTAGTTAGGTGAGCAAATGTACTCCTAGGTCATAGTCTCTGAAAGTAAATGAGTTTAAATCCCTGATTCAGTTAGGAAGATGCAAAAGTGACCCACTTATAATTTAGAGGAAACAATTAGACGTAAGGACTTAGATTCGACTGGAACTCAATCTTTATTGATCTGTATGTAAACTATATGCACTAATGTCTGTAAGAATCTCTTCACACAGAGCTTGTTATGCTTACCTCTGGGAAGCCATGTGGCAAGCCTTAACAATGTAATCACACTGCAAGAGGCCTTGAGTGCTGAGTATATTTAAGATACTTTCTGAAAACACCTCTAAGACGACTCTCCAGACTTGGCAAACAAAGACTTCTTGAGCTGCAGCTGCTGTCCATTGTCCTGATTTGGCATTACTCCCCTGATATTTTTTTAGCTGCAGCTGTGAAATTTGAGCATCTCCAAGCTCACAGTGATAATATACATCATGTCTCAGAATCTGGGCTATGAGAGCATGTTTCAGATTTCAGCAAATTTTATACCTCTTCTACCTCATCCATGCAATAAAATAATAATTTCTAAATCAAATTGAAAGGGAATCAAAGTGTGTCAACAGTGTGTTCTCCAGCTTCCACTTATTTTCCCTTTGACCCTAATTAGTCCTTTACATTTCCTGATGTCATCCTTTATTGCTATTTTTCACTCATAATACAAAATAACTCTGATCTTGAATCTGTCTTAGCTTCCCTTTGGTCATACTAAAATCATATGACATCAACTTTGCTGCCAACCACAGAGTTTCTCCATTTGATGCATATTTTGAATAGCAAAAGCTGGAGATAGAACCTACAAAGTCATTTTAACAGTATTAAGCCTGCCTTCCCCCTGCAGCTCTTTTAGCAGAGCTCCACTGCACATCAAGAGCTGAGATTTAGCTTAGGTGACTTCAGTCCTTCCCTTTCTAACCCCCTCCCTGCTTTCAGGTGCTCAATGAATCTTTCCTGTGGACTCTGGCTCAGTTTTACTTGTTCTCAGAAAAGAATGCTTTGCTTGAAAGAGATTTTAGCCATCAAAGAGCTGGTTTGAAAATAAAGTAGGAAATTAGGGTAGACCTCCTAAGGGCTTTAAAAACTATATCATCTTTCCTGTTGTTTGAGATTCCCTAAGGTTCAGAAACCAGAAGGAAAAATATTCTGAAGATGCACAACTTTAGCCCAGCACAACTTCTATCTTCCTACTTGTTCCTCATACCTTTGTAAAACTCACCAGCCAAAGAACAGAGTACATGCTCAGGGTTTTAAATGAAATTATCAGCACACTCTGAAACAATGCACTTTTATTGTCAAAGAGGCACAGCTGCCAAATTTGTAATTACCTTATTATGTAACCTGAAATTGTTTTCTGTCTCTCAACGTTGCCAAAAAAATGGAAATACTAAATTATCTTCTTAGGAAGTATATGCCCCATCATAGCAAACTAAAATATGATATCATCTTAATAATAGTTCATTTACCCTTTAGAAAGATTACATCTTTATTTGGTGAAGAGGCTTGACAAAGCACAGGTGTGGAATATAGGATCCAAGAGTACAAGTGTCAGTAGGAGAAGATACTCCTAAGGTGGAGCTTAAACAAGCTTGTTTCAATGGCTAGGAAAGGTCACTGGGGACTTTCTGGATATAGAGAGACCAAAGATTATTTTAATGTGTTGGGGTTCAATGTGAGGTTATAACTATTATAATTAGCATTCTTATCATTCATATGTTCCCACAACTCCTCAATTCTACACTTGCAGATACCTTGAAGGATGGAGGCATATCTGGGGTAAGTTGACCAAGAGTCTATTTCATATCTGCCCTGTGCCACTGAAGTGTCTGCATGTAAGACAAGAAAGGAATGAGATGAAGAGGGGCTCTGAAAACTCAGGCACCACATTCTCTTCAATTTACAGAAGCCTTGAGGATTTATTTGGCCTCCATCCGGTATTAACAGATGTCCAAGCAAGTCATAAGGGGTCAGGAAATCCCGGTTGACGTCTAGGTTACACTTGGTTATCTCATTTTCTAGCCAGGAGCTTGGCATCCATCTGTCAGAGTTTCAGGAATACAAAGCATTAAGGTGTCTTATGAGAGAGTATTTTTGCAGACTGGCTGGGAAACCATGCTCTGAAACTTCTTGCTTCTACTGTCAGCCTTAATGACAATTTTAGCAGGGACTAGATAAGCAATGGCCTGAAAGAAACTCACTATGGCTTTATGAACCTGTAAAAATCAATTCCAACAGATACAGTATGTGCATAAGCAACCAGGGCATTTTTAGGCAACTGAGAGTGAAATAAAAAGCAATCAATTATTAAGTGGGTCATTTTTGTCAGCATCATCTGTGTCAGACTTAGTCTAGAGATGTATCATAAAACGATTTTTCATTTAACTTAAATATGAATAAAAACTAAGGAGTTTTCTTGTCAAAAATACAAAGAGTTTCATCAGTATTCTTTGAATTAATTAAAAGATTAGCCACTGGAAGAATTATGATGTCAGTAACCATGACGTAATCAGGGCAGGCAGGGAAATCTATCCCTTAGCCACCATATAAAAAAGAAAGGAGTATTTTCCACTAGAGACAGAACTGCAAAGCATTGATTCACCGTTAATATATCCAAGGTAAAGAAGAGGGAGAAAAAATACCCAACCCACTGACACACTTATTCCATTCTTTCTAACACAGAGGAGTTATAATGCTTCTTAGACGAGGACTATAAAATACTGAGAGCTCCCCAGAGGAAAGAGTAGCCTAGGAACAAGCTTTTATTAATTGAAGAGTTTATTAAGCATGAATCAATTTCCTTTGCTTCCTCATATACTTAGGCTTACTATTCATTTATAGGAATTTCTCGGTCCAGAATAACTTTATCTTTCAGGCCAGATGGAGGCTACAATGAAGAGTAGCTCTTACTACATACACACACACACACACACACACATACACACACACACACACATATGCATACACATATGAAATAAGCGCTCACTCTGTTACCCAGGCTGGAGTGCAGTGGCACCATCATAGCTCATTATAACCTCAAACTCCTGGGCTCAAGAGATTCTCCTGCCTCCACCTTCAGAGTAGCCAGGACTACAGACACACACCAGCATACCTGGAAAATTGGGGATTTTTGTTTGCTTGGGTTTTTGTTTTTGTAGAGACATGGGTCTCACTATGTTGCCCAGGCTGGTCTTGAACTTCTGGCCTTACACAATCCTCCTGCCTCAGCTTCCCAAAGTGAAAACATGAGCCACTATGCCCAGCCCTGTATTTGTTTCTGTAGATGAATATTTTATACTTCATGATATCTTTTCTTTTATGGTAAATTTTTGTCTTTTTGTTGTTGTTGTTTTCTTTAGTTCCTTTTTAATCTTTAAATCTCAAATAAGAAAAAGGACACATCCGGATTGTTTCTCCACTTCTGAGAATTATGTTCTGTTTGTATTTGTAACCCCAGTGCCTAGAAGAGTATATCATATATAGTAGATGTTCAATAAACAAGTTTAGAGCGAATGCCTAGATTATATCTCTAGGCCCATTTGCTGCCTGTGTTCTGTTTTTTCTTCCAGATTCATTTTGATCCTTCTCCAATGGGCTCCGTGTCTTGGGAGTGAGGATGGCCAGCATGAAGCGCATCAGCAGGATCCCTTGCCCTCTGGCTTCCTCTTGCCTCTTGACTTTGGCTAATGAGAGACATCACAGAAGACTAGAGAATGGAGTAGATGAAGTCTAGATATTTCTCCTCCATGCTCCCTCCCTGGAAAGTCACCCCCAAAGACCACAGTTTCTGTCAGGTGACCTTCTCCATGTAACTGTCTTCTCTGTATACCAGTAACCACCTCTCCTCTGTGTCAAGTCTTGGCAGAGATATGGCCCCAAACTGTTGCTAACCCCAGCACACTCCAGTGTACCTTATTGGTTTCACTGTACCCTGTCCATGACTTTGGAAATCACCCCTTTTCTACACTTTCCTCAATTACCCAATTGATTGTTTCATCTCACTCCTGCTGGAACCCTGACTAATAAAGCCTTATGATTTATAAAATGCTATCAAAGTTCAAATGGTAATTAAATGAAAAATTCAACTTCTGAACTTTTTTTTTAAATGACAGCTGGGTTTGTTGATTATCTTATACCTCAGGCTTTTTTTTTAAATTGAAGGCAGAATCAGTTTTCATTCCTTTCCTGAATAAATGTTTAACCAGTTTTATTGAACTAGTTATGATGTGGGAGCTTTGTTCTGATGAAGGTACTCAGAGGTGTTTGTAGTTAGTAGCTACAATAGCTATAAAAATATCTTTCTATTTAAAGTATGTATTAAATTACACTTCTGTGAAATTTGTGTTAAAGTAAGAAGAATAAGAAAAAGAAACTATGAAATGTGTTGGTAAGCAAAATTATTTAGATCATTTTACTTTACAACAAAATTTTACTAAATATTCATCTATACTACAAATAAGGAAATTAAAGCAAAACAGTCCCTTCAATCACTGTGAACTATATTATATTACAAATGACTGAATCAATGTGGTGTTTATATTTTAAGTATTTATAATATACTGAAATATTATTTAATAAATGAAAAGAATAAAATTATGTTCTAAGTATCTAGTGTCCTGATTTTCTTTTAAGTAACTCATTTGAATGGAATTTATTTTGCATATCATATCTTCATTATATGTAAAGAAACTAAATGCAAATCTATATTGATTCAATATTAGAAAAAAGTCATTTTAAATCTTTTCCAAGGTCTTCAAATTTTAAAAAATAGAACAGAAAAAGAAGTCATAGCATTTTCCCATTCATCTTCATATGAATTTTCCCAATCAAATATGAAGATAAAGAATAGATTGCAGGTAAAAGGGTATAAGTAGAAAAACAAAAAAGTAGGGGCAAGGGAACCTCCAAACTGTTATTTTCCTTTTTTCCTCATTGGATTTCAGCATTGGTACTCTGGATGCCAAATGGCAGCTTCTAAAATGTAGAATTATAGCTAGATTAGATTAAGCTGAAAATGCCCTTCAGCATCTCAGTGTTTTATTTATTTATTTTTTTAATGTGAATGAAAGAACAGATTTCTCCTCTTGCATTATCATTTCTTTCCTCCTTGGTGATGTGTTTTGGTAGGATGGGAAGTGGAGGTGGTATGCAAGGGATACTCATCTGTTAATTATAAACTGGCTCCACACTTATTTCTTCTTACTGAGCTCCTCTCTTTTTCCACTTTTCTTTACATACTGGTCTGTGAACTTCTTGCTCTCACTAAATCACTTAGCCTGGGTTAAATACCTATTAGGAGTGAAGTTGAGTGGACCATTCTGGAAGCAATAACCAAAACCTTGGTGCATGCTCTCACTAAACTACCACCAACTGATTCACTGATGTGTTCTGGTGCCGTGTACTTATCACCTCATAAATGTTATTTCTAACTCTGTCTCTCCTTTTTGAAGTGTCTCATATACATTGCCTAACCGAGTTTCCTAAGAGTCCAATTTTGTAATTTCAGAAGACAAAGAGGTTCTTCATTGTAAATTGCTTCCAGTCTTTAACTTCTTCATGTAAACTTTCCTAAAGCTTCTGGGTTTGGTTGCTTTCTTCATGCTGTCAAATGCCCTACTACTTCCTAGCAAAAACCTCCGCTCTAGTCATAACACATCCAAGGATATTACCTGCATCTTGCTCCCAATCAAAACTACTCATCCTTGTTTGAACATAGTCTGCTGCCTTTCTCTTTGTTTCCAGTTTTCCCTTTGTTGGTTTTATTGTTTCTTTTAAGAATCTTTGATGCAGTCGGCACTGAGGAGGTAGTGAGACAAAGCCAGTGGACAATTTGTTATCATGCACTGGGTTCTTAAAGCCATTGGCTTTTGACTTCAATAGCCTGGGCACAGAGCTGCAAAAGCCACACAAAGCTGGAGGTCCCTTCAATTTGGAGAGAGAATTGCAAAGCCTCCTCTATTAGTCAGCATTCTCTAGAGGAACAGAACTAACAGGATAGAGATATATATAAAGGGGAATTTATTAGTATTAACTCACACAATCACAAGGTCCCACAATAGGCTGTCTGCAAGCTGAGGAGCAAGGAAGCCAGCCCGAGTCCCAAAGCTGAAGAACTTGGAGTCAGATGTTTGAGGGCAGGAAGCATCCAGCACAGGAGAAAGATGTAGTCTGGGAGGCTAAGCCACTCTCGCCTTTTCAAGTTTTCTGCCTGCTTTAAATTCTAGCCACACTGGCAGCTGATTAGGTGGTGCCTACCTGGATTAAGGGTGGATCTGCCTCTCCCAGCCCACTGACTCAAATGTTAATCTCCTTTGGCAACACCCTCACAGACACACCCATGATAGATAAATACTTTGCATCTTTCAATCCAATCAAGTTGACATTCAGTATTAACCATCACACCTCCAAATCTATTGTTTATTTTTAACTTTATTACACTTTGGCCAGAGAACATTGTTCGCATACTATTAATTCTTTGGTATTTCTTAAAACTTCCTTTGTAGGGTGGGTTGGGGTCAAATTTTGTAAATATTCCATGTATATCGAACAACTATGAGTTTGCTCTGTACACTGGACAAAGTAACATATGCATACACACACATATGCATACATACACACATCCATGCATACACACACAAATGTGATGAAAATAGTTTCTTATGTTTGCATCCCCCATATTTTCTTGATATTTTTGCCTCCTTGATCTATAAGTTTCTATTAAAATTTATTAAAATATCCAAGGAATGCTGATTTCTCTGTTGCTTTTTTTTATATCCGCCAGATTTTTATTTAAGTATTTTAAGGTTGTGTTTAATTTTGGATTATCCTTTGGGTGAATAACGTGAATCTCATCTTGCCAAATGAGAAATTTGGTGTAGCTCTATGGTAGGACTGTGTCATAAACCCCCAGATATATTGTATTAGGAAGATGTTTGAGAACAAATGGTGTGGTTGATACTCAGCAAATTATCAGAGATGAGCATGTGCTGCTTGACGGTAAGGATGAAATCTAATTCATTTCTATGTCTGCATTGCTCAGCTTACTCTCTAGAACACTGAGTTGACAATAAATGATGGCTGAGGACTATAGAGGTTTTTTTCATTTCAGCTTTTATTTTAGATTCAGGGGGTACATGTACAGGTTATTTACATGAAGGTATTGCATGATACTGATGTTAGGGGTATGAATAATCTCATCATCCAGGTAGTGAGCATAGTACTCAACAACTTTTCAGCACCTGCTCCCTTCCTCCCTTCCCCCCCTTTAGTAGTCCCCAGTGTTTGTTGTTGCCATTTTTATGTTCACGTGAACCCAATATTGAGCTCTCACATATAAGTGAGAGCTCATGTGGTATTTGGTTTTTTGCTTCCTTCATTAGTGTGCACAGGTTAATGGCCTCCAGCTTCATCCATGTTGTTGCAAAAGATATAATTCCATTATTTTTCATGTCTTCATGGTATTTCAGAGTGTACTTGTACCACATTTCTTTATCCAGTCCACATTGGTTGGCACTGAGGATGATTCCATGTCTTTGCTATTGGGAATAGTGCTGCTATGAACACACATACTCAGTAATGGGATTGCTGGATTAAACAGCAATTCTGTTATAAGTTCTTTGAAAAATCTCAGTGGCTGAACTAATTTTCATTCCTCCCAACAATATAGAAGCATTCCCACTTCTCTGCAGCCTCACCAGCATCTAGTGTTTTTTTGACTTTTTTAATAGTAGCCATTCTGACTGGTGTGAGATGCTGTTGCATTGTGGTTTTGATTTGCATTTTTCTGATGATTAGGGATGGTGAGCATTTTTACATAGGTTTGCTGGCTATTTGTATGCCTTCTTTTGAGAAGTGTCTGTTCCTGTCTTTTGCCCACTCATCAATAAGGTTATGTGTTTTTTTGTCTGGTGAATTATTTAAATTCCATACAGATTATGTATACTAGACCTCTATCAGATGCAGAGTTTAAAAACGTTTATTCCCATTCTGTAGGTTGTTTATTCTATTCATAGTTTATTTTGCTGTGCAGGAGCTCTTTAGTTTAATTGGGTCATGCTTGTCAACTTTTGTTTTTGTTGCGATTGCTTTTGAGGACATAGTTATAAATTATTTCTCAAGGCCAGTCTCCAGAATGGTATTTCCTAGGTTGTCTTCCAGAATTCTTACAGCTTGAGATCTTACATTTAAATGCTTAACCCATCTTGAATTAATATTTGCGTATGGTAAAAGGCAGAAGTACAGTTTCATTCTTCTGCATACGGCTAGCCAGCCAGCTGTCCAAGCACTATTTATTGAATAGAGAGTCCTTTCCTCATTGCTTAGTTTTATTAACTTTGTCAAAGATCAGATGGCTGTAGGCGTGTGGCTTTATTTCTTGGTTCTGTATTCTGTTCTATTGGTCTATATGTTCTGTTTCTATAACCATACTGCTTTGGTTAAAGTAGCCTTGTAGTATAGCTTGAAGTCTGCTAATGTGATGCCTCTGGCTTTGTTCTTTTTGCTTAGGATTATTTTGACTATTCAGGCTCTTTTTGCTTCCATATAAATTTTAGCATAGTTTTTTCTAATTCTGTGAAAAACGATGTTGGTAGTTTGATACACATAATGTGGAATCTGTACATTGCTTTGGGCAGTAAGGCCATTTTAACAATATTGATCCTTCCAATCCATAAGCATGAAATGTTTTTCCATTTTTGCGATTGGTCACCTCTAATTTTTTCTGGCAGTGTTCCGTAGTCTTGTTGTAGAGCTCTTCCATCTCCTTGGTTAGATGTATTCCTAGGTATTTCAGGGGTTTTGTGGCTATTGTCAATGGGATTGTATTCTTGATTTGGCTCTTAGCTTGAATGTTTCTGGTTTATAGACATGCTGCTGATTTTTATACATTGATTTTGTATCTTGAAACTTTATTGAAGTCATTTATCAGTTCTAGAAGCCTTTTTGTGAAGTCTTTAGTGTTTCCTAGAAACAAAATCATATCATCAGTGAAGGGAGATAATTTGATTGCTTATTTCCTATTTGGATACCTTGTATCTCTTTCTCTTGCTTGATTACTCTAGCTAGAACTTCAGTACTATGTTGAATAGAACTGATGACAGTGGGCATCCTTGTCTTGTTCCTGCTCCTAAGGGAAATGTTTCCAGCTTTTCCCTGTTCAGTATGATGTTGCCTGTGGGTTTGTCATAAATGGTTCTTATTATTTTGAGGTATGTTCCTTCAATGCCTGTTTCCTTGAGGATTTTTATCATGAAGGGATGCTGGATTTAATAGAAAGCTTTTTCTGCATCTATTGAGAAGGTTATTTTTTTTTCCTTTTAATACTGTTTATATGGTAAATTACATTTATTGATTTGCATATATTGAACCAAATTTACAGCCCAAGAATGAAACCTACTTCACTGTGGTGAACTAACTTTTTGATGAGCTGCTGAATTCAATTTGCTAGTATTTTGTAGATGATTTTTACATCTATACATATCAGGAATACTGGCCTGTAGTTGTCTTTTGTTGTGCCTCTTTGCCAGGTTTTGGTATCAAGGTGATGCTGGATTTATAAAATAAACTGGGGAGGAGTCCTTCCTTCTTCATTTTCTAGAATAATTTCAGTGGAATTGGCACTAGCCCTTCTTTGGACATCTGGTAAAATTTGATTGTGAATCCATCCTGTCCAGGGCTTTTTTTCGTTGGTAGGTTTTTTATTACTCATTCAGTTTCAGCACTCAATATTGGTCTGTTCAGTGTTTTAATTTCTTCTTGATTCAACCCTAAGAGGTTGTGTGTTTCCAGGAATTTATTCATTTCCTCTAGATTTTCTAGTTTGTGTGCACAGAGGTGTTCATAAGAGTCTCTGAAGATCTTTTGTATTTCCATGGGATTGGTTATAATATGACCTTTGTCATTTCTGATCATGCTTATTTCTATCTTTTCTCTTTTTTCTTTGTTAATCTAGCTAGCAATCTATCAATCTTGTTTATCCTTTCAAAAAATCAAATTATAGTTTCATCAGTTCTTTGGATTATTGGGTCTCAACTTCAGTCAGTTCTGCTATAATTTTAGTATTTCTTCTCTTCTGCTAGTTTTGAAATTAATTTGTTCTTCATTTTCTAGTTCTTCTAGGCGTCACATTAGTTCATTAATTTGAGATATTTCTACCTTCTCGAGGTATTTAGTACTATATACTCTCTTCTTAACACTATTTTTGATGCATTTCAGAGATTGTGATATATTTTGCTTCTGTTTTTATTTATTTCAAATATTTTTTAAATTTCTGCCTTAGTTTTGTTGTTTACCCAAAAGTTATTCAGGAGCAAGTTATTTAATTTCCAGATAATTGTGTAGTTTTGAACAGATCTTTCTAGTATTAATTTCTATTTTCATTCCACAGTGGTCCAAGAGAGTATGGTTGGTATTATTTTCATTTTTTTGAATTTATTGAGACTTGCTTTATGTCTGGACACATGGTTGATCTTAGAGCATGTTCTACATGCAGATGAGAAGAATGCATATTTTGTGGTTGATGGATGGGGTATTCTGTGGATGCCTATTAAGTCCAATTGGTCACATGTCAACTTTAAGTCCAGAATTTGTTAATTTTATTGCTCAGTGATCTGTCTAATGCTGTCAGTGGGGTGTTGAAGGCCTCCTCTATTACCATGTGGCTAAGCCTTTTTGGAAATCTAGAAGTATTTGTTCTATGAATCTGGTGCTCCAATGTTGGGGTCATATATATTTAGTATACTTAAATCTTCCTGTTGGATTGAAACCTTTATCATTACATAATGTCCTTCTTTGTCCTTTTTTACTTTTTGTAATTTAGAGTCTATTTTATCTGATATAAGAATGATGACCCCTGTTTTTTTTTTTTTTTAATTTGCAAGGTAGATCTCTCTCCAACCCTTTATTCTGAGTCTACTGGTGTTGTTACATGCGAGATGGGTCTCTTGAAGACAGAAGACAAGTGAGTTTTGTTTTGTTTTTGTTTTTTTTTTTTTTTTTTTTTGAGGCAGAGTCTCGCTCTGTCGCCCAGGCTAGAGGGCAGTGACGCAATCTCGGCTCACTGCAAGCTCCACCTCCCGGGTTCACGCCATTCTCCTGCCTCAGCCTCCTGAGTAGCTGGGACTACAGGCGCCCGCCACCGCGCCTGGCTAATTTTTTGTATTTTTAATAGAGACAGGGTTTCACCGTGGTCTCCATCTCCTGACCTTGTGATCCGCCCGCCTTGGCCTCCCAAAGTGCTGGGATTACAGGCGTGAGCCACTGCGCCCGGCCGAGTTTTGTTTTTTATCTAATTTCCCACTCTGTGCCTTTTAAGTGGGGTGTTTAGACCATTTATATTCAAGGTTAATATAGATATGTGAGGTTTTGATCCTATCATGAAGTCGATAGCTGGTAGCTTTGTAGTTTCTATTGTGTGGTTGCTTTATAGCATCTGCGGTCTGTGTACTTAAGTGTGGTTATTTGTTGTTGTTGTTGTTTGTTTTTATGATAGCAGGTATTGTTCTTTTATTTTCATGTTTAGAACTCCCTTAAGGATCTCTTGTGAGGCTGTTCTAGTGGTAACACATTTTCCTGGAGCTCATTTGTCTGAAAAAGATTGTATTTCTCCTTTGCTTATAAAGCTTAGCTGGGCAAAATATGAAATTCTAGTTAGATATTTATTTTCTTTAAGCCTGCTGAAAATAGGCTCCCAATCTTTCCTGGCTTGTAAGATTTCTGCTGAAAGTCGACTGTTAGCCTGATGAGGCTTCCTTTTTATGTGATCTGATGTTTTTCCCTAGCTGCCTCTATGATTTTTTCTTTTAGCATTGACCTTGGACCACCTAGTAACTATATGCCTTAGTTATGTTTGCTTACAGTATCTCACAAGTGTTCTCTGGATTCCTTGTATCTGGATTTTTGTTTTTTGGAAACCGAGTCTCACTCTTGCTAGAGGTAGAAATCCAGATACAAGGATTTCTACCTCCAGCAAGATTGGACAAATTTTCTTAGATTATTATTCCCTCAAATATGTTTTCCAGATTGTTTACTTTTTCTCCTTCGCTCTCAGGAATGCCAATAATTCATAGGTTTGGTCACTTTACACAGTTTCATATTTCTTGAATACTTTGTTCATTTTGTTAAATTCTTTTTTCTTTATTTTTATCTGACTGGGTTAATGTGAAAGATTGGTCCTCAAGCTCTGAAATCTTTCCTCTGCTTCATCCTGTCTGTTGATAAATTGAATTGTATTTTAAAATTTCTCAAGTGAGTTTTCCAATTCCAGATGCTCTGATTTCTTTTTAAGACACTTATCTCTTCCTTCATTTCCTGGGCTGCTTTAGAAATTTATTTCCTTTGATTTTCCACTTTGTCTTGGATCTCATTAAGCTTCCTTGCAATTCATATTTTGAATTTTTTATCTGTCAGTTCTGAGTTTCCATTTTGGATAAGAAGCAATGCTGGAGAGCTCATGTGATCCTTTGGTGGTATCACGACATTCAGATTTTTCATGGTGTCAGAATTCTTGTACTGGATCCTTCTCATCTGGAGATGCTAGCACTTCTAATTTTTGTAACTTTTTTCATGCAGATAGAATATTTACTTTCTTTCTTTTTTTATCTTTCTTTCCCTATAATATTTTTTCTTTCTCTTTCCCTTTACCCACTACCTAGGGGGTGTGACAATAAAGAATGTTGGGTAGGGTCTTTTGGCTTTGCTTCTACAGACCGATGCACTTCTGTCAGCAGGTTTTATATTGGGCTATGTGGTTTGACCTACAAGCCCACAGATAGCCCTTATGGATAGAGCTGGCTGTGACCAAAGCAGCTGGGTACATCTTGATCCTTGTTTACTGGGAGAAGCTCTCTGTTGCCTCCCACAACAGGCTGATATGTGGAGTTCACCGTGGTCTGAGCTCCCTGGTGAGCCCCACAGGAATGGAAGGCAAGATGGGCAGAGCAGGACTGCGCAGGTCCTACAAGTCCCCTGATGACAGGCACCAGTGCCAAGGGAGAATCCAGTAGGTGGCCACCAAGAACCCAGAGGTGTGCCTAAGCGTGGATCTGGGAAACTTCTTCAGCCCATGTTTTCTACATAGGCAGAAAGGGAAGTCTAAACCCCTAATCCAGGAGAGTGGGTACTCCAGAAGCCTGAAGATCTGCCCAGGCATAAAGTGTTTAGGGTCCTATCATACCACAGTCTCTGCACAGGAACAGTGGGGAGGCTGAGGCTGATAATCTAGGCAAACCGGTGCTCTGACTGCCTGTACATGAGGTGGACAGGGCTCCACTTCACCACAGTCTCTGCACAGGAAGAGTGGGCTGGCTTACACTGCTGATTCAGATGAGCAGGTGTCCTGAATGCCAAGAGATCTTCCTGGGCATGAGCAGAGAGGACCCCACTTCACCACAATCAGCAGAGTTGTTTGTTTGTTTTTTTTCTCTCAGGGTATGATGACAGTAAAGTAAAATCAGGACAGTTGCTATTCATTTGCCCAATGTATTGTCCAAATTCTGATTTGCAACTAAACTTATGAAAGGAAAGTTTTTTTATAATTAAATTGTGGGAAACTCAGGAAAGAAGGAGAAAGATAATGAATATAATATATAATGATGTGAATAATAATATTTGAATACTTTCTGTATTACAGCACCATTAGGTTACTTCATATTGCATATCTCAATTAATATTCTTAACAGTATTACAATTGCTATTTCTATCTCCACTTTATAGATAAAAATCAAACACCAGAATACCAAAATAATTTTTTCAAATAACTAATAAGAAGCTGAAAAAAAGATCAAAAGTATGTTAATGTCTTACAACCAAAACCCACAGGGAATACCCTCTAGTTCAGGAAGATTTGGCTTATTACTTGTTGCATTGAAAATCATGGGGTATCTCAGCAAGTTGTCTTTGGCTGGGTGATTTGGGGGAGAACCTACAAAAGTCAGGGTTCAAAGTTGTATGCTTTCCAAAGCAGAGGAGCATCTATGAGTGGGCATCTCGATAAAGTTTACTGATAAGAAAGAGATGTAATTGATAAATAGCAGTCACAAACTTTGAACAAGTAAAAGGATGTTTGATACTTTGTGGGTGTCATAGCGACCTTGTTTCTGTCTGTATTTAGACAGAACTATGAAGTGGCCTTGATTTATCTCCTTTTCTCATGATCTTGTCTGAGGTTAGTAAACTTGTCTGAGTTTAGTATTCTGTGAGACTGTTTATGTCTAGTCAGACAGTAATAAGACCTAGTGTGAGAGCCAAGTCAGCTTCCAAATGTCAGATACTGCTTCTTTTTTCTCTTTCCCAATCAGAACTCAGAAAATCATGTTTCTTCTAATTATGCTATATAACAACAATAGAAAGAAACTTGAAGAGTGATTTCTGCATGTCTGTTTTTCACCACATTACGACTACTTAATAGTGACACATAGAGAAATATCAGAGAATAAAATGTTCTACTCCTGTTTCCCAGAAGGGAAAAATAATACTCTGAACCAAACTTAGCAATTCTATTAGGAACATAGACCCCTTAACCAAAGGGAGATATTTATATGCCACTTTTTCATTGAAAAACACTGCCTTTTACCACAGAACAAAAGGAACCTTGTAAAACAATGTAGGGGTAATATTTGACAAAAGCTGTCTACCTAGGTGCTGCACTTTTCTGCCTTCTCTATTTATAAGATTCTAGAACATAGGCGAGAAGAATAAAAGTTGACTCCGATGGCTGTAAAATTAAATAGTTCAAAGAATAAGGACGAAAAGCAATGATCTCTCCTCCTTCGGATGGAAAAAAGTCTCCGTGCTTCATCAATGCACAGACAGCTGTCACTTATCCCCGATGGAAGCCAGAGAAGACAATCTTTTTAAAAACACATCTAGTTAAATATAGAGAGATGAATCTTGAGGGTATGGTTTAGAGAGAAATAAGTTACTATACAGATTGTCACATGAATTATCCACCAAGTTATTTAGTGAAATTTGATGACATTTTAAAGAATGTATTTTTCCCTAAAACAGTTAATCTATTAAAAGTATTAACAGATAATACTCCTGGATGTTTGGAGAGAATGAATGTAATGATTCTGTGTTCTATCAAATTCTTGCTTAGCCACCTATTAGTTATGTGAAGTGATCAAATAACTTTCCGAGCCTCAAGTTCATCTTAGATAATAAAAATGCCTGCATAGCCATCCCCACAGGGCTTTCTGGGGATCAAATAAGAAAACGCATATGGAAGTACTTGGTAAACTACAAAGAAACACACATGTGTAAATTATCATTATCTAAGATACAATGTACCCAATATCCACAAAAAGTAATCTCTACTAATTTACTCACAGACAAGGGCTCTTTTTGTACTTTTACTTAATTTCCTTCAGTATGATCTTATATCTTAAACTCCATATGTTTAATATTGGATCGCCCTTACTGAATATGAGTTTACATACCAAGTATATAAACTTAACACATTACTGTGAAAATTTAGAAACATCACTATTTACTTTCAAGCACAAATGAGCATAATGAGGTGGGCATCTGAAATGTAGAAAGTAACAGGACTGACAAAAAAAAAAATTTATTTCTGATTTTCAACATTTACATATTTTGAATGACTAAACTAGGTTTCTAAGGGTGCAGTTTATATTGTCATATAAATATTTAATGATAAAATCTTGATGCAGCTAGCTTCCTAAGTATCACTACTTTTACAAAATTTTCCCTAGACCATAAGGATCAGCTGCAAGTAAATTTCATTGTATTGAAATGCTGAAAGAGAAGTATAATTGAATGATAAAAGCTTGACTTTTTAAATTTCTCATAACTATAACCCTATTGCATTTATTTTAATTTTTAGAATTTTTCAAGACAACGGAAAGAAAAATAGATTCTAAGATGTCTGTTGATAAAAACACACATCCTTGGGAATGGTAAAATGCTCTGTCCATAGTACATTTCTAGTTTCAGCACACTACCTCTATGCAAATCAAAACACATAGATGATCCTTGTTATAGCAGAAATGTTAACAGTAATGTATTATGACCAACTTGGCACACATTTACCTGTTCTTTTTTACCAGGCATCAAGTTAGAGTCAAATTTAGATTGATGCAGGTACTTAGAAAACAATTTCTACAAATAGATATCTACAAACTTGTTTGTGATATGTTCTCTGTACCTACATAATAAAGTTGATATTCGATCCCTGGCTTTAAATTTATCACACCTGGTCCTGTTTATAACTTTCCTTGCCGTTAAACTTTCAAATCTTTTAGGAAAATATTTCCCATGAGTGATTTCCTAATAGGGACCCTTTCATCTCCATTTCTGAAATTAACACTTTAATTTTGGATCTAATTCCCTACTCTCTGGAGTTATCTAAATAATTGAAGTCAAGGTTGCCTAATTAATCTGAGTATTGTATTAGCTATCATTATACTACTCCACCATTTCAGCTGAGAAAATATAGCTGTTGAGTCAACCCACAGGTGTAACCTTGTTCTTTTCGCTCTGATTTATATAACAGCTACACTTTTTAGTTCAACTCCACACAGTTCAAAGGCGAGTCTTCTATAGAGTCCGCTCTTGCTGGAGGCCATTACCTAATTGGCTACCCTCTTGTCCAGATCTATCAAATCTCAGACAGGTTCTTCACAGGTGAAGCAAAGTGTAGGCATGCCACTATTAACAGAGAGACTCAGGCAAATATTATTGAGGTTATGATCAAAAGGTAAAGAAATATGCACACTGTTTTTTCTGATGTTATTCTCTGACAGGCTAGATAAGACAGGAGCAGTACAAGTGATTTCAAATGATCTCTAATGTTGGATTTTTGCTGCTGCTGTTACTGCTATTAGCGGTAGTAGCGGTGACAGCTGAGGTACCACTGGCATCTTAGTCAAAGTCACATACTAGTAAAAGGAAAACTCTGGAATTTATTTATCAACAAAGATTAGCTGAATACCTTCTATGGACCAGAATCTGCACTAAGATTGCAACCTGCAACATAATACAGGGACTACCACTGGGGTCTCCAAACCACAACCACTCAAAGCCATAATAACTAATTGACAGATATTGAGTGAGAACCACAGTTCATTGTACTGCTAAAGCCCAGCTATAGATAGATGAGTAATGAAGTAAGGTAATATCTAGAGGCTGATAAAAGATATTGCCCCATAATTTCCTTATCCTGAATCTTATCTTTATCCTGATTATGGGAAGTTACATGTGTGAGAAACTATTTATCATAAACTTAATCTGATAATTGTGATCCCAAATAGCATTTATAAATAGCATAAATAAAGTGATGGATGGTGCAATTTTCTGAATATTAGACAGTTAGCAATTATTGATTGCTAAAGTAATTGTGGGATATGAAGTAAGTGTACGCTACTTCTGGAATCAAGGCACAAATGTATCAAAATGTTAGCAACAATTCAAAACAAAATAGAAGCCCTGAGTAACATTACACAGAATGAAAGTTGTGAGAGTTGAGAGGAGGAGAGGTGAGTATAGACATATGTGTTCAGAAAGTCTTTGGAGGGTAAAAGGAACACGTTTGACTTTTTTAAGAGCAGAGTTAAAATAGAGAAGGAAATTTGTATGTATAATCTTTGATTTCAGGTTATTTTGTTTAAAATTCCAAACCAATGTTAGAAGGATTAATTAATTCTAGGCAGGACACTCAGGATTTAAATTGTACTAACTAAAATGGGATGCCCTATATTAAATCTGGAAAGCCCAGTAACAGTCATCTGAGTCTTACCACTTAGTATACAACTAACCAGTTACGTATTTCTACGAAAACATACATTCATTGAATGATTTAAATATAGGTATTAATTCACAAATATAATCAAATGCCATGCACTAGGTTGAAACCCCAGCATACCTTGACAAGCAAAACATGATCTCTGCTTTCATGAATATTTCTCAATACAGCGGGAAAAGCATACGATAAAAATAATCAACAAATAATATTATTAAAAATGTGTATAAGTGTCAGAAAATAAATGACTAAGTTTCCATGATGCAAATAAATGCTGAATTGGGAGGGGAAGCAATGCTTTAAAAGATTGGAAAAGAAGATGTTTATAAGGAAAATATTTACCTAAACCTGATAGATGAGGAGAAAATTTTGAAAAGAGGTGGGAAGATCGTGCATGCAAAGGCCCTAAATTGGGTCTTGTGAAGGTCCCCCAGGAGGGATTGTTTTGGCAAAGGCCCTGAAGTCAGACAGACCTTGCAGGATTTCCAGAACAGTCATGAAGCCAGTGCAGATAAAGTAGAAAAACAGCAGGAGGTCAGGATGTTGGGATTGACAGGGGCTTATTAGATTCAATAATTGTAAGCTTCCTCAATAGATGCAGAAAAGTCCTTCCATAAAATTCAACATCACTTCATGTTAAAAACTCTCAATAAACTAGGTATTAATGGAACATATCTCAAAATAATAAGAGCCATTTATGACAAACCCACAGCCAATATCATACTGAATGTGCAAAAGCTTGAAGCCTTCCCACTGAAAACAGGCACAAGACAGGGATGCCTTCTCTCACCACCCCTATCCAAAATAGTATTGGAAGTTCTAGCAAGGAAGTCAGGCAAGAGAAATAAGCAAAGCATATTCCAAAAGGAAGAGAGGAAGTCAAGCTGTCTCTATTTGCAGATGACATGATCCTATATCTAGAAAACCTCAGCCAAAAACCTCTTTAAACTGATAAGCAACTACAGCAAAGTCTCAGGATACAAAATCAATGTGCAAAAATTACAAGCATTCCTGTACACCAACAATAAACAAGCAGAGAACCAAATCATGAATGAACTCCCATTCACAATTGCTACAAAGAGAATAAAATAACGTGAATACAGCTATCATAGGAATACAGCTAACAAGGGAAGTGAAGGGCCTCTTCAACGAGAACTACAAACCACTGCTCAAGGAAAACAGAGAGGACACAAACAAGTGGAAAAACATTCCATGCTTATGGATAGGAAGAGTTAATATCATGAAAATGGCCATACTGCCCTAAGTAATTTATAGATTCAATGCTATTCCCATTCAGTTACCATTGACATTATTTGCAGAATTTTAAAAATCTACTTTAAAATTCATATGGAACCAAAAATGAGCCTGTGGAGCCAAGACAATCCTAAGTAAAAAGAACAAAGCTGCAGGCATCATGCTACCTGATTTCAAACTATACTACAAGGCTACAGTAACCAAAACAGCATGGTACTGGTACAAAAACAGACAAATAGACCAATGGAACAGAATAGAGATCTCAGAAATAAGACCACACATCTACAGCCATCTGACCTCTGACAAACCTGACAAAAACAAGCAATGGGGAGAGGATTCCCTATTTAGTAAATGATGATGGGAAACCTAGCTAGACATTTGCAGAAAATTGAAACCAGACTCCTTCCTTATATGTTATACAAAAATTAACACAAGATGGATTAAAGACTTAAATGTAAAACCCAAAACTACAAAAACCCTAGATGAAAATCTAAGCAATACCATTCAGGACATAGGCATGGGCAAAGATTTCACGATGAAAACGTCTAAAGCAATAGCAACAAAAGTAAAATTTGACAAATCGGATCTTATTAAACTAAAGAGCTTCTGCACAGCAATTCATATGACAAACTCTAATATCTAATATCCATATGACAAAAACCTAATCCATATGACAAAAATCTAATATCCAAAATCTATAAGAAATTTAAGTAAATTTACAAGAAAAAAAAACTCCATCAAAAAGTGAGCAAAGGACATAAACAGATATTTCTCAAAAGAAGATATTTATGTCATCAACAAACGTATGAAGAAAAGCTCAACATCACTGATCATGAGAGAAATATAAATCAAAACAACAATGAGATACCATCTCATGCCAGTCAGAATAGTGATTATTAAAAAGTCAAGAAATAGCAGATGCTGGTGAGGCTGTGGAGAAATAGGAATGCTTTTACACTGTTGATTGGAATGTAAATTAGTTCAACCTTTGAGGAAGACAGTATGGTGATTCCTCAAAGACATAGAACCAGAAATACCATTTGACCCTGCAATCTCATTACTGGGTATATTCCCAAAGGAACATAAGTCATTCTATTACAAAGATACATGCACACATATGTTCAACTGCAGCACTATTCACAATAGCAAAGACATGGAATCCACCCAAATGCCCATCAATGATAGACTGGTTAAAGAAAAGTGGTACATATACACTATGGAATACTATGCAACCATAAAAAGGAAGGAGATCATGTCCTTTGCAGGGACATGGGTGGAGCTGGAAGCCATTATCCTCAGCAAACTAACACAGGAACAGAAAACCAAATACCACATGTTCTCACTTACAAGTGGGAGCTGAACAATTAGAACACATGGACAGAAGGAGGGGAAAAACACACACTGGGGTCTGTCCCAGGGGGTGGAGAGGGAGAGCATTAGGATAAATAGCTAATGCATGCAGGGTTTAATATCTAGATAATGGGTTGATAGGTGCAGCAAAGCACCATGGCACATGTTTACCTATGTAACAAACCTACACATCGTGCACATGTATCCCAGAACTTAAAATAAAATTAAATAACGTTAAAAAAATAATTGCAGGCTTAGTGCAATTGGAGATGCATTGAATAAATGGAAGTGGTAATATCATATGTATGCTGTGAAAAGATGACTTTGGTGAGAAGGGAGTCATAAAAGGCAGAATTCAAACCAGAGACTACCACAGTCGTCTAAGCAAGGAAGGAAGAGGGTTGAGGCTAAAGTTAAGATACAAAAGTAAATTATTTCAAGGTATGTATTAGAATTAAAACCAATAGGACTGGTAGGTGGATTGAATGTGGAAGATAAGAAAGAGAGAGGAACCAAGGACTGAACAAATGAAGGAATACTGGTGCCATATGCTCAGATAAGAAATATTTAGGAAAGATTCATTTCTGAAAGATAAATCAAGAGTTAACTTTTGGCTACTGCTATGGTCTGAATATGTGTGCCTTCTCCTCAGATTCAGATGTCAAAACCTAACCCCCAAGATGAGCTATTAGGATGTGGACCTTTGGGAGATGTTAAGGTTAGACCTTAGCCTCCTTATGAAAAAGGCCTGAGGGAGCTTGTTAGCCTGTTTTTGCCTTTCTACCAAGTAAGGACACATAGAAGTCACCATCTATGAGAAACTGGCCCTCACCAAACACTAAATCTGCTGGCACCCTATATCTTGGAATTCCTAGCTTCCAGAAATGTGTGCAATAAATTTCTGTTACTTATAAATTACCCAGTCTAAGGCATTTTTATAGCAGCCCAAATGGACTGAGACAGCCATGTTACTTTTGATATTCCCAAGAGACACAGATGTGAAGATGTCAGTAAGACTTGTCCTAATCTTGGAAGAGACATTTGAACCAGAAACATTTAATTGTCATTTTTTTTTTCTTTTGGCTATAAAGATAGTACTGACATTTTGGAAACTAGATGGCATTATCTAAGTGTACGGTTTAGATAGAAAAAAAGACCTGGAAAAGTGCTTAAAAAATGCTAATTTGTAAATGTGTTATGAAAAAGAGGAAGCCAAAAATCCTGACTAAAATAAAATGACCAGGTAAATAAAATGAAAACCAGGAGAATACGGTGTCTTAAACCTAAAAAGTAGGAGTGTTTCAAGGTGAAGAAATGGTAAACCAAGTTAAATGTTGCCAAAAGGTCAAATATGATGAGGATAAAGAATCAGATGACAGGATTTGGCAACTTGGAGGTTCATGATTATCTTGACATTAAGTTTCACTGGAATGATGGAATTAGAAGCCAAATTTAACTTGGTTTACCATTTCTTCACCTTGAAGGGGAGGGGAAGGGGAAGGGAAAGGGGAAGGGAGGGGAAGGGAGGGGAAGGGAAGGGAATTTACCAGAAAATCTCAGAAAGATTTCCAGAGATTATTGAGGTTTGAGATGATTAATTTCAAGTCAAATGTGATGGTTTTGCAGTCACTACTAATGAAGATGTGACATCTACCAGAGGTCTGAAAGGCCAGATGCAATGGCTTACCAATAACCCCAGCACTTTTGGAGGCCAGGATGGGCAGATTGCTTGAGCTC
This sequence comes from Piliocolobus tephrosceles, assembly GCF_002776525.5. NCBI lineage: Eukaryota > Metazoa > Chordata > Mammalia > Primates > Cercopithecidae > Piliocolobus > Piliocolobus tephrosceles. The sequence goes on from NC_045437.1 coordinate 30,179,269, forward strand.
AGGAGTTCAAGACCAGCGTGGGAAACATAGTTAGACCACCATCTCTACAAAAAATATAAAAATTAACCAGGTGTGATGGTGCACGCCTGTAGTCCCAGCTACTCTGGTGGCTGAAGTGGGAGGATCACTTGAGCTCAGGAGGTCAAGGCTGCAGTGAGCCGTGATTGCACCACTGCACTACAGTCTGGGCAACAGAGTGAGATCCTGTCTTAAACAAAAAAAAAAGAGACCTGAAGGAAGTGACAAAATGAGGCAGTGTGTATGAGGAGAGGAGCAGTTCAGGTGGAGGAAAGAGCCAGCAGCGAGTGCGACTGATATGCTGGGGCAGAGGGACTGAGGGAAGATCATTACACAACGCAACAAGGGAGATAAAGGGGACCACGTCACACTGACTTCTGTAAATTCTTTTGGACTTTAGATTTTACTCTTAAGAGAGTAGAAGGTTTTTGAGGAGAGAAGTCTAATGATTTGGCTATGTGTTTTGTTAAACTTAGCTTGCAGAGATTTAAGGGTAGAAGCAGCGAAACCAAGAGGTGATGGCAGTCATCCAATGCAGACATGACAGTAGCTTTAACAAGGACGGTAGCATTGGATGGAGTAAGAAGTGCTCAGATTCCGGATCTGTTTGGAAGGTACCGCCAAGAGTCTCCCAATGGATTGAATGTGGATTCAAGAAAAATAAAGGGTAAAGGATGACTGCAAGGCTTTTCACTTTAACAATGAAAGAAATGGAGATGCCACCAAGTGCAGATAGACAAGGTTTGGCCGTAGAGATCAGTCACGCTTATTGCACTTGTTCAGTCTGAGATGTCCATTAGATATGCAAGTGTAGACAATTTACTTTTACCTTTTTTTTTTAATTGATTGAACCTCTGCAGTATTTGGCACAGGAGATACTAAAACCATGAAGCCACCTAAGTCACACTCTTTTTTAATGCAGAAGTAAGCACACTTCTTTGATAAAGATCTGATAGTACATATTTTAACAGGTTTTACCATTTCCTTTAGAACTACTCTACCATAATAGTGTGAAAGCAACCCTAGAGAATACACAAACAAATGAGTGTTGCTGTATTTCAATAAAACTTTATTTGCAAACAGAGAGTGACTTGGATTTGACCTGCAGGTTATAGTTTACTGACTCTTGCTTAATGGAAATTTAAGAGAAAACTTTTGAAACCCAAACAAGATTATATAATCTACTTTATTTCCAACTTGGATGTACATTGTCAACAAAACTATTTTAGGTGATACACAGACAGGCATTAAGTAACCTTAAAAAGCAAAATAATATGTTTATTTACCAATATTATTTATTTATAATTATCTATCAATTCATTGAATGCATAATGAAAAATGCTCCATTTGGTAGAGATATGACTATTTGGTAGAGATATGACTTTAGCAGCAGCTTGATACTTGATAGTCTCTCTTTACAATATAAATAGAGAAAGTCTTTGGTCTGAAAGACTTCTTCAAGCTAGAAATGTAGCCAGAGTCTAATAACATTGTTAAGCTTTTATCAAATGTATTTGCCAAGTTTCTAGTATCAATTATGTCTAGTGTCAATAGTGACATGATGTATTAATGTGATCTTTAATCACATTAAAGATCTTTAAATAGATTTAAGAAAAAAATGTGAATGATTCTCTGAAAATACAAAGTAAAGCATAGTATAGGTGATGCTTAAATATAATAAATATCTTAAAGCTGGCCAGTGAAGCACTGCTCTAATTCAACTCTTTCAAATGAAGAGGGAGGAAGTGGCAGATTGGTTGGTTGGCTTGTACTTTGTTCCCATAGCTTACAAATGACAGGACTAAAATTAGGACCCTTGAATCTCACCCAAGTGCTTTATCCACATCACCAAAATGGCCTGGTTTCCTCGTGCTGGAATGGAATTGTACAATTATTAATTAGGTGCTTGCCTAGAAAAACCACTGTGTTAACCTCAAACTGCCATTTCCTTATTAGGTCATAAACAGAAGAGGCAATAGAAAGAGTAATGATTTCTTTTCCGTTCAGATGCATAGTGAACCCAGAGGTGGATATGCCACAAAGCAAATGAAGCTGAAATTTTCAGGTCTCTCACTTTTTGAGACCCTAGCAATGTGTACACTTAGTCATATGTTTTGTAAAATGTATAAAAATAAAAAGTTTGGGCACGTTTTCTTATACAAGACTTTCAAAACTGTATATGCTTCGGCCTCTATAAGACCAGATCTGCTTCCATGTGTGTTCAAATCCTATGACAATTTCATTCTAATTAAAAAAAAAAAAAAAAGGTTTTATCAGTCAAACAACAAACTTACTCTTCACTCTTCCTTTATCAATCATTTTTGGAAAATTATAAAATATTGGGCACAGTAATAGATATGATCTCTGTGAGAACGAGGAATTCAATTCAGTTCAATCACTGTTTACTCTTAGTCTAGAATGTCCTCTCCAAGATATCTAGATAGCTCTCTGTTTTGCTCCTGAGTTTTATGCCACTTTCTGCTCAAATGTCCTTCCCTGAAAAATCCTCCCTAAACACTGTATCTAAAATAGCATCCCTCGACCCTGTCTCCTTACATGGTGTTATTTTTGTCATTATATTTATGACCACTAACATATTTTATATCATTTGTTTATATGGATGTTATCTATCTCCCTCCTCCCCACATCCCTCCTGCCAATGGAAACATCATGCACGAAGAGTCTTCATCTGTTTTGTTTTAATGCTGCAACATCAATGTCTAGAATAGTCCCTTGTATACTGTAGAATATAAATAGAAAATTGTGCAGTAGATGAGTATTTATAGAACACTTACTCTGTGTCAGGGCTGTGCTAAGCACTGGGGATTCAGCAGTGATATTCTCATCATAGATGGTAATAATTAATGGCTGGTGCAGTGACTACTTCAAACACAGAGTTGCAGGTGCTAATGGGGTATATACCAAGAATATCGGCATAGCCTACTGGAGTATGAAAGACTTCTCTGAGACAGCAATGGGTATTTTACATGACTCCAGAGGCCTGTGACCTATGTGTGGTTATTACATGCAAAGGAAAGAAAAAATTAGGTCCTCTTTGAGCTCATTATAAGTAGAAACTTTCTTAGTAGTAGAAAAATGCTACCATGCCAAATGAAATGTGCTGCCTAGATATATACTGAATTTTCCATATGACAAGAAATATTCAGACAAGCTGTCAGATCACTTGATGCAAAAAATAAAGGGTTAGATTAGCTGATCTTGAATTTATCTACTAACTCAAGGAGCCTATAATTAATTACTTTATTCTTTCATTACATAAATATTTATTAAGCACCTACTAAATGTCAGACACTGAAAAGCTAAAATTCAGAGTGTTGTCTCTGTGAATAAAGAATGTCATAATTGGACTCATCCCTTCCTCTTTTGCTATATTTCAGCTCACAGACAACTGCCAGCTAATCTCCAGACACATCAAGGCTCAAAATATTCAGCAATTCCCCTGCCCATAAAGCAATCCAAACCCCTTACCTGGCATTAAAAGCCTGCTATTCTTGGCCCTAAACATTTCCCAGTACTCGTCAACTCTGCCCTATGCTGCAATTCTGTTTATTTCTCAGAAGCACATAGGAAGGCATATTCCTCTACACTTTTGTTTATAAACCTTCCTCAGCCTTTGCTTTTCCCGGGCCCTTACAGTTATTCAGAAAATCCTCAGTCTGGGAGTATCAGCCCTTCCTAGTGCCAGAAAGAAATATGGACAATCCCTTATATGATATAGATGTTGCAATTGGGTTGGGAATAAAAGAGCTCCTCATGTAAAATGAGCATCTACTGTGCGATCCTAAAGTTCAGCCTTCTTGGGCCCTGTACAGTGACGATCATGTGACAAAGCTTCCACCTCAATATTCTGTTTGAGTTCCACTTCCTTGTTAATATTAGTCTTCTGCTCTGAGCTCTGGCTTTCTTGGCTGGGGCTCTGATCCATGGCCCAATTCTTGTCAGCATCCATCTAAGGCACACTGGGGTCCTGGGTCCCAATTCCCTCATCCATAGCTGCTGGGCTTGGACTCCACCTAAGATGGGCTGAGATAAATCTATGTGGTGGGGATATACAGATGGGAGCTCAGCTGGGCAGAGGTGTCACCTGGAATGAATGAATGTCAGCTGGGACAAAGAGACCGCTAACATGAAGAGAGAAGGGGCAGTCAGTGGAGCCAAAAACTGCCAAAGAAATGGAGGCATTCAGGAGCTAATTAGGTACTAGGAAATGAGCTGGTAGGTAAAGCCATGTGGGGAAACAGAGTGAGACAGAGTAAGTGCCTTGCCATGATGGGGTCTGGTGTGCCCAAGCTTTCTGTTGGTGGGTGCCAGCTTCACAATTCATTGGTAATTTAGCAGAGGATGCAAGGTGAACAGCTGGTCTTGTTCCAAAGTGGATTGATCATCCTGATACAAAAAGCTGACATCTGTGATCAGTGAACAGCACAACTGCCTGGAAAACTGAGTGAACTTTCTTCTTAGACATCAGACTCATCTCTAAGTAGGTTCATGTTCTCCATGCCACAGCCTTGGATTTAGAGTTTGACTGATGGTCATTCCACCCAGAGGTAAATCCTGTTGCAGGTCCAGTTTCTGCAGCCTCAACTCCAGCATTCTCCTGTTCTTTGTATGTTTGCTGCCAAAAACATATTTGCCTTGAGAGCAAGCCTGCACCAGTAGGACAGCACATTTCACCCTATTCATCAGCAAAGTCCTCCTCTAACTTTCTGCTTCTCTTCTGTATTCAAGATCTAACTCAAATTTTGCTCTTCCAAGTCATTGGAACCATCTCCAAGAGATCTCTCCATCTACTGAAGTATAATCCCATTTTACAATATCCATTAAGCATCCTCCCTTTACATAACACTTGCTATATGTCAGCTGCTGGGTGTTTTATAAATATCAACTCATTTAATCTTTCTAGTAGCCCTATGAGGTAAGTATTATTACAATCCCAATTTTGCAGATAAAGAACTGAGTCACAGACAGCTTAAATAACTTGCTCAAAGATCCCCAGTTATTAAGACCCAGCTGGAATTTGAACTGAGCCAAATTTGGCTTCAGAATTCATGCCCCTGAGCTACCTACCATTCTAGGGTGCTTCTCAGATTATGCTGAACTTGATTTGCAGACTATACTGGCTGTAAACACTCAAAAAGTAAAGACTAGATCTGCGACTTTTTGAAGGTAGGGATTGTGTATTTACCTCTTCAGTGTCAGGGCTTTATATATGTTACACATGTATCTATCCACACGCATATACTCTTTAAATACATTTATACATACTTTATGCATACAAAACATCAAGAAATGTTTACTGGCTATGGTGATATTGAAAATAATTTTGATGGAATTAAAGATAGCTCAGATATATCCATGGATTAATTAGCTGTTATCATCACATGCAATCAGGAGTAAGATGTCCTTGAATAATTCAGCTAACCTATTTATTTTTCTTTGAAACATCCAAGTGATTTGCACAAGCCACCTTCTATTTCTACAGGCCTCTTAGAAATCAGTATACTAACACCTTGGGATGACATGTCCATGAAAAGTGCTAGAGAGAACGAAATTTGATTTCTTTCCCACTTGACAGATAACTAACTTATAAATAAACTGTAATTCCTCCTAAAGGAAAAAAGACCTAGCTTTGGTCAACCCATGAATTATGAGATATATATTGTTTTACTTCCACTGGCAGTTGCCACTCTTGTGATTTCCAGAAGCTTGTCTATTCCTCTTGAGTAGAGTAGTTCTACAGCAAAGTAAAAGGAGCAAAAATGTAAAATAGCTTGACACCGAAGGATCAAATGTCTCCTAGCAAAGTGCCAAAGGATAGATTTGGAGTTTTACTTCATGAAAACTGTAAAATGAAATTATAAATAATCGGCAATTTTCAGGCTGTCAAATATCCATAATCATTATTATTTCTGAACTTAATACAATGTGTTATGATTATTGTTGCTTTTGTGCCTGAAAATACACATTTTCACTTAAATATACATTTTATAGTTATGAAAACTCACTAAAAATGATGTAGTCAAATTTCAAAATTAGGGGTTAACTTCTAATATGTAGTTTCCAATCCCTTCAACAAAGCTATTACAAGGCTATCATAGGGATTTTTTTCCTATTATAAATGCTGAAATATTTAAACATCTGAAAGAAATACGCAAATGTTTCTATGTAAAAAGAAACACTGTTCTTTGGAAAACATGAATTATATAAACTATAATTAGAGCTTCAAAACTGCAAGTGTTTAAACTAAGATTACAAATTGCTGTGTTAAAAAGATACTGAGATGCTCAGGGGAAAAAAATTAAATGCCGACTAACTAAATTAATTCTCCCACATCCCAAGCTGTTCTATCTCCCTTATGTCTTTCCCTCTGCCATCATTGATGATCACGTACATATCTGCTAGAACCTGCTTCTATAATGAATTCAAGCTACAATGAATTCAGGTTTGATTTGCCTCCTTTTCTTACCATTATAGTCGTCAGTGTCTACTTGAAAGTGTACATGTCTATTAATAATCTTCAACTAAATATAGTGTACTGGAAAAAGTAAACTGGAATAGGTAAAAAAAAAATGCAATTGAATTCTATGTTTCAAACTAAACTAGAACTAACTTGTTATTTTTAAAAAATAAAATGAGTTTTGTGCATTTTGGGGAATGCAGAGTAAAGATTTGGAGATTAATTGAATGTCATTAACCTAGATTATACCACTAATATATATGAAAGTATGGTCAGGGGTATGAGTGGAATGAGGCTTGAATTTTCTAAAAGTATCTCTCTAAATCTAAATAATATGCACTTACACAGATAACTACCAAATTATTATTTATTTGGGGCTGCCTGGTCTGTTTCCCATACAATAATATTTCAGCTCTATTTTAAAGTAAAACTTCAAGTTAATATAAAAAATTCAAAAATGCTTGAAAATCTCCATATGCACATTAATTAGCTATATGACTATACAGTTAAATATTTTGGTTTGGGGCTGCAAGACTAGTGACCTCTGCATTGATTTCTAAAAAGCCATTATACTTTATGGTTGAGAGACCACAGGAGTTCATTTAATTATGTTACACTGCCAAAATATACTTTAAAGAAAAAAAATCACGGCTAATTGTAGGAACAAAGCTATGTGATCAGTTTTCTCTGAATTAGAATCAATGCATGCTTCAACATCTGATTTCCTAAACTCAGTTGCCACTGAGAATGCTTTAAGCACACTGTAAACACATATCACAACTTTACATTACAGACGGATTTAAACCTAAATTCTCCATCCATATTACCTCCAAAAATATAGCATACTTTTAATCCATTACTAGAGCAATAGTGCCTAAAAACAAAAGCCCTTTTTAAACAATGGGACACACCCTTTAGCAGATTCAATGGATTGGGGTAATGGTGGAGGCAGATCAAGAAACCAAAGAAAACATGGACGAGAACAAGATAATTGAAACAACTGTGCTGCATATTCCTGACTTAGGGCAGACATATATTACTCATGAGAATGTTTAAATAGTTTGAAATATTTAGTCTATATTGTTACATGAAAAAGGCATTTGGCATTTGCTTTTGAATCCTTAATCACTGAATGAAGATGACTAATATGTCATGGACATTGACTGAGCAATCTACATGAAATTAACCTTCTCCTGGAATAACGTGTCAAGGTACCACAAAGCAAAAGGTGGGAGAAGAACCAATAATGAGTTTTGAACTGACTGAGAATAAAGAAGCACTGGGCTAATTCTTGTTTTAATAAGCTGTTGTGAAATTTAAAAGATTGACACTCCCTCTCCACAATCACACATGCAAAGTTTTAAAAATATTATTATCCTAGCTATCAGGAGTATTTCTTTATCCATTACAATTCTAAGTTCAGAAAGGAGAGGACTCATCTTTCTTTACACTCTTCTCAGTGTCTACTGTAGGAGGGTTTAGTCCCAATAGATACCCAATTAGAGATGCTCACTTCCTTATATCACTCATCAGTAGGGAATGCTGGGGTTCTTCCATTTCTAAGTCACTTTTCCATGTTTCCTATTAACATAACACTGGGGGTTACTGTCAAATACCAGTAAGAGGATAGTGGGAAGAAAGTAGATTGTTAACTACACATGGATAAAATTAGGATTGCACCTAAAAAGACGACTCATTGAACCAAAAAGTTTTTCTAAATACTGCCTATGTTGAAGTAAGAACACATATACCCTAGCACCCTAGGCACCCTGCTGGTCTGTAGGAAAACAATTTGTTTGAAGACTGCTCTTCCTCCAGTGTTGTAGCTCAGGTTTACAAGATACCAATCAGAGTTAAGTAGCACCAGTCAATAATCAATTTTCCTGGTTTAACATATGCCCAAAATGTTTACTGTCACTCTGAATTTATGTTCACCCTTTGGAAGTATTTGCAATGGAATCTGGCACACTGAGCAACTGCAGAAAATATAACAGGGTTAAAAGATGGCAATTTTATGGAAATCCAGCTATTAAATCAGATTTATTAAAAAGTGCACTTACAGAAAAAGATTATGATTATAGAAAATCTTAATCCATTTGTGTTAATAATTTGTGTTAGGAAGCCTTTTAGCAATTCAGTGAGTGACACTATTATACAAAAAAAAAAAAAATTTCAAGAGTCTACATTGAAAAATATGAGAACTTTCCATATATTAAAAATAATGGAGAATATTCCTATATGAAGTACAATTTTTTCACAACAAAGAGGAGAAACTATATGAAGAGGTGCATTTTCCTTCATTTCAACATCATTACTTCTTTGAAACTAATTTTTTTCACTTAATCTCTATAGGCTAAAAGACAATCTGAGTTTTTGTTCTCACTTTCCCTCCAAAGTATGCAGAAATTCAGTCTTGATAGTACATCATTGAATTGATCTTATCCCTTCAGCTAAATAGTCATTATGCATATTTTTGTGAGCATCCACAGAATCACTACAACCTAGTCTACATAATTTGGTTAGATGACTCACATAGCTTTCCTCCTAGCCTGCTGAACTAACTTTCAAGATACCAGTCTTTTACTTTTTCTTGTTAATGTGTATGTTCTTGACGTAATGACTTTTTACATTTTCTAAGCTTCTTCCCAATTCTTAGTCTTATCATATCAAAGAAAAGAGTTGAGATTTTTTCACTGGAGGCTTTTTCAATTGATACTTGGAAATTTATGACCCATAATTGATCTGGGCTCAACTACATAGTGCCAAAACCTAATAAATAATAATGCCTAAATGTATATAATATCTCATGGTTTACAATGCACCTTCAGAAATATTATTTTATTTGATCATCACAAAATCCTCTGCAGTGGGCAGGGCAGATATAATCACCATTTTATGTGTGTCAAGTAAAGTCATGATGTGATGCAATGGCAGATTTGAAAATAGAAGCCACTTATCAGATTTTTGTCTCCCATCTACTTTTCCCTAACATACAAAACTCCTATTATACATGGGGAACTGCATAAATATCTGTCATGTCTTACTTTGATATGTTTATACATTCTAGTACCGAGATATGAGGATCTGTGGTGTTATTCAAATAAATTAGTAAATAAAGATTTTATATCTTCTGAAGTTGGTGATATATAAGGAATGAAAAGCAATTCATCCTCCCCCAGTATAATTAATGTTTCAAATGGCAAAACTAATGAGAAAATTTATTTTCAAACTATAAATATTTAGTATAAGGCCTTGTTCTCCAAGTTCCAGTTTTGCATTTACTTTTGATACAATAAATCAACATTATAAAAGCTTCATACTACTGACAAAACATATCCACTGTGTAACTTTGCTGGAAGAAGATTTCCATGTAACTTTTTAGTTTTTGATGCTTTAAATATTTAAACATTATACACAAGTATATGACATATGTTTCTCATCCATAATATCTTACCATGAAAGCTGGGTGTTAATATTATGGAAAAAATATATACTTAGGTGTAAATATTGTCAAAAATCACTGGCTGAGTACAAATGGGAAGTCATTAGCAAAGCACTGTACAGCTTATTCAGATGAGGAACAGTCAGGAATCATGCATAATGCAGCAGTGTGCTTCAGCAAACAACAGACCCAGAAGATCATCCCCACCAGAGTTGGACAAAACTCAGAAAAATCCACCTGGTAAACAAAACCCAACAGTTTCCAGTTATCTTGTAAGTCCAGACAGGTCTTAGTTGAAGCCAAGTGTTCACATTCAAATCTGAAACCAAGGAAGAAAGAACCACACACAAAAAAATAATAAGTACAATTTGGCTCCCCATCCCCTAACTCGATGAGAGCTTATCAGGCCAAAGGGATGGAGAAGTGCACAATTATCCAGTAAATTAGTTTTGATCAAGAGAGTCAATCTGGATAATTGAGGCCTTGTGATTCACTTCCACTTGAATCATCCTGAACACATTCAATATAATATATAATTATGCAACTCTCTTCTTCAGCTCCTAGTCATGGATTCATTGCTAAAAATGTACATTAGGGTTGTGAGATTATATTAATATGGGATGATTATAGACCTCCTCAAAGCTAACTTCTTTTGTGTTCTTTTATTTCTGAGCTTCTGGTTTCACATGGTGTCTTGCATGTCTCTATATTAAGAGAAAAACTCAAATGTTAATCAAAGACTGAAAATTGAATTAAGCCAGTCTTCTCCCTACCAAATATATCTAGATTGATTTTACATTGCTTTGATGCATCTAATTAGTCATATTACAAATATAGAAATGAAAAGATATTTTCATTCAGTAGACATTACAGATCCCTCAAAACCTGAGTTCAGAAATGATTTATTGACCTTGTATGTATCTGGACTTTATCACATTTACTTGGCATGTTCTTAAAATTTTTCCCCAAAATGGCTTAGCATTTTTCTTCAGAAAAAGAAGCAGAGCAAGAGAGAAATAGAAGTCTATTCTATTCATTTGGGATGAGTCAGAAGTCAACACGCCACAATAAAGACGACTTTATGCTATTTCTCAGTGGAAAGAAGTGTTCAGAAGATATCCCAATGAGAATCCATCTCTGTAGGTTTCATGGCAACACTGAAAATTGTATTATTTCTTCAGGCTTTCTCCTATATACAAGTATTAAATACCTCAAAACTTGGACTTAAACCGTTTAATTATAAAGGTCAGAAAATATTACTTATTATTATTATTATTATTGGAACACATTCTCTGAGGCTGTGGTTATGTTTTTTGAGAATAATTTGAATGAGCTTTTTGAATCAATGATTTGTTTTTAATTAATTTTCTTTTTATAGTTCAACAAATATTGAGCCCATGACATGTATTAGATGCAGTAATATGTGCTGCAGATGTAAAAATGGATACAATCTCATCTCTAACTTCAAGGAACCAAAACACACAGCAAAACACACAGGCACACAAACATGCTTTTCAACGAAGTGAAACAATGGTTTGCATGAGGTACCATCAAAGAACACACGAGGGGAAATACACTAGTTTGAGGTGGGGATAGTGAGAGATCACAGAGTTCAGGAAGCCTCCTTAGAATAGATAAAGCACGAGACTTGGTTTGAAGCACAAATCAATATTCTTCAACAAACAGAAGTGCAAGGCTGGCATTTGCATGAACCTGAGAGCAATAGTGCCTCATATTGTGTGCCCCTTTCTTACCCACCCTACTTCGGAGGCTCAGAAAGAAGAAAACACTGTACATCACATTGGTTTAAAAAAGATTTCATAGGAATATTATTCAAAATAATTCTTAAATATACATTCCTGAATAACTTGAATTGTTTTATGTGCTATATGGTAGCTAAACTCACTGGAAAATATAGACATGCAATGCTGGATTTCTTCTTGCTCTATTCATGGTCCTAAATAAATATACCTGCTGGGGGCCCTCTTCTCATTCCAATCTATAGGGTAGGGACCCAATCATTCACGTGATTGTTAGAGAAAAGGGATATGTGGCAGGCATGGTGGCTCACACCTGTAATCCCAGTACTTTGGGAGGCCGAGGCGCACAGATGACCAGAGTTCAGGAGTTGGAGACCAGCTTGGCCAACATGGCGAAACCCCATCTCTACTAAAAATACAAAAATTAGCGTGGTGTGTGGTGGCGTGCACCTGTAATCCCAGCTACTCAGGAGGTTGGGGCAGGAGAATTGCTTGAACCTGGGAGGCAGAGGTTGCAGCAAGCCAAGATTGTGCCACTGCACTCCAGCCTGGATGACTAGAGTGAAACTCCATCTTGATAAAAAAAGAAAAGAAAAAGAAAAGGGGCATGCACATATTGTTTGCTATTGCTCTTTTCACAAACAGAATTACTAAAATCTTAAAATTGGTAATTCCTTGGGACATGGTATAATTTGCCATCCAAACCAGCACACTTTTGAGAATGAAAGGGCCATTTATCATTTTACTGCAGCAATAGGCATGAACCACGAATGTTTCAGACAAAGCAGGATGTATGGCTACCCTAATTATTCCCACTATTCTAATCAACTAGAGAACTATGCAAAACTCTGCAGCAGCTTTTAAAACAAAGGAAACTTCCTTCTCAACATCACCACTCCAGAAGCTTAGAACCAAGCAGAGACATTCTTTTACCTTGACCTCAAACAGCATGGATTCTCCGTAATGTCAGTCTATGTACTACTTTCCCAGACACGGGAGTCATGACCACAAACTTGGATGTGTTTTGACTGTCCCTCCTCAACCACTCATGCGAATCAACAAAGGGTAGTCCGGGGGAATTAACCTCACACAAACAGATATGTCTGAATAGGTCACATAAGACCACGCTGTGGAGGGCTGCTTTCACTCAGTCTGTTGGAGAATATTGACTTTCAGCTACTCACTTCCTTCAGCAAAAATTTTTCTTTCATTTGTCACTCTGACCCATCTCAGCTGGGTCATTTTTTTTTTAAAGATGTTAAAAAGGAACTCTTGTTGCTTACATAAGAAAGAAAACAAAGGTGGGGGTAAATAAACTCAAAACTCAAAACAGGTTATTTGAAGAACCTTCTCCTTCAGTAACTTTGGATATTTAAAAGGAGAACTAGGGTCAAAGATGAGTGCAAAGGAAAGAAAAGAAGCAATTTAGATAGTACTTGTAGCCAACTTCTTGCTACTCCTCCCTTTTTTTACCCATTGACTGCCTCTTTGATATCAGTCTTCGTTCTTCAATCATTCACTCCCTCTTGATAACAAGGCAACTCCAGCTGATATAGAAAGCTCTAATACTGACTACAAGATATTTTCTCTCTTTATTTCAAGGGGAACATGGAAATAGTGTACCCAAAGGTGGTCATAAGTAATTAGGATTTCTCTACCATCTCCCGCAGCACCCACTGAGGTGGCTTTACCCTGCGGTTGAATTATTGCCTCCTGAACACCATGTTTCACTCTAATTGTTCAGCATTAATTCAGAATCTCAGATTTTTCACATACTAGAGAAATAAGAATGAATTAGGCATATTTTATGCCATCAACGGAGTTTCTTATAATCACTTCGGGGATAAAATATCACCATCAGGGGTTCCTATTTCCTAGACTTTCACTGTCACAAAGCAGGAAAATCCCATCACACAATGTGTCAACTAGATATGAAATTGAAAGTCTAGTAATTCTCAACATTGCCTTAGGGAGACAATCCACCAAAGACCAGACTGCGGAAGCATAGTCACCATTTGCTGTGCCAAATATCATTAACTACTGTGATATCATTAACTACTATGATAGATGAAAATCATCTATGCTTTCAAGTTTTTATGCAGTCATCTCATAGCTATGTATTCTATCTCATTTAAAATGATAGTGCCTCATTAACTGATTGTTTAGAAGCCCCCCTGTTAAAAATATTTTCTCCTCCTAAAAACTTGTTAGGAAAAGTAATCTCAGAGCTGAAGTTTACAAATTCAATTTTGCTTAAATAATTGTTTTCATTTAGCTTATATGTTATTGTGCTTTTTTAAATAAGTGATTTGTTTACATAGTTGAAAAACCGAAAGTAAATAGAAATATGTACAATAAGAAGATGGCTTCCACCTTGTTCCCTCATCTAATTCCCGTCCTTTTAAATACACAGTTACCGCTATTGTTTGTTGTGTATGTCCTTGTCATATGCTTATACAAGCAATGCAAACATATATTTTTTAGTTATTCACTCATTTTTAACTTAAACATTAGCAGACAATACAACTTTTCTCACTTCGAGGGTTTATTAGTTCTATCATTTTTCTCTTTTTATATTCATTAATCCCTGATTTGTGTCTTTTTCTATTCTTTCTAATTTTCCTCAAATTAATTTGCTATCCCCTTTTTTCCTTTTTGAGTTGAAGGTTGTAACAGAGACTATAAACTGGCCACCAAATTCTCTCTCCTGTTCTTCTTGAGTTACCTAATTCAACTCTATACTTCCCAGTCTCCATAGCAGTTAGGAATGCCCATATGAGCCATCAAGTCAATGGAAAATGAAGGAAAGTGATGAGATCTTTTTCAGGGTAGGCTTTTAAAAAGAGTTTGCATCTCCTCTGTGGTTCTTCCCATTTGCTGGCTACGGGCAAGTGATGATTAAATCCTAGGATATAAAAGCCTGGATGCCTGAATCGCTACACTTAGAAGAGTCTCCACTGACCAGTAACCTCTACCTGGAACTATTACATAAGCAAGATATAAACTTCTTTGTTATTTGATTCTACTTACATTTTGTATGCATGTTAGTATAGACAGTATATTCAGCTCTTCTGATATGTAGAAAGCACAGTAGTTTTGCTGGATGTCTTACCATTACAATTGATTTATAATTTATGCACACCCATAGTGCTGAATTTTTAGGTAGTATTTTTCTTCCCATATTTTTCAACAGTAATAGCTTCCAACTATGCTTTTTTCTTCTCTTATCACAATTATTAAATGGATGAAGTCCATTTTTTTATATTAATATCTCTATAATTGAGATGTGTTTAAAATCCAGGATATGATACAGCTAGAATTGGAGGTGTGTGTTTTGTGTGTGTTTTGTTGGTTTTTTTTGTTTTGTTTTTGCACTCAGTGGCAGATCTTTCCTCCTTTGTTATAACCACTGACACTGACATTCTATACTGTCACTCTAATCCCCATAATTATTTTAATTTTTGCTCTAGAAGCAGACATATTCAGTGCTCACTTCTGTCTCTTGGCTGAAGTTTCCCCAAGTTGACACTCATGACCTACCGGACAGCTCTGTGACTTTTCCCTCTGCCTGCACACAGGCAAACTGCTTCCTACTAGCTTTGTATCCCTCTATGTAGGCCCACCTCCTTTCCTTCTCAGAGACAAACTGAGTCTGGCAAGGCTTCTGTCTCTAATCTGATGACCCCTAGTTTCAGCAACACTGTGAAAGGCAGGGACAAAGCTTTTGCCATTTCAGGAGGTGTGTATTTGCTTCTATTTTCTGAAATCTGTTTTCCCCGGATCCTCTTTCTCCTCTGTGTGCTTCATCCCTTTACTTTCTTCTTCATGACTTTCACCAGATCTCAGATGCTCCTGGCAGGTCTTACATATATTTTAAAGGATGTACGTTATATCTGTCTCCTGGTTCAATTGAAAAGGAAATTTGTAGGGTTTTTGTTTCTTGGTTTTCCATGCTCTTTATTGCTCTTTTTATGATTTGCAGGAGGAGAAGGATGAAATTGCTGACTTCTGCAGCCATGTTCACACTGGAAGTCAACTTTATTTATTTCAGGGCAGTTCTCCATCTACAGATGTGATGATCCAAATGTAAAAGAAAGCAGAGCTTTATGATTTAGAACTAAACTGAATTCACTTGAATATAACAAATGTAGTTTAGAACAGCAATTTATATCTCATCAATCTTAAATCTTCATGTAGTAAAAGACAACTTTATGAGATATGGACATGTGTAACTTGACGCAACATTTGGAAATAAGAATAGTTATTTTCCTTGGAATTATCTAGTGATTAAATGAGCAAATCCAAGATATTATTACTTTTAAAAAGTATTTTAGAAAGAAGCATATGTATTTTCTCAAATACTCAATAGGCCTATAAATTGAAATGTCATCTTGATTGTGGAAAAAGAGGATCATATTTGTTTTTACTGATTTCTTTCTTTAATATATCAGTTAACACCTAGAACAATACATTTGCAGCCAATGTGAAAGAGATTATCTATAAATTTGCTTTTGAAAATTGCTAATCCTCAACTCAAGATATTCTTAGAAAGAATCTACCCACTTCTCTATTAAATACAGATCAATAGCATTCAAGGTTAATAGTGTATCAGTCAATGCAGAAATAAAATATTTAAAAACTCCTCACAACATTAATCTTTCTTTAATTTAATTTTTTTCTTTGGAAATGATCCATAAACAGTAACATTAAAATAAAACAAATTTGAGAGAAACTACATACAAAACTTAGTTTTATACCATTCTATATACAATGGATTATGTTGTCTAGTAGTATGTGGAAATATTTGTTCATTCAAATCCAGGGTCTAAACTATTAAAATGTTCCTTGTTGTTATTCCTTCATAATTTGCTGTCATTACTTAACTATGTGATATTTATGATAGCAATATAGTAAAGATTCTAAGAAAAAATTTCAACTTTCTCATAAACAGATTAAAATAAGTATAATGGTGTGGGGACGTTTCTTCTCAGAAACCAGTTTTTGCTGCTTTTGACAGAATAGTGCAACTACTTGACCATAGAATACTTATTATTTCAAGAGAACGCACATCTTCAGGAGGAGTACATAAAGATTAGTGCGGAAAGAAGACCCACCTAAGCAGCCAGGAGGATTTGTAAGATTAATTCATGGATGATAAATGTCACATTCAAACTGACTGAATATTCTGTTACTGCTTCCAGCCCAGGGATGACAAATGGATGACTTGAATGATGCCAATCCCCCTTTTCATGGCCATGATAGACATTGCTAATTGACAACAGCAATCCTCCTTCTGTGTTTGAATGCAGCCTCAGAACCTTTCAACATAGCGTGGCAACTGATCAGAGCGGGACTCACTGGGAGCCCATTTCCCAATCTCATGAAAGTGGCAAAGCCATGATTTGAATCCAGAAAGTCTGTCTCCTCAACCTTAACCACCATAATCCTTAATCCTTGCGTATAGCCAGTTGTGCTCCCTACCTCCCAAACTAAAAATATTTTATTTTATTGTTGCTATAAATGTTCTTTCTTTGGAGAAATAATTAATGAAGTGAAAAATCTGTAGTCTTCACAAAAGGAAAAAAGTCCCCCAGTGACTATGCCTGAGACTGTTTCTATTACTATTACTGTTACTGCCATTTATACATTGGAATATAGCTAAGGCCAATAGAAAGGCTTGGAATAGAACGTATCACCAGAGACCAAGGTCATTTCCACCTCCAGAACCTAGGCATGTGTTGGGGAGGGCAAAAAGTTTAAGGCGAACCTCAGAACTGTTTATTTGACTTTATGGTAAAAGAAGGAAATAGTTGCTATTAAAATCTACTCTTCTATAATTAGATCAAAAATGGATAAGGATTATGCTAGCAAACATAAAAATAAACCCCTTTTTCATACTTTAGTGGCTCACATGAGCCTTTTATTTCTAGCATTATTTCACTGCAATCCTAACAAAAATATAGTCCCCCCAACACCCAAAGAGTTGAATTCTCCCTGTGTTATGTTCTCAGTGAAAATCAAAGAAAGTAAAAAGTAAAAGCCCTGTGAATCTTTTAAGACTCCTTCCATGAATCTGTTAAAGGATTTTTATAGAATTTTTATCCCACAATCCTCTACTCTCAATACCTTGAATTGTGGAGGGACTCTTTCATAAGCCTTTTTTTATATATTTATTTTCTGAAATAAAGGGTGATATGGTTTGGCTCTGTGTCCCCACCCAAATCTCACCTTGAATTGTAATCCCAATAATTCCCACATGTCAAGCAGAGAGATTAGATGGAGATCTCCGAATCATGGGGGTTGATTTTCCAATGCTGCTCTTGTGATAGTGAGTCTCAAAAGATCTGATGGTTTTATAAGGGGCATTTCCCCTGCCCTCATGCTGTCCCGCCTGCCACCACGCTAAGGCATGCCTTTGCTTCTCCTTCATCTTCTGCCATCATTGCAAGTTTCCTGAGGACTCCCTAGCAATGGAGAACTGTGAATCCATTAAACCTCTTTGTGTTTACAAATTACCTCGTCTTGGGTATTTCTTAATAGCAGTAAGAGAATGGACTAACAAAACAAAGGTCTTGGTCTTTGTTTACTTGCGGAGTTTTTTTAAACTAGAATTACAGATTGTTTGTAGTAGAGTATTGAGAAAAAGACACATTTCTCTGCTACTATACAAATAATATGACACAGCTGAGTTCACCTGAAGTTCTATTACATTTAGTATTCTTATTGTGAATGTGAGCCCTGCAATAGCTACACATTACCATTTCTATTTTATGCAGCATTTGTACCCTGCGCAGTCACTCTAACACAAAAGATTTCATGATCTCCTGTATGTGAACCTGTACATTGTTCACTTGTTTCTAGTTTTTTCAAAAGGCAAAAAATGTTGAGCATCACAGTGTACTCAGATGTTGAGACACCTGTTATAGTCTGATGTTTTGACATGAACAATCTGTGGAAATTCTTTTCTTCATTGCACGGGGAATAAATCAGCCTTGTCACAAAATTATTGTTCTAGTTGTGCTAGCCCCTTCATGTCAGACATCTATTCACTTCTCACAGTAGTTAGTTCCTCTTACTAATTCTTCTCTGGCTTTCATGGCTGCCTTTGATATTGCTACTGCTTTCGCTCCAGCCCTATATAATCAATAGCTGGATGTACCAAAAATTAAATCATTTAATGGATTTCTGGTTGAGTTCATTTAGGTCACTAGGTTTCTACTCCTGCTGGCAGCCAGCATGATTATAAAATGATATAAATCCCTGTATTGTCATAACAATACACATTTCTACTTGGCTGCTGTCCTACGGCATGTCATACCAGGAGGCAGTTTAGCTGTATTTTCTAGGACTATGCAAACATGCTTGATATTAGCTATGCTTAAAGACACCTGAAGAAATACTGGTGCAGAACACATTGTTTTCTTCCTCCAGAGAGAGCTGTTATAAGAAACCACCCTTTACCTACAGGCGTATACATTATCTTCTTCAATATAAGCCTTACAATGTGAATGCATGTGTAAAGCAGTGGTACTATGAAGACTTACAGCTTCAACTGAATACTGTATAACCCTTACTGTTGTGGAGCACATGCCTGCTGATATATTGGGTATACAGGACCAGCCAGAGTAGAAATACATCAGTTCACATTACCAGTCACATCCATAAGCAAATTCAAACTCAAGGATCATAACTACTTCTTATTTGGTCATTAAATTTTATCTTTTCAAAGGAAATGTCAAGCTCATGAGATGGCAGATTCACTCCCTTGTTTTTCAGACTGTTCTTTGTAAGTAATTTGACCTAAAGAGAAAGGAGTCAATTAAATGGTAACTTTTAACCTCTAGAGTTGATCTCTGGCCTATCTGTAAGATATCTCACAAGGGTTCCACTGTCGTCTTGTGAAAACCTTCTTTCATAAAGCCTAGAAGGCATTAAATAGGCACACATGTGTGCCCTGGATGAACCCTAGCTGACTAATAGGCAATCCATAGCCTCGAACCCTAGCTCACTGCTCCTCACTGAATGTGCCTGTCAGCACCTGACTTGATCTGCGACCTCTGACTCTGACCACAGGGTGACCAACAGTGACCTTCTCCCTCTTGCTGTTCAAGAGTTAAGACCCTTCCATCCTCCTGGATATAGTTGGGAAGGACAAAAAGGACTCAGAATAGCCAATATCCATCAGAAAGGAAATGCTTGTTCATTCAATGTATCAGTGGTTCTCAACCAGTGGCATTTTGCCCCTACCCTCCCCCACAAATATCTGGAGACACTTTTGGTTGTCATATTAGGGTAGTGGTATGACTGGCATCTAGTGGGATATTAATGATACTATTAAACATGCAGCCATGCACAAGATAGCACAAAACAAAGAATTATCCATCTCGAAAAGACAATAGTGTCAAAGCTGAGAAACTGCAATAATGCTTACCCAGTGAATAAAATACTTTGTGCCAGGCACTGTGAGGTTCAGAATTGACCTCATGTAAAACTGTGAGGTAGTCTGTTTGTTTTTTTGGCAGCTTCGAGATAATTGTGGTAACCTCATCTCACAGATACCCAACAGACTTTGTTCTGAACCTCTTCTTCCACAATAACCCAAAGAATAGCGTATTTTATTCTACGGTCCATGTTCTAAGGACTTATTTCCCCAGTTCTGAAATTCTAATCTTGTGAATGCTTCTGTATTATTACATTAAACCTTATTCATAACATTGTGAGATTTTGGTGAAGAAATGCTAAAGACAAAGTGGTGTAGCTAATATTCACATGTTTAACACCCAGCTTAATTCTCTCTCTTTCCCCCTCTTTCTCTCTTACCTGCACACACACAAACACACACATCTTCCTACACAAAAAGATCCATAATTATCATAAGCCCTTGAGAATACCAAATTCTGGTTTTCAGTTAGGAAGAGGACATTTCTGTTTGATAATGATTTGGATAAAATATATTCCCAAAGTCATAATTTCTGAAGTCTACTTAGGCCTCTTAGCCTACTAAACAATCTTGATAAATTATCAATGACCAAGAGAGTCATTATATATTTGCTCTCAAGCAAAAGTATATTTAATCAGCTGATTTCAAACAGAGCCAGCTTAGACCAGGAAAGATAAAGATAACTCTTTTAATGCATGTCCCGCAGGGCCTCCATTGGCAATCTCTTCCATACTTGGCCTCAAATGCCATCTAAATTTCACCAACTTCCAAATGTCCAAATGTATACCTTCTAGCCAGACCATGTCCCTACTAGAGCAATCTACATACTGTCAACTCGACTTCATCATGTAGATGCTTTAAATCCAGTTCCAACTCAATAAATCCCTAACTATAATAATTCCATGATTTTTGTTTTCACTCTACTTCTGTTCATCCACAAGAAAGAAAAAGAAAAGATCTTATCCACTTACTGTGTTATGGCTTTTTTCCATCTCAACAAATTTTATTTATTCAGTTATATAAACTATTCAGAAACAACTCTTGAGAACTCCCTTCTCTTCGTCCCATATACCAAATCTATTACCAAATCTTATAAATTCTCTCCTTGTCAATAAGTTTCACATTCCATTGTCTCTCCTGATACCAACAAAGCCATTCACCATCATCTCTTGGCAGTGCTGCCCCTCCAGTACTCTGGCCTCCCAGTGCTCTTAGAAAAGGGCACAATCCTGCCTTCTCCAGCATTGCCGTATGCTATCTCTCCTTTGCATTTTATGCTTCACTGGCTCAAGCTAGCTTTTTTTCTTCTCAAACTAACCACATTCTTGCCTACCCTGTGAAATTGTACTTGATGCTGACTCTACTTGAAATGTTTTCTACCTGCCCCTTTGACTAATAACTCATATTCATGATTCAGACTTCAACTAAACTGCCCTTTCCTTAAGCAAACCTTCTTTGACTCTTGTCCACCATCCATCCCTAACATCCACAAATTTGTTTGGGTTAGTTTATTCATGCATGTTGTTAAAATGACTTCTGTTATTTAGTATAATTCCATTAAAAAAGATGAATTACTGTTTGATTAAAGTGTGATTTCTCCCACTAGACAATGAGCTAAGCATTCTTTCCTGTGTTCTAGTTGCATAGAACATAGTCAATATCTATTTGTTAAAAAAGCACATTTAATTCAGGTATGACACACTTATACCACAAAGTTAAGTGTTTTCTTAACAAATGCAAATGTAAGCTCAAAAAATCATTTATTTCATCCAGTATTAACATTTCTTAAGTATTTTATAGTAATTTTTATGTTATGAAGTCAAATGCTATCATTTATTCAGAAGATTATAACACAGGGGTTCATAAATCAGAATGCACACACTATAAGATGTTCAAAACAACTTTAAAATTATATTCAAAATTTTTGTGTAATATGCATTTTGCTGTGAATGGAGTTCAAATCTTTCATCAGATTGTCACTTTGATATTAGAGAGGTTTAAAACTATGTTATCAGTGTTTAACATTTACTGTTAAAATACCACAATTACTGGAACTACTAAATGTGGCTGAAAATGTCTATGAATTATATTGTCTATTTAAAATAGCACTATTATTCCTAGCATTATTTGGACTATGTAAACACTTGGTTAATGAAAAGAGACACCACAGATCAGTGGAATAAGAATGTTTATTTTCAAAAAATGGTGTAAAGTAAACTGGGTATAGATAGATAGATACATGGTAGACGGAGATTTAAACATAGATATAGATATAATAAGTCATAAAAAGTAAACCTCACACTATATTCAAAAATCAATTCCAGGTGGGTTAAAAATGTAAATGGAGGCCAGGCACAGTGGCTCATGCCTGTAGTCCCAGTACTTTGGGAGGCCGAGGCAGGTGGATCACTTAAGGTCAGGATTTCAAGAGCAGCCTGGCCAACATGGTGAAACCCTGTCTCTACTAAAAATACAAAAAAAAAAAAAAAATCAGCCGGGCGTGGTGGTGGGTGCCTGAAATTCCAGCTATTTGGGAAGTTAAGGCAGGAGAGTTACTGGAACCCAGGAGGTGGAGGTTGCAGTGAGTCGAGATCACGCCACTGCACTCCAGCCTGAGCGACAGAGTGAGAATCCCTCTCAAAAAAAAAAAAAATATATATATATATATATATATATATATACACACACACACACACACATATAATTTCTATATATATTATACATAGAAATGGGTTTCTATATATGTATATAAAATATATAAAAATATTCATAAATCTAAAATATATATATAAATCTAAACCTTAACAAAATTTTAAATGATAATATAAAAGAATATCTTTATAACTTTGAAGTAGCCAAAATATTTTAAATGGGACATAGAAAGTGTTCATTAAAATAGAAAGACAGACAAACCAGAATATATTGAAAGAAGGAGCTTTTCATCAAAACAAAGCATTAAGAGACAAAAAACAAACTATAGCATAGGAAATAAGTTTATATTTTGTACCTAAAACATTTGTATACAGCATATACAAAGAACTTCTAAAATATCAACAAGAGGAAAAAAACAGAAATTCTATTTGATAAATGAACAGAAGACAAGAAATCACTTGACAAAAGTGGACATGTAAATAGCCAATGAATACGTGAAAAGACACCCAACCTCACTAGTCATCAGATTCCAATCCACTCCCATCTGGATTGGGTAAAATTAAAAACGCTGAAAATACTGAGTATTGGTGGAGAACTCCCAGACACCAATTTACACTCTAACATTTCTAACAGAAGTGCAAATTGATGTCACAACTTTTAAAATCTTCTTACTGTTTTCTAAGGCTATATATATAAATATTCTATGACTCGACATTACCACTTTTTGTATGTACCCAGAAAAAAAGTAACTATATTCCTTAAAAGACATGAATACATATTTGTTTTTTGGATTTTTTGAAAACAAAATATCTCTTTTTTGTATATACTTTAATTTCTAGGGTACATGTACACAACGTGCAGGTTTGTTACATATGTATACATGTGCCATATTGGTGTGCTGCACCCATTAACTCGTCATTTACATTAGGTATATCTCCTAATGCTATCCCTCCCCCCTCCCCCAACCCCACGACAAGCCCCAGCATGTGGTATTCCCCACCCTGTGTCCAAGTGTTCTCATTGTTCAATTCCCACCTATGACTGAGAACATGTGGTGTTTGGTTTTCTGTCCTTGCAATAGTTTGCTGAGAATGATGGTTTCCAGCTTCATCCACACCCCTACAAAGGACATGAATTCATCCTTTTTTATGGATGCATAGTATTCCATGGTGTATATGTGCCACATTTTCTTAATCCATTCTATCATTGATAGACATTTGGGTTGGTTCCAAGTCTTTGCTATTGTGAATAGTGCCGCAATAAACATACGTGTGCATGTGTCTTTATAGCAGCATGATTTATAATCCTTTGGGTTATATACCCAGTAATTGAATGGCTGGGTCAAATGGTATTTCTAGCTCTAGATCCTTGAGGAAGCGCACCACTTTCTTCCACAATGGTTGAACTAGTTTACAGTCCCACCAACGGTGTAAAAGCATTCCTATTTCTCCACATCCTCTCCAGCACCTGTCGTTTCCTGACTTTTTAATGATCGCCATTCTAACTGGTGTGAGATGGTATCTCATTGGGGTTTTGATTTGCATTTCTCTGATGGCCAGTGATGATGAGCATTTTTACATGTGTCTGTTGGCTGCATAAATGTCTTCTTCTGAGAAGTATCTGTTCATATCCATCACCCACTTTTTGATGGGGTTGATTCTTTCTTGTAAATGTGTTTAAGTTCTTCGTAAGTTCTGGATATTAGCCCTTTGTCAGATGGGTGAATTGCAAAAATTTTCTCCTATTCTGTAGGTTGCCTGTTCACTCTGATGATAGTTTCTTTTGCTGTGCAGAAGCTCTTTAGTTTAATTAGATTTCATTTCTCAATTTTGGCTTTTGTTGCCATTGCTTTTGTTGTTTTAGTCAGGAAGTCCTTGTCCATGCCTATGTCCTGAATGTTATTGCCTAGGTTTTCTTCTAGGGTTTTAATGGTTTCAGGTCTGACATTTAAGTCTTTAATTGATCTTGAATTAATTTTTGTATAAGGTGTAAGGAAGGGATCCAGTTTCAGCTTTCTACTTATGGCTAGCCAGTTTTACAAGCATCATTTATTAGATAGGGAATCGTTGCCCCATTTCTTGTTTTTGTCAGGCTTGTTGAAGATCAGATGGTTGTAGAAGTGTTGTATTATTTCTGAGGGCTCTGTTCTGTTCCATTGGTCTATATCTCTGTTTTGGTACCAGACCCATGCTGTTTTGGTAACTGTAGCCTTGTAATATAGTTTGAAGTAAGGTAGTGTGATGCCTCCAGCTTTGTTCTTTTGGCTTAGGATTGTCTTGGCAATATGGGCTCTTTTTTGGTTCCATATGAACTTTAAAGTAGTTTTTTCCAATTCTGTGAAGAAAGTCATTGGTAGCTTGATGGGGATGGCATTGAATCAATAAATTACCTTGGGCAATATGGCCATTTTCATGATATTGATTCTTCCTATCCATGAGAATGGAATGTTCTTCCATTTGTTTGTGTCCTCTTTTATTTCGTTGAGCAGTGGTTTGTAATTCTCCTTGAAGAGGTCCCTCACATCTCTTGTAAGTTGGATTCCTAGGTATTTTATTCTCTTTGAAGCAATTGTGAATGGGAGTTCACTCATGATTTGGCTCTCTGTTTGTCCATTATTGGTGTAGAGGAATGCTTGTGAATTTTGCACACCAATTTTGTATCCTGAGACTTTGCTGAAGTTGCTTATAAGCTTAAGGAGATTTTGGGCTGAGACGATGGAGTTTTCTAAATATACAATCATGTCATCTGCAAACAGGGACAATTTGACTTCTTCTCTTCCTAACTGAATACCCTTTATATCTTTCTCTTGCCTGATGGCCCTAGCCAGAATTTCCAACACCATGTTGAATACGAGTGGTGAGAGAGGTCATCCCTGTCTAGTGCCAGTTTTCAAAGGGAATGCTTCCAGTTTTTGCCCATTCAGTACAATATTGGCTATGAGTTTGTCATAAATAGTTCTTGTTATTTTGAGAAACATTCCATCAATACCTAATTTTTTTAGCATGAAGGGCTGTTGAATTCTGTCAAAGGACTTTTCTGTATCTATTGAGATAATCATGTGGTTTTTGTCTTTGGTTCTGTTTATATGATGGATTACATTTATTGATTTGCATATGTTCAACCAGCCTTGCATCCCAGGGATGAAGCCCACTTGATCATGGTGGATAAGCTTTTTGATGTGCTGCTGGATTTGGTTTGCCAGTATTTTATTGAGGATTTTTGCATCAATGCTTATCAGGGATTTTGGTCTAAAATTCTCTTTTTTTGTTGTGTCTCCGCCAGGCTTTGATCTCAGGATAATGCTGGTCTCATCAAATGAGTTAGGGAGAATTCCCTCTTCTTCTATTAATAGGAATAGTTTCAGAAGGAATGGTACCAGCTACTCTTTGTGCCCATGGTAGAACTCGGCTGTGAATCCGTCTGGTCCTGGACTTTTTTTGGTTGGTAGACTATTAATTATTGCCTCAATTTCAGAGCCTGTTATTGGTCTATTCAGGGATTCAACTTCGTCCTGGTTTAGTCTTGGGAAGGTGTATGTGTCCAGGAATTTATCCATTTCTTCCAGATTTTCTAGCTTATTTGCGTAGAGGTATTTATTGTATTCTCTGATGGTAGTTTGTATCTCTGTGGGATCGGTGGTGATATCCCCTTTATCATTTTTTATTGCGTCTATTTGATTCTCCTCTCTTTTCTTCTTTATTAGTCTTGCTAGCAGTCTATCAATTTTGTTAATCCTTTCAAAAAACAGCTCCTGGATTCATTGACTTTTTGAAGGGTTTTTTGTGTCTCTATCTCCTTCATTTCTGCTCTGATCTTAGTTATTTCTTGCCTTCTGCTAGCTTTTGAATGTGTTTGCTCTTGTTTCTCTAGTTCTTTTAATTGTGATATTAGGATGTCAGTTTTAGATCTTTCCTGCTTTCTCTTGTGTGCACTTAGTGCTATAAATTTCCCTTTACACACTGCTTTAAATGGGTCCCAGAGATTCTGGCATGTTGTGTCTTTGTTCCCATTGGTTTCAAAGAACATCTTTGAATGTTCTTTGAATGAAGAACATTCTACCTTCATTTCATTATGTGAGTAGTAGTCATTCAGGCACAGGTTGTTCAGTTTCCATGTAGTTGAGCAGTTTTGAGTAAGTTTCTTAATCCTGAGTTCTAGTAAGATTGCACTGCGGTCTGAGAGACAGTTTGTTATAATTTCTGTTCCTTTACATTTGCTGAGGAATGCTGTACATCCAACTGTGTGGTCAATTTTGGAATAAGTATGATGTGATGCTGAGAAGAATGTATATCCTGTTGATTGGGGTGGAAAGTTTTATAGATGTCCATTAGGTCTGCTTGGTGCAGACCTGAGTTCAATTCCTGGGTATCCTTGTTAACTACCAGTATCAGAGGTGCTCTGATTTTTAGAATTTTCAGCTTTTCTGCTCTGATTTCTCCCCATCTTTGTGGTTTTATCTACCTTTGGTCTTTGATGATGGTGACATACAGATGGGGTTTTGGTGTGGATGTCCTTTCTGTTTGTTAGTTTTCCTTCTAACAGTCAGGACCCTTAGCTGCAGGTCTGTTGCAGTTTGCTGGAGGTACACTCCAGACCATTTGCCTAGGTATCACCAGCAGAGGCTGCAGAACCACAAATATTGCAGAATAGCAAATGTTGCTGCCTGATCATTCCTCTGGAAGCTTCGTCTCAGAGAGGCACCAGGCTGTATGAGGTTTCAGTCGGCCCCTACTGGGAAGTGCCTTCCAGTTTGGCTACTCAGGGGTCAGGGACCCACTTGAGGAGGCAGTCTGTCCATTCTCAGATCTCAAACTCTGTGCTGGAAGAACCACTACTCTCTTCAGAGCTGTCAGACAGGGACGTTTAAGTCTGCAGAAGTTTCTGCTGTCTTTCGTTCAGCTATGCCCTGCCCCCAGAGGTGGAGTCTACAGAGGCAGGCAGGCCTCCTTGAGCTGTGTGGGCTCCACCCAATTCCAGCTTCCAGGCGGCTTTGTTTACCTACTCAAGCCTCAGCAATGGCGGGTTCCCCTCCCCTAGCCTTGCTGCTGCCTTGCAGTTGGATCTCAGACTGCTGTGCTAGCAGTGAGCAAGGCTCCGTGGGCATGGGACCCTCCAAGTCAGGCAGGGGATATAATCTCCTGGTGTGCCCTTTGCTAAGACCATTGGAAAAACATAGTATTAGAGTGGGAGTGACTCGATTTTCCAGGTGCCCTCTGTCCCAGCTTCCCTTGGCTAGGAAAGGGAATTTCCCGACTCCTTGAGCTTCCGGGGTGAGGCAATGCCTCGCCCTGCTTCCACTCACAGTCCCTGGGCTGCACTCATTGTCCTGCACCCACTGTCCAACAAGCCCCAGTGAGCTGAACCTGGTACCTCAGTTGGAAATGCAGAAATCACCTGCCTTCTGCATCGCTCATGCTGGGAGCTGTAGACTGGAGCTGTTCCTATTCAGCCATCTTGGAACCTCCCCAAATGTAGATATTTGTAAGGCATTATTCACAGTGGCCAAAAACTAAATGAAATTTTTCATCAATAGCAAAATAAATACATTATAGTATAGCTATGATATTTGTAAAATAAGCTAAATCTCTAAAATGGAAACATATACATAATTTAAAAGGAATAGCTATTTCTAGAAACAATGTAGGTTAATCTCATAAAGAAAATGTTGGGCAAAAGAAACCAGATCCAAAAAGTACATAAAATTCAAAAGTCTGGAAAACTTGTCTGCAATATGAGAAATCAGGATGGTGCTTACCTGTGGGAAGGGGGAGTAACTGACTTTAGAGGTAGGTAAGAGAGGTGAGATCTCAGTGATACTCTACTTATTAATCTGGATGATATACACATTGTGAAACTTCACCAAGATGTACATTTGACATTTGTAAACTTTCCTCCATGTATGTTATACTTACATGAATAAATTTATTTGTTTTAAAGAGAACATATTTAACTCAATTTAAAATGTCTGTATTGATAGGATAAATATATGGTATGATCTTATATGGGATTGGCTATCCTTTTTATTTGAGTCATACAAAATGACAGTCAAATTACCAGTCACTACAAAGTGGCTTGAATTAGAAAATCCTTTTTCTTCTCCTAAGGACTTAAGATGTAAAACTAGAGTACCTATAAAAAACAAACAAATAATAAAGAAACAACAACAAAAAACAGAAATTTTAAGGAAATGGATTTTCTTCACTTGATTTCTTTCAGTTGCTCCTTGTGTAACTCTCCTCATGGGATAATTGAGGAAGTATTAAAAATATATTGTTTAATTATATTTTTTCAGTTTAAG
Source organism: Piliocolobus tephrosceles (assembly GCF_002776525.5). Classification (NCBI taxonomy): domain Eukaryota; kingdom Metazoa; phylum Chordata; class Mammalia; order Primates; family Cercopithecidae; genus Piliocolobus; species Piliocolobus tephrosceles. Next base: position 30,208,357 of record NC_045437.1, read on the forward strand.
AGAGAACAATTATCTCTAGTAGTAGCTGAGAACTAATTATCTAATGAAATATATACTCATATACATGAGAATTATAAAGCTAGATAAAAGTTATATAAGTTTATGTTGAAGTATAAAGACAAACTTCCTCTTTCTACTGATATGGGTACTGAGATGTATCTATTTATTGTAACCAGACAGAAATCAAGAGGGCTTTCAAATCATAGGTTTTCTCAATTTAGGATGCATGAAGAACTTCCCTCTTCTTTCTCATGTCTACTCCAGTGTTGGATCTGTCACCAAGAAAAGACAGCAAATATATATGACTACCAGTATGGCTGGGAAGTTGCTATATATTCTCAGCTGCTAGAATTTCATTTACTGATTTGCTCATAAAATACTTAAGCCACTACTATGTGTCAGGCACTGAATTACATGTATGATGAAAGGCCTCTTTGGGGCAAGAGATGCTTCAGATGAGATCTGAAGGATAGGCAGAAGATGCCTATTCAAGGAGAGGATGTCAAGGACAGTGAGTGCTAGACTACACTATAGTAACTAATACTAATAGCTAATTCTTACTGAACACTTAGGATTTGCTGGTCAGTCTTCTAAACATTTTGCATTCCATTCTCAGAGCAACCCTGTAATGTTGAAACTTATTTTTCATGTGTATGAGAAAATGAATATAGGCACAGAGAGCTTAGGTAGTTTGCCCAAAGCCTCCGAGCTGGCAAGTGATATGGTCAGAATACAAAGCCTATCTGCAGAGTACAGGCATTTGAGCACTGCACTATTCTCCTTCTGTGGCAAGGAGACCACAATATAGGAAACAATTTGGTGTGTTTTCAAAAATTCTGAAGATCTGCACACATGGAATAGCATCAAAACCTTAAATTAGAGAAACAAATTGAAACCAGATTTTGTCTGGCTTTATAGACTGTGTAACAAGTTTAGACTTTTTCTCTGTGCATTGAGAAATCATTAAAGGACTTTAAATGATGTCTTAACATATTATGGTTTGTACTTTATGAATTTCACTCTTCATGCTGCTATGTGGAGACTGGATTTAAAGGAGGAAAAGAAGGAATGGGAACCTGTTTGGGGCAACTGGATAGTCCACAGGATAGAGGAGGGCAGCTCCAACAAGGTAGGAACAGAAAAAAAGTGGGAAGAAGCAGACAATTGCAAGGTGTATTTTGAAAGCAGAACTAACATTATTTGCTGATGAGTTGAAAGAGTGGGAGGAAAGCACAGCCCACCATGACTCCTAAGATCTGGTTTGAAAAAGTAGGTAGATGGAGTTTCCACTTACTGCATAGACTAGTAAAATACACATTGGCTGACAAATCAAGACTTCTCTTTTGCAATTCTTGTTTAGTTTGAGATGCCTGTGAGACATCTAAAAAGACATGTTAGGTAGCCAATTGCATAGGCAAGCACAGAGCCCAGGGAAGAGGTCTGTGCTGGAGATGCCACATGAGAAGTGACTTTACATGAGGAATGGAAACCCATGCAGATGGCCACAGTCATCTAAGGAAAGAGCAGAGAAAGAGGGAAAGGCCCAGGTGTGTCATAGGAAGATTTTGATGCTCATCGAGTAGGAGGAAGCAAAAAGAAGACCAAGAAATGTACCACAGGCAGGAGGTTAACCAGAAGAGTCCCAGGAAAGGAGCATGTTTAAGGAGGGAGGAAGTGACCAACTGTGTCAACATTACTAGTTTGAGCAAGATGGAGTGAAATATCTGTTGGATTTGGCAACATTTTGTGGAACTGTTATGGTCCAAAGCAGATTAAAAAGGGTTGGAGAATGAATGAGAGCCAAGGAAGTGTAGGAAGTGTAGACAAGAGGTATGGCCAACTCTTCCAGATGGAAACCACTGTCAGCATCATTGGTGTAGATTGTTCCACAGGCTCTAGGCTCCGGAAATTATTTTTATCAGAAAAAAAAAAAAATACAGAAATATGCTTCACACTAGGAAAATGGAAAGCATTACCCAAATAGTAAATAGCAACAATCTGCCTTTCTCAGTAGTAAGAATTGAAGGAGAATTATTTAAAATAAATTATCAAAAATCAAGAAAATATTTCTTGTTCCTTTGATCATTTTGACTGACATGATATTTGATGCAGTACTAAACGGGACACATATCAATCACTTTTGGTCGTGGTATACATAAGTATTCAATCATCCTTCCAATGTTTATTTCCTATGTTCTGGCACTGGGCTGGACATTGGGGTTCAAAGGCAAAGAAGTGAATAAACTATAAACCCTGTTCACAAGGAGCTAACAATTCAGAGAGGAAAAGAAAAAACATCATCCATTGTGGAAAACTTAATTTCATATCAAAATCATAATGTAAAACAGATGCAGCAAAATGACATGCTAAAGAACATGTGAAGGCATGCCTTTAATTTGCTATTTGGGCCCATACCTTGAGACTTTTAACAGTTGTCAATCACCTGAAGTAGGACCATTTCTATGGCTATTTTGAACAATGAGGTAAATTATGCTAACAGTATGCCCACTTTATTCTAAATAATTATAGTCTTTTGGACAGAGGTATTGCTCTATACATAATTATGGCATTTTAGAACATGCATTTTCTTGACAGCTAAAAATATATGCACACAAATCCGTATCTTTGCATACTTTGATTACCTAAACTTCTAAAACAAAGAAAGACTAAAGCACAATACTGGATAGGAAACTTCTAATTTTTTAAAGTAAAATAAAGACATTTTATTGCATAGAACAAGTATTTTTTAAGTATTATACAAATATCTATCATTTACATAAACTACAACAGCTTATACACTATGTTTATAATTTGTCACGTATGTTCAACAGGAACTCTAATAAATTATGTTTCTTTTAAAGAAAGTACAATGGTTCTAAAGCATTAACAGCCATAGTTAAATTCTTCATCAATGCTAAACATGTCTTGTTTCCATTACTCATTTAAAATTACCCAACCTCTTCAGCCGAATCAAGAAACAGCATTGGCTGCTCATGTGGGAGAGCAGCAGGGTAAAAGGTCATGCATGTCTATGAAGTGAAATTTAACAGAGCAGCTTCTGAAGCTGTGAGACAAAAATTGGAAACAATCCAAATGTCTATCAACATGAAAACAGAAAAACAAATTGTGCTATTTCCACACACTGGAATACTAATCAGCAATAAAAATGAACAAAGTACTGATACAGACTATTTCTACAGACACACTGGTGAATCTCAAGAACATTGTTTTAAGTACATATTGTACAATTCCATTTGATTGAAATTCTAAATCAGATAAAATTCATCTTTGGTGGTAGAAATAAGAAAGTAGTTGTACCTACTGGTAGAAAGGGGATTACTTAAAAAGGATCCTGAGGAAACTTTCTGGGATGGTGAAGCATCCTCTTTCTACAAGCGTATGCAACTGTCAAAACCCATCAAACTGGAACGCTTAAGTTCTACACATCTTATGCTATGCAAATGTGTAGTTTATTTTAAATAAAAAGTTACATTTTTAATAAGTGGAGAAAGATGGTTGGGAAACAGATTAATAAAAGGCAAAGTAGCCCACACTTTTTGAAAAAATCCTTTTTAGGATTTATAAATAATTATACCTTCTAAAATTCTCTTGTTGAATTTATTATTATTAACCTTTTCAAAATTAAAAAGAGCAGGAATTACTGAAGATCCTATAAATATCTCATCAAGTTTTAGCCTTTCTATTGATGGAGGTGTTTAATATTCTTTTTCAGAGAGATCAACTGACACTTTGATGTTATTTCAGAGATGCGAAATTCTCCCACGTTAAAAAAAAAAAAATTCCTGCATCAACAATTTTGGAAATAATGAAGAAGCTTGTTTCTCATTTTGACTTATTTTATTCTTTTCATGGAACACTTAACTCAATTAAAGTTGTTGACATGTCACATTCCAATTTTTAGTGTCATGATGCAGCAATTGACCTCTTTTCTCCAGGGTGGTTTTCTTTATTAATCGTGTTTATATGGCACATGTTGGCTCAAGACTCAGAATGACAGATCCCTCGTGACTGACTTTTAATTAATTGATTTTACCAGAAATATCTTCTCAATACTGTAAGACACAGAACATTGAAACAAATACTGAGATTTAATGTTTTGAGACTCAGATATGTTGGGCTCATTAAAAATTAAATAATAGTTGGCAACTCTTATTAAATTACCACCCATTGGATATGGGATTAATAAATGAAAAGGATAAAGGTTACTGGATGCCTGCCTGACAATGGCCTTGTCTGAATTGAGAGTTCCAAGACAACGTTGTTTCCCATGAAAGTGCCTCCCAAATTGGTCATTCAGGTCACTATAGCAGAGACCAAGAGAGACAGAAGGCCATCAGTAAGTAGTACCATGATAAAATTACCGGTTCAATTTCATTTTAAATATCTTTAAAGAATTTACACATGCTTTATTAAAAAAAAAAAAAGATACAGTACGGTATATCCAAGAGGGTTATTATAATTTTTTCATCTACAAAGACATTAGCACACCATGAATGCAGATTGACCTTTTGCCCCATACCAATTTGCTCATCTTCTCACCAGGACAGCAAGTCAATTGCACAAGTCCCCTGATGGGAAGAGCAGACTTTAGTGTGTCTGATATATGCTGTTTAAGTTATAGGTTTTAGAGCTCTGAAAAAAGCTGGAAAATAGAATTAGAGCTATAGAAAAGATAAAAAGAAGGATTGCTGTCGCAGCCCAATTGACTTTGTAAATAATGCTGGGCTCCCCTGGGGGATTTATTGTTATCACCGAATTTATATTTTAAAAATCTCCAAAATTTGCTTGCTTGTGAAGCTCTAACCTGAACTATAAATCCTACCCAATTATAACATGTGAAAAAGTGGTTGTTAGCTAAACAGTAGATCTCATTACACAGAACATGATACTTTATCTTTGCATTACTATCATTGTTTTTGCCAACATTATTCGCTTTAAAAAATCCTTTACTTTTTTTAGGCAAAAACCTAGTGTCCGTGGCATAGGCATTTGTTATTTCTATGTAAAATTGTTAATGTGTGTAAAAAAATAAAAAGAAATTCCTGGTAGGCAACCAAAGGAAAATAAAACCGTAAACTAACATCCTTTTTTTCCAGATAATGTGTTTCTATTACCTTACTTCAACTGGATTATAAAGCAAAAACAACTCAACCTCTCCTTTATTTCAGACCTAGTTTATATAATTGCTGTCATATTGATACAATTATATTATATCATTTTTTAAGGATTGCCTTAAGATCAATGTCATGACGTCAAAAAATAATTTTTCTGAAAATTTGACTCTCCAAAAATATTACAAGAACTAAAAATAAGCTTATGGACGTTATCAAACATCTTTCAGGAATGAATTTAAGTGCGACGAGAAAATAAATTTACTTCACAGAAAGGGAAGAAAAATCTTAGTACATGCCACCCACGAAGAGAATCTATTCTATTCCAAACATGATGTATGAAAATACAGAAAGACTTTTTAGCCACTACCTTTGGGAAACTTTGATGCTAGTTGGAAAGATAAAATGTTCAGCTTTGAAAATAAAAATAAAAAGCTTGGAAGGGGGAAGATATCTAGAGTGGGAGAAATAGTATAGTTAAAAAAGAAAACATTGTTTTTCTATTAGAAAAATATAAATTGTGGAAAAGACTGCTATGAACTGATTTTGTTGTTGAAGTTGTCATAGAAGTCATCATTGTGATTTGGACCGTGATTCTATTCGAGAAAATAGAATTTCAAATAGGACACCCAAAAGGTGAAATACTCCCTCATGAAAAAGAGCAAAAATTACTGGAGGAAGGAATGAGCATGCATTGTGAAAGTCCTTTGTAAATCCTTAAAACCTATGTAAAGGTGAAGGTTGACAATTATTGAACTATACTGGATGGTAACAAAGGAGAAGAACTCAGATGCTGAGAAGAGCATCTGAATTGAACAGCAGCAGATGCATTTGAATAGGTAAGGTAGAACCACTCATGTGAGGAAAGATAGATAAATTTGATTCTAAATCTTCATAAAGCATTGTGAAACTTTCGTAGATTTTTAAGTAGGAAGGAAAACCATAAGAACAGTGCTTTATTCATCTATCACCTGCGTTGTAAGATGGATTGTGGCAAGAATGCCTTGGAGACAAGGAGATGAATTATGAAGCTATTGAGGTAATCTTTGAAATCATAAGAATTTGGAATGTTCTAGGTCAGATTAACATTTGTTGAGCACCAAGTATAATCTGGGCACTGCACGGGGCTCTAGGGGTACAAGGATGCAAGGACTCTGCTGCTTAGGATCTTGAAGAATGTTGAACCTCATTCTTCAGCAAGCTAGCAGTGACAATGTTGTCTATAAGTAGCTTTGGAGAAGAGACACTTAGCCAAGCCTAAGTGGGAAAAGGAAGGTCACTTGAGTGGGTTATGCTTTGAACTGAGTCTTGAAGGTTGAGTAAAAGTTACTAATGTCAGGAAGGAGGGGTCAGTCTGAAGCAGGAGGACTTTATGATACAAAACAGAGGACAAGGGCAGTCCCTTGGGTCATATTACAGGGCTTGATATTGATTTTTCAGATATAAGAATACCATTCTAAGAGCAGTATTGTCAGATTTGTGTTTTAGAAGCATCAGTCAGGCATAAATTAGGACAAGATGAAACTGGAAAAAAGGAATCTAGTTAGGATACTGTTAGAAGAATTCCAACGAGAAAGGAGCATTAGAGCTGTGCAGCAGTGGAAGTGATGAAAAAATAACAAGAGACTCTAGAAATATTTGAGAGTGAAAATAGAAGAGACTGATTGGGTTGTAGGGCTGATTGGATGGAAAAAGTAAGAAAGAAAACATCTGAGATAATTGCTAATATTCTGTCTGTCAGCCAGCTCAATGGGTGGTGTGTCAGTAATGGTCATTTGGAATTGGAGAGGATGATTCAAAGGAGGGCAGGACAATGGATTCAGTTATGAACATGGTTAATCTGAGGTGCCTGTGAAACTCAAATGGGTAGGTGGGGCAGATTGCATAAATCCAAACATCTCTAGGACAGTCCAGGTAAAATGTATACATTTGGCAATCATCAGCATTTAGGTAATGATAAAATGAGGGTAAGATGAGATTTCTAAAGGAAAGAATATAGCCTGAGGAGGGCAGTGGGCAGAAGGTAAATTTCTGGGAATAACAGCAGCTAAAGGATTAGAGGAAGAAGGGGAGGTGAGGAAGGAGACTAAGAAAAAACTGGCAAAGTTGTAGGAAGAAAACTGGTAGCAACCGAGAAGATAAAAGCCAAAGAAGTAGGAGACTAGCAAAGAGAAGCCTGTGCTGTGCATAATTGACAGAAAACAGCGACTGATGTGATTCAGAGATGGTACTAAAAAATTGAGTTATAATTCCTCACAAGGACTTTCTCCAGGGAACTGGGACAAATATGCTAACATTGATATAAAACACTTGAGGTAGATGAGCCTAAGAGATACCTTGCGGATGTGAGATTTTTTTGCCTGTCCTCATTTGCTGGCCTGTCAATCGATGTGAATCTACAAAATACTGTATAGTTTGTGACTCAGTTGCATTGAAACTCAACTCCATCCCTGTGTTCAAAGACTATTAGGCTCAATCAAGGAACTCTTAACAGTTGGTAGACTTCACAAATCAGAAGGAACAAGACAATTTCCAGGAAGGACTGTGATTCTTATAGTTGTTTCCTTTCCTCACTTTATAATGGTACCATTAGTTAGACTTCCAGACACTACATAAAGTGAAACCATTCACTCAGGCTGACATTTATACAGGCTAATCAAATGCTTGTGAGGTAGAGCAAATAACTAACCATAGTACCTGAAAGAGGTTGGAAAAAAAATCATAAAACACACTCAGTATATTCTAAAAAGCTGGCGAGTAAGGTTTCTCTCAGCGAATTTGAGACAAATGTGGAGAAAGGTAATTATACAGGCAATTCAATACCTACTGAAGTGGGTGTGTTCAACACCCTCCCCCGCTTCTCCACCAGTGTGTAAGACACCCTAAAGCAAAAGCAAGCTTAAATTGGTGACAGTTTCAACACATGTTCTCCTCCTCTTCAGCCGCCATGTGAAAGCCACTCAGCCACACTTCTCACAATTTGCAAAATTGTGCAGATGAGGACACTTTTGAAACCGTCATATTGAAGGGAGACTGGGATGCAGGAGCATGCAACACCCTTCCAGGGCTACTGCAGGGCAGCCCCGCCTTTCATTTCAGCAGGTTTCAGTGCAAGAGAAAGACACGCTGCCTGTGCATGATTGAGGTGGGAACCTCCTGGGTGGCCTTACCTGTCTCCAAAGTTACCTGAGGATATCCCTAAGGTATCAACCTTTGTTCTTAATTTGCCATTAGATCTAAAGATCCGTAAAACCGTTTAGTTGCATGTATCTGTTTGGATTCTTAGAAAATTAAGAAACACTAAATAGAACAAAAAGAATGCCCTTAAATTCAGTGTGAAATTTGCTATGGGGCAGGGGCAGGAAGTTCTTAATACAAAAAAAAAAAAAAAAATTCTTTATATCCTCCGTATTTCTTTTATGTCTAGCAGTCAGTAAAATCAAACACAAGAAGTGTTAAGTGTACTACACAAACGACTTTAGCCTGTAGAGTTCATGGGTACAAGATGTGCAGTCACTTGAAAACAGTACTTTGTTCCTCAATAGCATCTTTAGGTCAAGGGTCTTGGAGTATTTACAAACATGAATTACCCCTACAAAACTCTGTGAATCCACCCACATTTTGCGCTGGCAATCTTCAGAGAGATTTCACAGTAGCAAGCGCCACTGCATTGAAAGTCACTTGGGGAGTCAGAAATAAATCCCAAGATTTTGTGCTGCCTGTGCTCTGCTCAAAGCATGATTTGACATTTCTTTCCTTATTTTGAATCACTGGTTCTTCAAATATTAGGAGATGTGACATCAAAGAAGAAATTTGTGAAAGTAAAATGTTGAGTCTGAAGACAAAAAAAAAAAAAACTACAATAATTTGAAGGTGCCCAAATTCTTTCCATTCAACATACTACTTTCAGGGTTAATGTTTTAAAATTCAAAGTGTGCACACTATTTCCTCATTTATGCAGAAAACCTACTTTTTCTTTCTCTTTCTTGGTCTCTCTCTCTCTCTCTGTTTCTTTCTCTATCACTCTTATTCTCTTTTTCTCACTTACTCTTGCTTCCATTTCAAATTTTTTAAAAACCTCACATATTAATGACTTCCTTGGATATTTCTTTCCTAGAAAAACATACAGAAAACTCTAGAAAATATGATGACACCTAGGTGCTCAAATAAATGTCAAGAGGCCCATATACCAAATCATGTCTCCTTTTACTCCCAGAGAGTTCTTTAGTTTTTACCTTTCCTGTGGGTGGAAAGTCCAGGCACAGCTTATTTTGCCCTCTCTTCAAAGGTCTCTCACAAGTTTCCAATCAACATTCTAATGATTCTTCGACCAGAAGCTTTTCTCAAAGCATCAGAGATGCTTAAAGTGTAAAATAATTTATTCCCTTACTTTTCCTGAAACTGTATTGTCTTCCCAGTTCAAACGACACGATTGTGATTAGAATGTTCCTCAGCTCCTTACATTTTGGTTGTTAAATGTTTTCTTCTTAAGTCATAAATAACAGTGTTAATAACTGTGAAAATATAGTTAAAATCTGAAAGTACCCACTCCCAGCTACCCCTTATAATCATTTAATTTAGAAGACTTTCAAATTAAGTGTTCCAGAAATACTAACTCTCTTGAATAAGAACCTCTGAGAGAGTGGCCAAAGAACTTGAATATAATTGTTTTAAATCACCAAGAGACTCTGATGTAAAAGAAAACCTGAGACCAATAGTCTAACAACATTGATCCAAAAAAGGTAAATACAAAAATCTGAATAAAGTGACAGATGCAATTTATTATTTAAATAGCTTCTCTTGGTTGGAAATACAATAAAATATCCTCCTGCAATTCTTAGTGTGCATGTAAGTGGATTAAACTGGTTAATGAATTTATCTGATATGCCACCTTTGCACAGTTTCCCATTGAGTGATTGATGGTTGAGTAGAACAGAAATCCTGAGGGGAAAATAGCGACTTACACAGTCTTCAGAACAGGAGACTTCTGATTAACTGTTTGAAATCATTTGTAAAAAACTTGTATACCGTGCAGGGCACTTGCTTGAATATATATATATATATATATATAGATATATAGATAGATAGATAGATAGATAGATAGATAGATAGATAGATAGATAGATACAGATATATCTATAGATAGATAGAAAATATCTATATCCATATTCAGGCAAAGTGTACCTGCATGGTATACAAGATAGATATAGATATATCTGTATTTATAGATAGATACATAGAGATATATTCTACCTATTTATCTATCTATAACTGCAACCAGTGGAAAGCTGATACTCCCAAGAAAGGGTAAAATATTGGCAACTGAGGGTGTAGAAGAGCCAGTGCAATGCCTCAAGAGTTTGGGTGACAATTCTCCATGGGTCTTTCACATTTCTGTACATAAATCCATTGAGCAGAGGCATTGTTAGCTTTTGTTCCGGACTATCTTTTCAAGAATGTTTGGATAACAAACAACTTTGAAAGATAGAGAGAAGGCCTCCACTGGGGCAGAGGGTGATTTGTTTCCTGACCAAAATAATAAAGATAGTATCTTTCCCTAGGGAAAGGGGCAGCTTTGTTTGCCTCCCTTCATAAGATTGGGGTTTCCCTAAGCTCAGGAAGCCTCAGCCATGACATATCACCCACTGCATTCAGAGAATCCACCTGGATCCCGATGGGATTGCTGGACAAGAGGAACTGATGCAAACATGAAGCTCCCACTCCCTGGTGTGCTGGGCTGTGAGTGGCAAAGTCTTTTGTCTCCAACCCAGGACTCTGTGTCTTCTGCCTGCACCCATGAAACCGTGGCAGGCTTGCTTTTTAACTTGCAATTTGTGTAAGATCTCCAACCCTTCACAGTTCTTGACAGATTGTTGCATTTCTAAGTTCTGCTTTATAACTAACATCAGATCTCTAGGCCCCTCATGCCATTTCCGGTTTCTGTGGTTGGCTTCCAATCAGCCTCCACTTTAGCAGCAGCGCTTTTCTGTATACTGTGGGAGCAGAATCTTCAAATGAAATGACTCTACCAGGGAACTAGCTTTTGACTGAACACAGGTATGTCCTGTGGCAGTAACTCTGCATCAGAAACTGTAAGAAAAACCCTAGCACTGTCCTTTACTGCATGAAAGTGAAACGGCTGGCTATTCTGGCCCTGTGGATGACATTTATGGTCCTCCACTGAAGGCAGAGAGCCAAAGGTGCTTCATATAAGGATATAGAAATTCCCTGTCCCTGGATAGTGGCCATTTAAATGTAAGAGCTTTGACCAGCTCTTTATACTGGCAGCAAAAGCCAGTGGCTTTTTAAACTGTAAAGGGCATTAGATAGCTAAGGACTGGGCTGAAGTATTTCAAACTTAAAATAGGTCCACGTGGGAGCTACACTGTGAAGGCAGCTTTGATTCACAAAGATCAAATCCACCAACAATGTTTCCCCTTTAATCTCTACATCATCACTATGAAAAGCAAAAGAGCAAGTATCATTATTTCCATGCTATAGAAACTGATTGGCAAAGTACTAAAGTAATATACCTGCTGTTATATTAATCATTGGCTAAGCTGAAATTTCCTCCCATTAACTTCTCTTGCCAATAGTTTAAAAGCTTCTCATTTTAAAGCTGAAGTAAAGAAAAAAAGAATATATTTACTGTATAGATTCCAAATCTTTAGCCTAGAGATCAGACTTGACAGGTGGGAGTTCTACTTGCCAAAGAAAAATAAAGATTGTTTTCTCTTCACAATTCTATAGGGCAATTTTTTTCTGAGCTAGAAGTGGAAAATCCATAAAGAATAGATTGGTCAAAAGTTAATTTTGATCTCTGGGGGAATTACTTAATTAACAGAACGATTCACCATTCAACCAACAAGTATTTGCAAAATGTCTGCAATGAATCTAGCACTGTTAGATGCTAGGGATTCACTGCTAAATTAGGCACCCAGTGGTAGCAATATAAGGCACCTGATGGAGAGGTGGTGAAGGTTTACTGCAGAAGTCAGCCAGATACATGATGGATGTGCAGAGCATCTTATAGTGGGAGGGAATAGTTTGGTTTTGTTTGTTTGTGTTCTTTTATTTTGTTTTTGTTTGTTTGTTTTTTGTTTTTTTATTGAGATGGAGTCTCACTCTGTCACCCAGACTGGAGTACAGTGGCACAGTCTCTGCAACCTCCGCCTCCTAGGTTCCAGCGATTTTCCTGCCTCAGCCTCCTGAGTAGCTGAGACTACAGATGCCTGGCACCAAAAATGCCAACTAATTTTTGTATTTTTGGTAGAGGTGGGGTTTCACCATATTGGCCAGGCTGGTCTCAAACTCCTAACCTCAAACGATCCATCCACTTCGGCCTCCCAAAGTGCTGGGATTACAAGCATGAGCCACCATGCCCAGCCAAAATAGCAGTTCTTTAAAGTTATAAACCTGAGCATGTGTATACCTATGTAACAAACCTGCACATCTGTACATGTATCCCAGAACTGAAAGTAAAATTATAAAAAAAAAAAAAAAAAAAAAAGAATACAAAGTGGGTGATGCATTTCTCTCACTGGTTCCCAGATGACTCTACTTTGGCAGCCCCGGAAAAGAATCTGCAGCCTCATCTATACCTGCAGGTTGATATGCCTCCCAAAAACTATCTCACTCAATTGTGAAGCTGAAATAAATCATGGTTCACCTCAAAAGAGAAAATTTATAAGCCTGAGAATCCAGAGATACGGTGGACAGTGGTCTAGGTGGACCAAGACTATGTTTCTTAGTCCATTTGCATTGCTATGACAAAATACCTGAGACTTGGTAGTTGATCAATAATAGAAACTTATTTCTCATGGTTTTGGAGGCTAGACGTCCAAGATGAAGGTGCCAGTAGGTTTGGTATTTGGTGAGCACCCTCTTATTGCATCTTCACATGGCAGAAGGTAGAAAAGCAAAAAAAAAAAAAAAAAAAAAAGCCTACGCTTATTATGCAGCCCTTTTTATAGACTTAATTAGTTCCCAAAAGGTCCCACCTATTAACTAGTTCAGTAATCTCCCCTTATCAGTGTCTTTGCTTTGCACGGTTTGTTACTTGCAGTCAACCATAGTCCAAAAATATGTGAGTATGGTACAGTAAGACATCTTGAGAGAGAGAGAGACTGCATTCACATAACTTTTATTCTTTTATTATAATATATTGTTATTCTATTTTAGTATTAATAACTGCTGTTAATGTCTTATTGTGCATAATTTATGATTTATAAATTAAATTTAATTTATAAAAACTTTGTTATAGGTATGCATATTTGGGGTTCAGTACTATCCACAATTTCAGGCACCCATTGGGGGTCTTAGAACACATCCTCTGCAGATAAAGGGGAACTACTGTACTATCAAAATAGAAATTAAGTTTCAACATAAATTTTGGAGGAAACACATTCAAACCACAGCACCATGGTCCGTCCAAGACTTATTCAATAATAATTATTAGAAGATATATAAACCTTGGTCTGTCTCAGGAAGAATATCTAACTATACCCCATCTCTAGGAATTATGGTGAGGAAGGTGAGATTAGAAGTCTGACTTCTTCCTTCGTTTTTACCCATGTCCTTCATCATGCCCCTGCCACCCCAGTAACCAATATTCAAAGACAGTTCCTTCCCACCCTACCATCACACACTGGATTAAGACACCTGGGCATGCCATCCTGCCATTCTAAACATACCTATCCTCAGCCTCGTTCACATAACATCTGTTATTACTATGAAGTGTAAATCATGCCTCATTTTTCCCTCCTGACCTAGGCAAGGGAGTTAAGACTAGGAACTCTGACAGAATTCAGTCATTGGCTAAAGGCTGCCCCAGGGAGGTATGTACTCCCAGGTGCTTCCACCTTAGGGCTTGCTATGGATTGAACTGTGTCCTCCCAGAATTCACATATTGCAGCCCTAACCTCTAATGTGATGAAACTTGGATTGGGGCATTTATGAGGTAATTAGGGTGAAATAAGTTCCTGAAAGTAAGGCCCTGGTGAGAGGATTAGTGGCCTTATAAGGAGAGATGGAAGACAATGTTTTCTTTCTCTCTCTTTCTCTCTCTCTCTCTCTTTTTCTTTCACTCTCTCTCTCTCTCCCTCTGTCCCCTCTCTCCCCCAAGCTATGTCAGGACAGAGAGAAGGCAGCCATCTACAGGCCAGGAAGGGTTCTTCCTCGGAAACTAATCATGCTAGCACCTTGAGCTGGGACTTTCAGCCTCTAAAACTGTGAAAAATTTAATTTCTGTTGTTTAATCCACCCAGCCTATGGTGTTTCGTTATGGCAGCCCAAGCTCACTAAGTCAGTGTTTCACATAGCATATTGGTTCCAGTACCCAAGGCATCATCCAAATGGAGTTGCAGCTGTGAGCCATGAGATAAAAGGACACAGAAGCCAACAGACGCCCAAGAGGAAATGCTAACAAGGGGTCCCAAAGAATCTGGACAAAACACTGACAAAGTTTTCCAATAAGAGTTAAAGAGTAAAAGCAAGAGAAATTGAATAAGGAGCAAATGATTCTGACTATCCAGAACACAGTTTGCTCTTCGATGCAGGATGGAGGAGGCAGAGTAAGCTACTATCTGTAGTTTAAAGAAACCCAGTGGGGTGTGGTCCCCACTGCTACTGTGGTAATGGATGTCTAAAATGTAATCCTATGGGTATTGTAGTTAACACACAAAAGTACCAGATCTTTTTTTTATTTTTTTTGAAACAGAGTTTCACTCTTGTTGCCCAGGCTGGAGTGCAATGGTGCGATCTCGACTCAGTAATGTCAATTCTTATTGCAGTAAGGCTGTTTCGTCAGAGGCTGGGGACACTCCTTATGTTAAATAAGGGATGGAAATAGATGCAATGAGTTCCATCTGGAGTTCTAGTTCTATCGTGAAGAACATAAAATGGCCCTGTGCTGAATATAGTTTATTTTCCCCTCCAAAATCAATTCGTCACCTTCTGCATCCTATTCTGGCCTCAAAAGCTGGCCTGTATGAAATTCATCAGCAGGTCCCTCTGCCCTTTTGCTTATAGCTGATTTTAGCCATTTGGAGGTACACATAGGCAATGTCAGGGCAAAAGGAGTATAAGGTGGCATTTGTCTCTCCAGTTCTCTGTCTCCTAGGTGTCTATGAGTTGTGGGGCTTTCCTAAGGGAAAAGACACCATTCATCTAAGGCAGATCACTCCATACAGTCACCCCTTTAAGGCTGGCACGAGGCTTAGTGAGAACTCTTCTTACTCTACTCAGGGTATTTCAATCTCTTGTTGATTTCCTTATACTCTGCTGACACCTTTACAAATTATCTCAAAATACCTAGTGTGTATGTGTGCACCAACTGACTAATGCCAAGAATCAAAAGAAAAGAGTTTCATAGAGTGAACTTATTTGTAACCTTTCACTAACATGCATTACCCCTATAATCCTAAAGCAACCAAAGCAGGAACAAGACCATTATCTCCATTTTTAACACTAGCATTATGTATGTCACTATCTCCAATAATCAAAATCACACACTATTGCAAAACACATTTCCACTAAGAAGACATTTCTGGAAATCACTGAACAATGATAGTCATTACCAAAGCATAATTATTTCTATATTTTCTATAGCTATTTTTTTCATTCACAAAACAGACTGGTTCATTTGTGCTGCTGAACCTTATGATACTTACACATCTTTATCTCTTTGACATCATTCAAATTCATTGGATGGTAAAGCACTTACTGAACTGAAATCAGGATCGGAGGTCAAAAATATTTTTGAAATACAGGATTAAGAACATTTATATAGTTTTTTATTATTGGGCTTCCTAGAGCCAACAGTGCATTATACTACTTACTGTGCCTTGTTAATTTCCAAGAGGAGCTACACTGCTATGCAGTGCCTTCCAAATATATTTGACCAAAGAACTTTTATTGTTTTTATAAAATATGTATTAACATCTCTTGCAAAATGAGGATTTGGCAGAACTCTGTTAACGAAATAACACACCAGAGAGTAATGGTTCTCAGTGGTCCACATTTCAACCATCCCCTGGGCTGTCAGGAATTTGACGCCAGGGACTGCATCTTTGCTGTCGCTTTACACCTTGCAGTTCCTTCTATATAAAGAAAATTCCCTTGTGACTCTCTATCACAGCCTCCACTCATTCACTCTTAGCACTTCACTCTCCATAATATTATTTGTGTGCACTAATTTATCATATTCCATGTCCCCCTGCTAGGCATGTGTAAGTACCATGCAAGTAGAGATGTCTATTTTGCACACTGCTGTCTACCCAACACTAGAGGAGTGCCAGGCATTCAGTAAATATTTGAAATAATGAAGGACTCCTGCAGAAGATGTGGTTAATATTTTGTCAGCTCGGTATAATTCAATACGTGTGTGTGTAGACTGACTCAATCAAACCACCATATAGTCTATTAGTCCCAGAATGGAAATGCTCTGTTTGTGTGAAAATATGCAGGTTGCACTATCATATTAATGAAGCTTTTTTTTTTAGCTTTGACTATACTTACAAACATAAATATTTTAATTATGCATTACTTTCATTACACCACACATAATCTTTTTAGAGAAAGCAGAGTAGAGAAAAAATATCAATAAACTGAATGCATCATTGCTACTATTTCCTCTGTAACCTGGGTCATTACATATTGTTCATGCCTGCCTCACACATATTGGTGACAAGGTTGATTAAAAGATGCTATATCAAAGGATATGAGGCTTAGAAGCAAAGAAGTGTGTATTAATATTGGTTTTTCTTTTTAATAGGTCTCTATCGGGTAATTCTTTGTGAAGATATTCACAGTAACAATTGGTTAGGTTGGATGATGTAGCAGAAATGAGGGATGTTAGGTATGTAATATAGCATGCACATTGCAGTATTTCACAGCAAACAGCAGTCCTGGAGGCAAGTAGGTACTGATTCAACTGAACAGTAAAGCAAATCTCGTATGTTAGCCACCAACCTTCTGAAAAGCCATGCCTGCCACAAACTGTGGGTGAGAAATGTGGTCATGCTTCTCAACCAATTATTCTAATTAAGGCTTTGATTCAGTGTGCTCAAAACAGAGAAGATTGGCCAGGGAATTTCCCATTTAAGAAAGAAGGTTGATCAGTACGAATCTGATGTTTATCTTTAAGGATAAGATTATATGTCCCACATAATGACACAATAAAATATATTCTAAGAAATACATATTTTATTGTGTCTAAGAAACTTAAATATATGAAAGAAATTTCTGAAAGAGTTTCTTAAATTCTATTCAACCGTCTTGTATCTTTCCTCTTTTCCCTCCGTTTTTCAACCCTTGAAAATGGGAATACCACAATATTTAATGTTTAATTCTACAAAAATAACTGCAGGAAATAATATGTGTATTAGTCAGTGTTCTCCAGGGAAACAGAATCAATTTGTTATGACATGTGGACTATCCAGTAACAGAGGCTAAGAATTTCCAACAGCTGTTATCTGCACACTGAAGAACCAGGAAAACTAGTGGTGTAATCAGTCTGTGTGCAAAGGCCTGGGAACCAGGGGAGCCAGTGTTCTAAGCCCTAACGTACAAAGACCCGAGAACCAGGAGCTGCAATGCCTGAGGATAGGAACAGATGAATGTCTCAGCACAGAAGGAGAGAATTCACTCTTCCTCCATCTTTTTGCTCAGTTTGGGCCCACAACAAATTAAACGGTGCCTGCGTACACTGGTGAGGACGAAT
The DNA here is from genome assembly GCF_002776525.5 of Piliocolobus tephrosceles. NCBI lineage: Eukaryota > Metazoa > Chordata > Mammalia > Primates > Cercopithecidae > Piliocolobus > Piliocolobus tephrosceles. Next base: position 30,226,210 of record NC_045437.1, read on the forward strand.
CTTCTTTTCTTAGTCCTATGATTCAAATGCTAATCTCATTCATACACACCCTCACAGACTCACCCAGAAATAATATTTTCCAGCTTTTTGGGCATCCCTTACCCCAGTTAAGATGACACCTAGCATTAACCATCACACTTGTAAATCCCAGAACATTGTTTCTATCCAAGTACTTAGTGAAAATTACCAATGTTGCTATGTCAAGCATTTTACACAGGTAATGAAACCCTAAGAGGCCAAATCTTCCCATTCACCATATTAGTATTTTTTAAATGATTTTAATGATTGGATGATAAAGATAAGAACTTTTCAATAATGTAGACAGTCTCTGAGGAGTGGTGAGTCGTTAGAGGAACACCATAACACAATCAAGAGGGCAATCTCATGACTTACAGCATCATTTGCCCCTCGAAAGGATGGCTGCTTGGAAGTTTGGGCTTGGCTTTCTTTTTTGGTCTCATCAAGCTAACCAGGACAGCAGTCCTTGAGTGCCTTTATGGTGTGTATCCATTTAATACTGAGCAATACCACTACTGGCCAGAATTTTTGGCAGACCTCTGCTGTAATCAATGCTACTACAGAAGGTTAAGACCAGGAAAGTGGTACTGAGAAAGGGAACATCTCATTCAGCTGGACACAAAATGAATCGATCAGTAGAGGAGAAAGAGAATGCACAGAAGATAAATGCAATCATTTTTTCAACTTCTTTGCCTTCTGTCACGTTGAAGAAACAAGGCAGACTTAATGTAAGTCCTCTGCCTTGATGAACCTGTTCATGTTTCAGACTCTCTGCACATTTTTAACTTAGCTGATCAGAGATATGTCCACTTAGTACTATAGCTATGCCTCAAAAGTTATGTCTCTTCCACACCACTGAAGTAGACCTCCAACATACTTACACATTTCTTACCCTTAAAAATCAAGATTATCAATAAATTTGCAGTTAAAAAATTAGAACTTATTAAAATAAGATACCATAATTCATTTTCAAAAACAATGTCACTGAATTATAAATGAACACATTATAAAATATGTTATAGATAAGTAAACCCTTGAGAAAATGTTTGTGTTATAAAGAGAATATTTTCATATCCTAATGTCTCCATTGACTGTATGTGTATTTTTAAAAATAATTTTACGGGAGGGATAGTAAATTTACCAGTTGGATGGGCTCAATAGCCCATCTGAGTTTTACATAGGCTGACATAGACTTTATGAATTCTGTTTGAGAAATTTGGTTTGTCAAATGGTAGCATGTGTCCCCATCCATTTAAATGCCAAATGAATAATGCAATGCCGTCGTCCACACATATAGTTACTATTAAATTATCTATACAAGATTACATATTCTTAATAAACATTGACATTTAAAAATGATTTTCTTGATGTTTTTAAGACATTCAAAAATAATTAAAAGCTTTGGAGGCTGCTTCCTTTTCATATCACTGAAACAAATGTGAATTATTTTACAAGGAGAGGAAAAATAGTGGGTCAAGTAGCAACAGGCATTCTGGTACTTAGATAAGAATTCCAGATGCCCTGGTTCTTGACAGACTGTTTTTTGTTTTTTGTTTTGTGTAAGATTTGGTTTTTCTTGACCTCAAATATTTTCTCTATGGACACTTACAGGCAATGGATTTGAAAGTGCATTGTCCCAAGAGGAAGTTCTCTTCCAAGAGCAATATTTCAAAGATATGTGTATAGCTTTGTAAATTAACATTTTATTAACATTTTAGCTTAAAAGGAATACAATGATTCACAAACCACTTACATAATCTCAGCATTTTTCTGAAATTACATATGACCTATACCGTCATAAAAGCCAATACAAATTTATTTTAATTACTATCCCCAAAAAAAGTTGTGTCCTGCTGGAATCAACCAGGTTTGGGAAATTATGACTAATTTGTTAAGAATCAATTCAGACGTATTTTAGCCCTTTGTTAAAATAAATACCAAATACAGACATAATATTCATAATTTATGCCTACAGTTTCACAAGCCCTGTACAAAGTTACTATTATTTGTTAAATACACACACATACACACACACACACAAATTCCTTGAAAAATTACAGAAATTAAGAGCCATAAGTATGTACATATCCTTTCACTTCATGTGTGAATCTGTGTTTACAGAGCATTTGGATATTAATGGCATAGATTTCACTTTCTTCCAAACCAAGGAGGTTCAAATTCTTCTTCCAAGTAAAGGAGACTTCTGATATCAGTTAAGTTTTGTGATTGCCCTTGGAAACATCCAATGGGCTACAGGAAACCAAGTGGTATTTTCACGATGGTTGGTCCTGCTCAGCATGAAGTGAAGAAAGAGGGATAGGGAAAGCAGGGCCAACACAGTGCTCCATAACATTCAAAAATGTATTGTTGATCTTCTCTCCATCATTATCCAACCTACATATCCTTATTTTCACCACTCTTTGTATTGTTCTTACACTTTTATGCTACAGCAAATGCACATTCTATTATTTTGTCCTTCTTTCCTGCAAACTGTTTCTAAGGACTTGTTGGACACTCCTTGGCTCTTAGGATAGCCTTGAAAATGGAAGAACTTATTGAACATGATTAGAAGGATTCTTGATACTCAAAACTGTTGGCTATAACACAAGAGGACACTCAGCCTTCTTAAGTAACAGTAACAACTAATATTCTCTTAGAATTTCTTATGGGTCTGGTGAGCTAAGATTCTCTTTGAAACCTCAAAACAATTTAAGAGATAAAAACTATTCATGCATCCCTTTACTCATTTAAATGAATGAAGGCAAGTACTCCTGACTTACCAGTATCATGCTACCTGCAAGGTAAGCTATGATAAACAAAACATCCATTACAGTGCCTTTACAGAACTCAGAGGAAAACAGTTCCACATATAAAGCAACAGAATTGTGAATTTAACCTTATGATACAGTCTGGATGTGTCCCCACCCAAATCTCATCTTGAATTACAGCTCCCATGATTCCTACATGTCATGGGAGGGACCTAGTGGGAGGTAATTGAATCATGGAGGCAGGTATTTCCCATACTGTTCTTGTGAAAGTGAATAAATCTTATGAGATCTGATGGTTTTATAAACGGGAGTTTCCCTGCACATGCCCTTTTCCCTGCCACCATGTAAGACATGACTTTGGTCCTCATTGGCCTTCTGCCATGATTGTGAGGCCTCCCCAGCCCTGTGGAACTGTGAGTCAATTAAACCTCTTTCCTTTATAAATTTCCCAGTCTCAAGTATGTCTTTTTTAGCAGCCTGAGAACAGACTAACACACTTTACATCCTCTCAACCACTAAGATGTATGACCTTAACCACATATCCCACTAAGGGACATACAAAGCTGTCCATGTCCTTTTCTAGCTAAATAATTGATCAGGTGTTGAAACTTTAAGCCAAAGATCCTCATTCAAAGCCCTCCATTGGGTAGTTATAAATTTTGTTCCTCGCTATAACCTTAGGGAAATCACTTGTTCTCTCAGAGACCTAATTTCCCAATTTGAAAATGACCTTGTATGATTAGGTGATCTTTGAGTCCCTTCCAGCTGTGGAATTTTAAATTTCTTGATGGAAATTGGTTCTACATAACAGATGGATCCAGCAAGATTTTTAGGTTAGGCAACCTATGAAATATGGCCTGTCCATTCACAGCTAAGGATGTGGGCAAAGTAGGGTAGTTTAGCAGGATAATGGGGTCAGCGAAAAAAGGAGCTCATTCTATGACACAATTTTCTTTTATAATACAATTCTGTCCTTGATACTGGGCATGCATTTTGATGATCATTGCCCACTACACCACTATATTCTCAAATGGTTAGAATCTTCTGCTATTTTTAAGGTAGGGAAAGAGAGAGAGAGAATTCGGAGAGAGTGGCAGAGATGTGATGAGAACAGAGATTGGCCAAGGAGCCCATCTAATGAATTACACAAACACAGAAATGCAAGAGTACAGAGAATGGGTAGAGAGTTAGAAACTAAAGGAAGTGTCAATAACATTAAAAGATTCCTCTTTAATCCTTTTTGTGGATGTAGGATTTCCAAGCTGAAGAGTGTTTGGAAGATTCATATTATGGAAAATGCATAGACTGAATTAAGATAGATCTAGGTTTGGGGCCAACCTATATGACCTTAAAATTCTGCTTTAATTTAACTTAGCCACCATTTTAATATCTAGAAAATGAGAATAATACCCATTTGAAATTTAAATAGACATTGTATATAAAGATAATGTCAGAGGTATTCACAGATGAGTTTCCCAGCTGCCTTTTGCTTAGAAAACTGCAAATCAAAGACATTAAGTCATTTTCCCAAGATCCCACAGCTAGTGATAGAGTCAACTTACTAGAAAAAAAAAGAGAAAGGATGTTTTTCTACCTTCCTATTAGTCTGCTTTTTCCTTTCTTTTCCTTCTCAAATTGAGATCCTTTCCTCATTGTAGAAAACCAAGAGTGTTAAAGGTGCTCATCTAAACCTTGCACTAAATAATAGATTTATTCAAAACTTTGTCCACTACTATTGCTACATCACATACTTGCACTTATGTTCCTTGCATCTGTTTGGTGTTCTTCATGAAGTTTGAAACAAAGGCATATAGGACCAAATAATGAATTAACCAACTCAGTATCCATTGGCGCTATCATTTCTTTAAAATTTTTTACAAATGCTTAATGACATTATTAAGGGTCAAATGTTTTAACCTAACACCTTTATGAACTTGTCCACATTCATGACTCATACTTTAACTTCTATTATTCAAAGGGTATATTTCTGTAACACATTTCTGAGAAACCTTAACCAAGCATACTGTCTATGCATAGAGCCAAACACTCTTTCCGTGGGATAGAGTAATCTTATGAGATGTGTTACAAGGCTAACCCTTATGAAAAGAGATTTTTTATTGATTTGGATTTATTACTGGAGCTTCCCTGTACCACAGCTCTGTCCTATTCCACAAATAAACACAGAAGCCACTAAAAATGGATGTCATTAACTCACAACTCCCAAACCGACAAACACACTTAAACCCACTTTTCCTTCTTACCAGGAAATCAATATTGTATCCTGATATAACAGGATTATATTGAATCCTCCCACCCATGATTTCCATGTCATCACCTTTGTTCCCTTAGGTCCCTGGCTTGGTCATTTATAGCTTCTCTCTGTGGTATAATCAATGTGTTTCTCTTCACTGTCTCGTTTCTGTTCGCTCTAGACACACAGATGTCTCCCATCTTAGAAAACCTTTCCGTTTCCCCATCCAGCTACTGTCTTATCTCCATCCTCTCCTTCAGAGCCAACTACCTTGAAATATCTTTTCATATTTTCTATTTTATTTTACCCACTTCATATGTACTCTTCAATTCACATCACTCTTACTTCTCCCCCTACCACTTTCTAAAGCATTTGCCTGTGTCCGCTTTCGATAAATCTATTAGAGGCTTTTACTCCTTATATGACCTCACAGCAGGATTTTTTCACTAATGGCTACTTCTACTGTTTTTGAAATTTTCTCCTTTCTATCACTTTTAGGTCATCATAACCTATGATTGCTGCTGCTGTCATTTCTAATAGTATTAGTAGTAATAGCAATAGCATATGATGACTTCTGAACCCCCCTTTCTAACTCAAATCTTTCCAATGAACCTGAGTCTAGAACTTACTTTTCACATCTACCGTAAACTAATCCAGGTCAGAACTTACCTCCTCTCCTCCAACACTTCCACATAATGCTCTCCTCCTCTTACACTCCTTGGCTCAGTGAACAGTGTCACAGTACACTTCTTAGTACAAAGCATAAACTCAAGGTCACTCTTTACCATTTTTCTTCACTTTCTACATCCAACTAATCAAATTCTGTTGATTATATTTCTGTCATGCATTTTTAATTCACTTACTAATCTCTATCCCCACTATCACTCTTCTAGCTCAGTGCACCACCACCTATTGCCTTGACATACTCACCAGTCTCTTAACTGAACTTGGACATTAGTCTCATTCCTTCTAAAACATAAATCCAACTCTATCACTCCCCTACTTAAAATTAGCAATGCTCATAGGCTCAAGTCCATCTCTCCATCACTTCTCAGCCTATCTCCTTTGCATTCTTTGAATTTTAGTTTAGATGTCACTTTCTGAGGTCTGGATCAGGTTCCTTCTCATATGCACCCACAGCATCCCAGCTTCCACATTTGTTCTGTGGCACGGTAATGACACTGTAATTGTCAGTTTGCCTGTTTATAATCCTTTTAAGAAACCAAGATTCAGGATGGAGCTGGTCTATCTTGCTTTTGCCATATCTTCAGCATTCATCTCAGAAGAGAGCACAGAAGCTCTCTCCACCAAAATGTCTGCTATATTGCCCCACGTCCCAAGGAATCAACTTTTCCTTTGTTGAAACTGCCCAAGCTTTTCACCTTAACCATACTTTCCCCTGACACATTGCTTGCCTTGTCAACATTGTACTACCTTCTCCAGGTCTGGGGCCCCTTGCTAATCTAAACTCATTCAATTTTTTCTTTTTTTCTTTTTTCTTTTCGAGATAGGACTTGTTCTCCAACCCAGGCTGGAGTTCAGTGGCACAATTATAACTCTCTGTAACCTTAAAGTCTTAAAGTCCTGGACTCAAGCTATCCTCCCTCTTCAGACTATATAGTACCTGGGACTACAGGCACATGCCACCATGTTCTAATAATTTGTGAGTTGTTGTTGTTTTTTTAAAATAGAGATGGGGTCTCACTATGTTGTCCAGGCTGGTATTGAGCTCCTGGCCTCAAGTGATCCTCCCACCTCTGCTTCCCAAGTAGTTGGGATTACAGGCATGAGCCACCACACCCAGCTTGAACTCATGGTTTTGGACACAAATATTGGGACACAATGTACAGAACTGTGGTGTGAGAGAAGCATACAGGTACTCACTCTCCCCTATATGTTCTTTTCTTTTGAAAATTACCAATTATTTTCTTTCTATCTCTAGTTTAGATGTTTTACTTCAGTCCTTAGAAAAGACCTCCTATTTTGTCCATATGTGCTTAACAATAGATCTTTTCTCGAGACTTCAGTTACCACATCTTCATGAAAGATCCCAACACTAAACATTTATCTGGGTTCTGTGTCTCAACTCTGAACAACTCTTTTCTAAGTTCTAGATCTGGATCTTCATCTGCCAATTAAATATGTTCACTCAGATTTCATCACCACCTTAAATTCAAAATGTTCCAAATAAACTCAAATTTTTCTAAAACAAACCAGCATTCTGCACCATGCTCTTCCAACTCCCCACCTTCCATATGCAACAAGCCAAGACTTCTTCCTCAGCTGTCTTTGATATGCTTTTGGCTTTTTGTCTTTTCTCACCTGGGAAATTCCTCTTTTTATCAAAACAGTTTATATTTGTCACATGACATTATTTTGAGCTATCCAGGATCTATGGACCCTTGTGTTAGTTTGCTAGGGCTGCCATAACAACTACCACAGACTAGGTGGCCACGGAATTGATCAAGGTGTCAGCAAGACTGGTTTCATCTGAGGCTTCTTCCTTAGCTTATAAATGGCCCTCTTCTCTTGATCTTCCTCTGGGCACATCTGTGCCCTAATCCCTTCTTCTAAGGACACTAGTTATATTGGAGTAGGGCCCAATCCCAATGACTTTATTTAACCCCAGTTACCTCTTTAAAGACCCTATCTTCAAATACAGTCATATGTTGAGGTACTAGGAGTCAGGATTTCAACATATGAATTTTAAGGGGGCACACTTCAGCCTATAACAACATTCTTACACAATTGAGGAACCTCCTACATTATAAATCTTTTCCTACCATCATTGAAGTCAAATTTCCAGACTCCTTTGCATGTGACTTGAGCTCACTGGCAACCTAGTGATGTAAAGAAGGCAGGACTCTGAGAAATACAATCTGGAGAAGACAAGGTAGGTACATCTAGTTTCCAGAGGCAGCAGTACCAAGATTCTAGCTTTGTATCGAGTACTCAACTGTGGTAAAAGTGGTATTTCTCCTGGAAAAGGTCTGTGGTAGAGTTTGGTGTACTATTCTGGAGAGAAAGTCTCCGCAACTAGTGTTCTGAACCTCTCAGAGAATCCGTGAGTTATTTTGCATCTTTCTTAGATTTATCTTGACCTAAATTAAGAGTCTGTTTCTGTTGTTTGCAGCTAAGAATCCCAGTTGATACCTTGAATTTTAAAGTGATTTACATAATCCTTATCCTCATTGAAGTATTGTTACAAAAGAGATTAATCAGAATCTATCAATTACTAATATTAACTTCATAAAACAACCTTTTTTCTTGCTTTTATTAATTACGAAAAAGGCAACTCACAGGCCATTATAAGTATCCAATTTGGATCTTATGAAATGCATCTTTATCTAGCCTTTCTGATTTACTTTCACTCACTACAAATAAATCCTACCTATTACCACCAGGTGGATTTGTTTAAAGTACATTATTTTTAACCAGTACACTACCCTGCCTTATTACTTTCAAAATCTAGCCATTGCCTGTATGATAAAGTTTATATGCCTCTTGTGTGCATTTAAGTTTTCCTCGCTCTAACTCAAGTGTACTTCATCTTCCATTATAAACTCTCTCTTTCTTTTAAGAAAAATAAAATAGAGCAACCAAATTTATTTAACACATACAGTGCATGGCATTCTCAAAAATGTGTTAATAAATGGTTTTTCTTACTATAAGTAAAACTCTATAGGTTTATTACCAATTTTTGCATATAAGAAATCTGAGATTAGAAAAATTAACTTTCCTAAGCTCACACAAATAACAAATAACAATACTAGGTTTTGAAATCAAGTATTTCCTAGCCTTTTCTCACCTTGTGATTCTCTTCACTGTTTCCCATACATTTTCCAGCCTCTAAGCTTTTCTTATGCTGTGCTATAGCCTGGAACATTCAACCAATCCCTCCTTTGCTTATCCAAATATTACTCACACTTCAGAGTCCAGCTCAAGACCTTCAGCCTCAATAAGCTTCTCTGATGTCTTCAACTAATCTGATTTTTTTCCTGAAACCTAGTATATTTCTTATGATCACTATCACTTTCTTTGCTGTTTTGTTATATATTACATCCTATTAACCACTTCTTATGTATTTGCTTTTCCTCCTGTTTGTGAGAGTCAGATCCGTTAGGTGTGAGATTGTCATCCTTTGCATGCCCCTAGGTACCCTGCATACTGCTAAGTACGGGAGGGAGTGTTACTACACAACTATCCAGTTGAATATTCCCCATCACTGGGCCATAAAAAATGATATTAACATCATGTTTTACATTACTTTTAGCCTTCCGGTGAAAGATACCTCCCAGTGGCCTTGAATAAGCTTATCTTTGATATTAACTTCTTTTTATAAAGGGAAAAGATTCTTATACATTTTTATCATTTGCCTTCCATTCATAGGGACAAATAAATTTTCAAAAGCACTTTTGGTAACTTCGACATGGTAGGTAACAAATCTTAAGTCTATTGGTAAGCTGGGTGATTCAAGTTTAATGGGGAAAAAAAAAGTATGTGATTAAGAAGTTAGTGTATAGCAGTTTATAGCAGTTTTTTTTTTTAATTCTTGGAAATCAAATGGACTCATTTCCTTGCCTCTGTACCGTAACCCACTGAAAGCAATGGACTTGCAGAGATTTAAGGTAGGTTTTTAAAAATGTGATTTTAAGGCCAAGAAAATATGAATACAAGCTCGTTAAAAAAAAAATTTATGTTTCTTGCTAATCCACAGACCACAATCATATGGAACTAGCCACCCAACCTCTGTAATTAGACTCTCATACATCAGAAGACATAAGAAATAAGATATTCAGAGATGCACTGGTACTTGACTACATCAAATTTGTTTTTGTAAAAAAATGTAAGTAACCATATGAAATGACCCAATTACTATCTTCTTTTGTGTAGAATTCCAAGCTCCACTTTATCTTTTGTGTGCATATAAAGTACAAAAGAATGACTGTTTGAACTATTATTTTGTGCTTATATCCTCAGTAATGCAAGCATTCTTTCCATCACTGATATAAAAGTCTAAATTTTAGTTTTGGAAATATCAGCAGTAATTTAAAATTATTTTTAAATTGTATAAGATCATTGAAACTAAGAAACTTAATTGTTCTAACGTTTACTCTCTATTTTGATTGTACATCACAGCACCCCTTAAAAAGAGAGTCAACAGTATTCACTCTGGCTGCCCCAGTGATTATACAACCGTTACCTAGAAATGGAGGCTGGGAAATTCCAACAGATTTTCTTCTTTATTCATGACGTAGCCCATGCCCACTTAAATATTTGCCTGGTGTCTTTTGGTGTCTAATTGATGTGAGCAGATTGTCTGCAGGAGAATTAAGTCATACATTCTGGAGAGTCTTTGTAAATAGTTTTGCCTACAACTAACCATGGTATGATATGACATGATGATGGGAAAGCTGAAAGGGCTACACTAATTACGCCCCAATTATGTTATCCTATCATGTAGCTCTAGAGTTATTAGAAACCAAGAGTTCAGAAGCAGTCATATAAAAATCTAAAATTCTGTTAGGATAATGATCATTCAGGTTACATTTCTATTGCTTATGTTTTATCATGGGACTGGACTAATGCAAGATGGCAAAGCTGCAGACACATGTGCAAGCTACAGGGTTAGGTATTTAGGAAATGCCCCTCAAAGTTTGTGTTGGAATAAAGCTAAGTCATTCCTTTCCTTCAACCTGGGCATACAAAACTCAAAGTGCCCACAAATGAGAAAAGAAATAGATGAGGAAGATAAAGCCTGATAACATGTATGAGATGTGTAAGTCTTCTTTCCATCTGGCACATCTTTGAAGGGCCCAAGTACATGTAGGAATTTCACATGTGAGAAAGATCACAAATAGTAGTTTAGGACCACTATGTGCTGGGCACTGTGGTAGGCACTGAGAATTCAGTGCTGTGGAAATACACAGCTGATAAGAAGTTACAGCCCAGCAGAGAAGGAGCTCAATAAACCGATCAATTCACAAATTACCAATCAATAAAATTTGTAAGTGCTTCAAAAATAAGTAAAAAGTTTTACACAACCATAGACATTACATTTGGGTAGTCAGAAAACATTTTCCCAACAGATAATATTTAAGATTAGGCCTGAAAAATAATTTAAATTGACTTGACAAGGTGCATTTTGTATTTAACATCATTTTATTCTTTCATTTTATTTTAAACATCAGAGAGCCCTGTGTATATCTAAAATCTGTTTGGAAGGACCAAATAAACAGTAAGAGATTAAAGATATGGCAAAGAGGAGGGTCCATGCATAGGGCAAATTCCCTGTGAAGTTAGGAGAGAAATGCAAGGTCTCTCTTCTCCTTATCTGACCTTAGATAAGAGAAGATCTCGGTTCACTGCAACCACTGCCTCCCAGGTTCAAGCAATTCTCCTGCCTCAGCCTCCCGAGTAGCTGGGATTATAGGTGCCCACCACCATGCCCAGCTAATCTTTGTATTTTTAGTAAAGACGGGGTTTCGCCATGCTTGCCAGGCTGGTCTTGAACTCCTGACCTCAGGTGATCCACCTGCCTCGGCCTCCCAAAGTGCTAGGATTACAGGCGTTAGCCATCGTGCCCAGTCCCTATGTTAATTACTTCATATGATTTCAAATTATGTTAACACATCATCTTCTTACCTCATACATGATATTTACACATATATGAATCCGTGAATATCTATATTCTAATGCAAAAGTGTGAATATACAGTTCTTGATATTCGTTCACATCAAACACATTTGCAAAGGTTGATAAAATCATTAATTATTTATACGTAGTAAGTATTCTGCTCAGTTGCTTCTGCTAATATTTACAAACTTTAGCTCTGCCTGTGGTCATCTATCATCTGCATGAGCTGCTATTTCTCTGATTTCCACATGTCAAGATTATCTAACTACTTTTCTAAGTGTGTCCTTTAGCAGCTGTTTTTTCTTTCTTTCTTTTTTTTTTTTTTTTTTGAGATGGAGTCTCGCTCTGTCGCCCAGGCTGGAGTGCAGTGGCCAGATCGCAGCTCACTGCAAGCTCCGCCTCCCGGGTTCACGCTATTCTCCTGCCTCAGCCTTCCAAGTAGCTGGGACTACATGCGTCCGCCACCTCGCCCGGCTAGATTTTGTATTTTTTTAGTAGAGACGGGGTTTCACCATGTTAGCCAGGATGGTCTCGATCTCCTGACCTCGTGATCCGCCCGTCTCGGCCTCCCAAAGTGCTGGGATTACAGGCTTGAGCCACTGCGCCCGGCCTTTTTTTCTTTATTGATATTTACATAGCCAATTTCCAGTCATACTATGTAATTGCTAATCCAACCAAGATAAATCTAAAATCTAAACCTTTTCCCACAATATCATTCCCAAAAACACTTTTTTAATGCATAGCCCAAGATCTACTTTACTCACACAGCCCAGGTACTACAGCTCACAATGGAACCTCTTCTTGTGAATTTCTTTAACCCTTCATGTTCTGTTCAGAAAATTTTAGACTTGGGCCAAATGTAGTAGCTCATAACTGTAATCCCAGCATTTTGGGAGACTGAGGAGGGTGAATTACTTGAGGTCAGGAGTTTCAGAACAGCCTGGCCAACATGGTGAAACCCCGTCTCTACTAAAAATACCAACAAAAAAAAAAAGTAGCTGGGTATTGTGGCAGGCACCTGTAATCCCAGCTACTTGGGAGGCTGAGGCAGGAGAATCGCTTGAACCCAGGAGGTGGAGGTTTCAGTGAGCCAAGATCACACCATTGCACTCCAGCCTGGGTGACAGAGTGAGTGAGACTCTGTCTCAAAAAGAAAAAAATAGTTTAAATTTAACTATAAATTGCTTTAGTGATTCATTACTTTTTCTGCCATGCATGTAAATGTCACCATTAAAATAATTTAATTTGGTCTTCCTATTTTTTATAGCTTACTGGTTTTTCCCAAAATGCCCAGCACAATCTGCAGCACATAATAGATGCTAAATAGATACATTCCATTTGGACTTTGTGATATTCCACCAATGCTCGTGAATTGGCCCAAATCCCAAATGCTACTGCTGCTGCATTTGCATTAAATGAGATTTATAAGTTAACTTAACAAAGCCTCTCAAGGAAATCAGAACAAATTTTGTCATGGGGCCAAGTTTCTGAGTTTCACAATCATATTGAGGTTGACCACCACTGAGAAGGTCTTTAGGTTGTCTATATGCAATTTAAAGTCATGTTTAGTGCCACTGTGAATACATCCTCCTCAAGCATAGACTAGATTTAGAGATTAGTTTTTATCTTTTATCAAGGCATTGTTTTATATCATATTGCTGAAATGGCAGAATGGTAATGGTTTTCTCTTCTGTGTAGTTAATGGAAAATTTTTACTGCTTTTAGACTCCTTATATAACTACATTTTCTTCAGGCTTAAGTCCATTTGACTGCCCCTACTCTGAAAAATTACCTGTAATCTCTTGTGAGTCTTCATGTAGGAGCATTTCCAGATGACTGACTCAGGATCTTTTCAATGACACCAATAGCATATTGAGTCATAAGAGCTTTGCTGAAGGATTAAGTGTAGCAGAACAAAAGATGTGCTTGTTCCATGCCTCACCCTCATCTAAGCAAACGAGCATGTATATAATAAATCTGCACTCACTGCACAATTTATTTAACTTGATTTTCATGAAAAAATGTATCAGCAGAACACAATCAAGTCTAACACAGCCTGCCACACATTCACAAAGTCCCCTTAGAAACTCAGTGATATTCTTATGTCAATTCTACCTCTCAATAATATTTCCAGGTAAAGTGTTTTTGTGAAGTTAATTAATACTATGTCAACATTATTGAGGGACATATATTGAGAACCCATGACATTAGGTGACACTTAAAATTTGGAAATAATAATCCTTGTTCCCACAGTAATTCCCAAAGCCTACTTGTAGAATAAAGTCCTTGATACTCTATTTCTCACTAGTCATTCTGCTAAAGAAAACTATCTTCTCAATTAGAGAAAGCTTAATGTGGCAACTGTACAACTAATAGCATTATCTACCAGAATCTTTCAATAACAGAGAAATGGGTGCTCAAACAAAGCATCACAATTTGAGTTCTTGCCTTCCTTTTCAAAACTGGTCATGACTCTCTTTGTTGTGTGTGTTGAAGACAAGCTCTCACAGACACCACATCAACTTCTGTTATTCTTCCTTAACCCTTCCAAAAGAAGTAAAAGAGCTTCATAAAAAGAATCAATAGCAGCAATTTTCAGAAGAACCAATTTATATCATTTACAAGGAGGCTTTATTGGAACTCATGAACACCAATAGCAAAAAAGATGCTTTTTATATGGTGAACTTTACCATATCAAATTAAAATTCATTTCCATTTTTCCTCTTAAGGTATAAAGACAAGATCAATTTCTAAACCAATCAGGAGAGATAAAGGTGATTGTGAGAATCAACAACAGGTATAAAAAATTATATTCTTTTTTTTGTTTGTTTGTTTGTTTTTTTTTTTTTTTTTTGAGACAGAGTCTCGCTCTGTGGCCCAGGCTGGAGTACAGTGGCCGGATCTCAGCTCACTGCAAGCTCCGCCTCCCGGGTTCATGCCATTCTCCTGCCTCAGCCTCCCGAGTAGCTGGGACTACAGGCGTCCGCCACCTCGCCCGGCTAGATTTTTGTATTTTTTTAGTAGAGACGGGGTTTCACCGTGTTAGCCAGGATGGTCTCAATCTCCTGACCTCGTGATCCTCCCGTCTCGGCCTCCCAAAGTGCTGGGATTACAGGCTTGAGCCACCACGCCCAGCCAAAAATTATATTCTTTAATGCTCCTGAAGCTCATGTTATGTCAATAGTAGAAAATTTAGTGATGAAAAAGAGTACTCATCCTTAGCTTTAAAAAAAGAATTATTCTAGTAAATATCACTAGAATAACATGCCCTGTCCTGGCAGCAGCAAAAAATGTATTGATTAAGAACTACTATAATTTTATTGTTTGCAATTAACTTTTCTATGGTAATGCCAGTATTTCAGAGAAAAAATCATTTACCAAAGGCTATATAGGTCAGAACCATAGTATTACAAAATATTTTCTCAAACAACTACCTGACAAAGTTGTGCTGCTCAAAAAAGGATATCGTAACGGAATGTCCTATGTGGCATTTTGATTTCCTCGATTAGAAATGGCTAGTGCCATCTCTGAAATCATTTTGTAGCCAGTGTTTTTACAGGGGTGGAATTGTCTCTATTTGTGTGTATATGATCATGCTGATATTTAGTGTGTGGTAGGAATGAGAACATTGAAATGACAGTCCTTGACACTCCGTTTCATTAACCTTGTCGAGTGCTGCGCCATGCCATGCTCAGATGGACAGTTTAAAAACTGCTGCTTGATGATGTTGATGATGATGATAATGATGATGATGATGACAATGACCACTGGTAGGTTAGTTGGGGACCTTCTGTTGTCCCCTAAATACGATTTCCTCCAGTTGGTCAATTATTTTCCTTGCTCTAACTAATGGTAAAGGGCAATCATAAAGTGAATACTAAAAATTGTAATACCTTCTCAAAATATTAGTTATTGCAAAGCTGGTACAGGTAAATTATTACCAAGTTTAGAGAAGCTCGCATAGGTCAGTATACACAAAACATTTTTAAGACGTTTATATTTAAGAAAATATTTTTTAAAAATAGATAGCATTTTCATTGTAACAAAAAATTTAAAATATAAAATATATAAAGCAAAAATAAATTTTTATTTCCCTTTAAGACCTCTTCTCAATTTCTCCTTCCCTCTCTAAATACTTTTGCCATAAACAGAATAATTAATAGCATAAATATTCCTAGAAACATATTCCTTTACACTGAAATTTTGTGTGGCTGCTTGTGTAATCTCCAGTTGACAGTCACATGCTTGATTCCATTTGGAGGGGATAAAGATATTCCTGAGCTATTAGGTCCTTGTTTTAAAATGCTATGAGTTATCTCTGAGGTAAAATGGCACACGAAGGAGACAGCCTCTCACATCTTTTCTCTAATCCCTCAACCTATAAAAGACTCTACGCACCTCATAGCACCTGCCTTGTTGCTTAAAACTGACATTAGGGAAGAAGCCCTCCTGGTTATCAAATACCTTCTCTTGTCAGTTTGCAGCGTATTCGTCCATAAAAGTCCTGCTGCTGGAGCATTCAGTCAAGGTAGTCTGAGTCTCAGCAAGATGGAATGGCAGCCTATGGGGAGCAATTGAGCCCTTTATAAGATGCCCAGACTGCAGCAGAAGGACCACCTGCTGCCTCACAGTCTCAGGGAGGCTCAACTCCCTGCTTATTCTGAAATAATTTAGAGGCCAGACAGAAGCAAGGGCACAGTAGCACTTAGCTCTTCAGTAAATGGAAATAATTTTTAAAAGACTATTAAAGTATTGGGAAAGACTTTTTCTTCCTGTAAAACTTGTATTTTATTAGTGTAGGATGAACTCTAAACCACGTGTTCTTAAAACTGCCCTTTTTCTGTCTTTCTATTAGAGTTTGAATTTTTTTACAGGCACAAACCTGAAAGATGAGAGTTTTGTTCTTTGCATCATATCTCTGAGGTCTTTGATATTTCATTGTCCTTACTTAAAAGGAAATGTTGATTGGATTTTTCCAGTCTATCATCCATAAGTATCAGGTTGAACATGGAATAAAATGACAATAAAAGTTCACATGACTGAAAAATCCCAACCATGGGCACCCACACATGAGGCAAACTGGTTTGAGCTTTGTAACTCAATAAAGCTTTACCTTCAAAGGGAATAATCAGTGATTTGGTATTTGAGTTAAGGATTAATTACAGGTCAGAAAAATAAGAGGAAATCTATTAATGAGTACTGTATCATGATGTGATGTAGAATTTCTTTTCATTAAAATCAGAAACAAAACTGTTGATTTTATTTCCAACATCTTGGAAAACAGAAAATAAATTATGATTACTCCAAGAAAAAAAATGAATGTTCCATTGAAAAAAGTGCAGATTTGATAATGCATTTTTATCATAGAAAAAAAGCAGATAATGACTACTAATTAATAACTATGGAAGGTAAAGATCGAAAGTGAAATTAAACACAAAGCTGAATAAATGGTCAAACAATAACTTCCTATTTTAAAACGTTACAAAAAAGGGGATATATTCAGAATTATAACCCCCAAAATCTAGGGAACACTATTTCTGCATACATGATTCAGTGTGCTTTGAATCAACTATTTTTTAAATGCAAAAAAAAAAAGGGTAAGTTTTCAGAGAAAACAAGTAAAATAATTTCTAAGTAAAATTATCCAAAAAAATTGATTTGTAGCTTCAACTTTATAAAGACAAATCCATAAAATGATTTTTAATAAATTTTGGAATATTAGGATAAAACTGGAAGGCTAACGACCAATTTCTCTGACTCATATCTGAAGCACCTGAAAACATGGGCTAAACCTTTAACACAGCAATTTAATTCTCACCTACCTTCACTGCACATTCATGAACTACCTAACATGTACCAGGCACTGCGATAGGGATCAAGGAGACATATGATAAGAATGCAACTGTTATCTTTCAGGACTGGCAATGCTAAGAGGAAACGGTCATGTGTAGATAAATGATTACAGAAATCCAAATGCCATAATAGAAGCATGCACAGAATAAAGTTATTTGGTCTTTGGTGGGATATAAAAATGGGTAGGCATTCAAAATTTCAGCCAAAGATTCAAGGTTGAGTTGGAATTTTCCTAGTGAACAAAAGCTTAAAAAGAGGGAGGAGGAGACAGACTTTCGAGAAAGTGGGCACAGCAAGGGCAAAGGCATGACATCAAGAGGAAAAAGAAAAAAATTAAAGCACCATGAATTCTGGGAACTGTGCATATGTCTGAAATGGCAGAATGCAGGACTCTGGAAGAATAGGTAGGTAAGGCCTTTGCGTATTATCCCAGGGAGTTTGGACTCTATGTTATATACAGTGAGGAATGAAGTCAGGGTTTTAGTAAGAAATTGGTGAGATCAGATTTGATTTTCAGAGATTAACCTCTTGGTATGAATGAAATTATGAGTGGCCAAATGAAGGTACAAAACCCTGAGTATATTGTAAAATACGTTCTTGCAATTATTGACTGTGTTCATAAGGCATGGTTTAGGATTCGGATGGAAATGAAACCATTAATTTACCCTAGTATCATAATCTGCTCAAAATGGATGGAATTATTTAGATTATGTTTTCTACCCCCATTCTTATCACTAATTTATTCATCCATTAGTTTCTAAAATATTTACTGAGCATGTACACATCTACAATGTACTAGACATACTCCCTGCTGCAATGAAACATATAACCTACTCCATCCAGACAATAAGAATTATGAAATTGAACTTATATATATAAGTAGTGATATATGCATAGTAGTAATATACAACATATGATTCTATAAGAACATTACAGGAGCCTCATTTAGCGAGTAGACTTGGCAAAGGCCTATTTGAGAAAGTGATTATTAATTAAGACCTGAAGAATGATTAGGAGACAATTAGACAAAAAGGGAAGAAGGGAAATAATGTGCTAAGGCAGTGAGGCAGAAAAGAGCTTCTTTTATTCCAGAAATGAAAGAAACCAGATAAGTTTGGGGATGAGTAAATAAGGAAGGGGGTGGCAAGGGAGACACAGGGGGGTTTGGTGGCAGTGACCAGGGAATTGTAGCAAAGCGAAGTAATGTAGCCAAGAAAAATCTGTATGTATGAGTTCAAAGTCAAACCCAGGTCTCATAACTCCTAGTCAGTGCTCTTTCTTTTAGAGCCTAGAAACAAAAATAAGTGAAATAGACATATAGGACTTTCCTATAATTCAGTATCTTCTCATGTCACCTACATTGGAAAAAAAAAAAAAAAAGTCTTCTTGCTTCTAGTATACTGATTAGATTTTTTGGGTACTATTTCAAAAAATGGATTATACAATCTCATGGTGATCTGTAACAGTTTCATCTATTCTGGCTGCCCATATCATTTCCCAGGCCTCTTGAGTAAGAATTCAAATAAAAAAGCATTAAACACTATGATCCAAACATCAGAGGCTCACCAGGATTATGAACAGGAAAAGAAAAAAAACAGGATATGAGTGACTAATAAGTTATTCATGAATTCAAACTATGTAGAATATTTAAAATATCTACTTTCAGCAAATAAGCCGTTAACTGCAATTTCACTATTTTTTAATGATCTAATTCACACTGTTTCGGGAAGTTTCCCTTAATCTATGTACATGATTATGTAGATCAATGTTTACATTTTTGCATTCCTATAGACATGCAGTGAAAATAAAGTGCATAAATAAGTTGTCCCCTGGTTACCAGAAAATGTTTATATGTATGAAAAGTATCTAGACTATAATAACATAGATAAGAGTTTTAGGGGTTGAAGAGACCAAGCAATTTCAGTTCCCAATGTTTTTCTCCATTATTTGTGGGCATGGTGGAACTAATATCCCAAATATACTTCCCCCTTATAATGAATTTCCAAAGCTTCTCAAATAAGCACAGTGTTGTAAAAAGTGGTAAGTTTCCATTATATGAAGAGAAATGTGTGAATTTTTTGTTCACACAGATTTTTACTCAAGTAACTCAGAGAAGGAATTTATTTTTCACCACTTCAAGCTTGTCATTTATTTAGCCCTCAGTAGGGAATAGTGTCTTTGCTTTGGTGGAACTGAGCAATTTGTAGAGGAAAGGATAAGGTCCCTGTAGTAAGTTCTGAGGCCAACCTTTTATAGATCTCTAGCACAAGCAATGATTGATTACTCTAAAGATAAATACACTTAGTTTGTAATCCTTATGTCTAAGTTAACTTAATTTTTATATCTGTCTTTACCCTTTCAGTTCTGAAACGATAATGTTAATTTTGTTCTTGGTGAATATAAATTCTGATGGTAAACAATGTAGATGATTCCGTATGCATGTCTTTGAACTTTGGATTTGGTGCCTTTACTGGAAAAAGGAAAGTAAACTATATTTAGGTGCTTTGATTGTATCTTGTATCTGTGGCTATGAATACCTCACACTACATATACTCTAAGAACAAATTGGAATAGAAATATTCTAAAGGTAAGCTTTTAAGATATGTTTTCTATTCAACAAACATTTGGTGCCTAAATATTTGCCCCAAATCATTCTGCTTTCCTGTGAGGGTGCAGGGGGGGGGGGGGAAGATCCTGGAAATAAATAAATAAAAATAAAATTAATATATTAATATCTGAGGGTCATTATAAGCCTATACAGATAGGTGGTTAGACAATGTCTATATTATATATAAAGAGATTGTGTAGCAAGATAAACAATGTACTAGAGATGAAGTACTTCTTTCTGATGCATTAATTTAAAAAGTGCTTCTGCCGGGCGCGGTGGCTCAAGCCTGTAATCCCAGCACTTTGGGAGGCCGAGACGGGCGGATCACGAGGTCAGGAGATTGAGACCATCCTGGCTAACACGGTGAAACCCCGTCTCTACTAAAAAATACGAAAAACTAGCCGGGCGACGTGGCGGGCGCCTGTAGTCCCAGCTCCTCGGGAGGCTGAGGCAGGAGAATGGCGTAAACCCGGGAGGCGGAGCTTGCAGTGAGCTGAGATCCGGCCACCGCACTCCAGCTCGGGGGACAGAGCGAGACTCTGTCTCAAAAAAAAAAATAAAAAAAATAAAAAAGTGCTTCTATCATTTATCAGTTATTTATCTTAAGTTTGTTATTTACATATCCATGATCTCAGCTTACCTACCTTATAGGGTATGTGGACTGACAAACTGTCATATAAATGCCAGCATCAATGAAAATTCTTTCTTTTCTCTTTTTCCTTTCCCAGAGAATGAAGAAATAAGAATAAAAAATGGAGAATGTAATAAAACATAAGTACTAATACATAAAGTAGTTTTCAAATCAGAAATGAGGAAAAGAAAATCAAAAGATGAGGCAGGGATTTAAAAGGGAGGAGAAGCAAAAGAATTGTATGTTGTGGTAAGCAGTGGAATCTGAGCACAACTTTCATTTTAAACAGTTCTCCAAAATCTATGCCAAGAATTTCCTAACCCAGTTATATTGAGAGTAGTTAGATATAGATGTACCCACAACATGGCAAGGACTAGAGTTTTTCAATCAGAACTGAGTTTCCATTTGCATGGAGTCTTCATCACAGAACCTGTTGTTTCTAGTTTCTGTTAACAGAGATTTAGTATTATACTAACTAAAGGGCCTTATTGAAGATGACAACAACTACAATCCTCAGAGCCTTTAGCCATTTTTTTTTCAGAAATTTAAATAATATCCTGAACTCGGGGGATAAATTAAGCTCAATGGTGTATGTCCATTTAAAGGAGAAAGGAAAACATTTCTTGGATCTATAACACTTGAAACTGGTAAATCAATATCAAAGAATCTTCTCAACCTAGTCTGTATATGAGCAATCAATCCAAAAATTCCTAAAAAGAAAAAGTAAGCTACTAGGTGGCTCTGTGGTGAAAAATCTCTCCAAATAATTTCAATCTCTTGCAATAGAGAAATGCATCCTATTTTTCACAACTGAGAATCTATCATTTGATATTTTCCTATGAGGGTCAAGTTAATGGGCAAAAATGACCTCCTTCAATTCAAATTCAGGGGATAAGTGATAACGCTAGATTTCAATCAGGGCACTTCATGAGCAAGATTTAAATATCCACTTGCTTCAAATCAGTAGTCACCCAGATAGCAACTCACCAGGTGCAATCTGCTTCCAATACGCTTTGCTAAGGACTTATCTCTTCCATCTTTTTTTGGACTTTAAATTGCCTTGTTTGTAGAGTGATCTACTAGTATTTGTCCTATTTCAAACAAATATCTCATTACTAATGAACAAGTGGCAATTAAGTAATAGTAGTTGTTACTGACAAGAACAAAAACATGAATTCAGGCTTTAAGTTAGAAGGCAGCACTCATTTACAAGGTAGTCATTCAGATGATCCAGAATATACTTATATTACATTACATTTTCAAAATTAAATTTTTCTAGAGAATTCTCAGACACTGAAATTACATCTGCATTTTGTTTAATGATGTAATTTGTTAAAAGTTGGCTAACACATTAAATAACCCAGGTGCATCTGCATTCTAAAAAGAGACTTTCTAAAATGACAAAAACTTTAAGATGCCAAGCAATTAGTTTTAAAGGTTGAATAACAGACAGATGGTGAGGAAAATATTTGAGGCCTATAAGGCTTTCCCAGGGCTCCCTCAATCCCATCCTGGAGTCAGCTGTTTGCTGTGTTTTCTCCTAAGATATTTTTGGAGGATAAGCACCTACATATGTAAGAGTTCTTATCATAATAGACAAAATTGTGAAGCAAAATATGATATAATATCCTATTATTAATACCTCACTAAACTGTAATTGGATATAACTTACAAGAATGTAATCTTTCACAGATCTCTGTTCAAAGGCATAATTTCCATTATCTTTTGAAAAGTAATCTGGCATCTATGGCTTTGTGATGTACACAGGGATTTCAAAAAAGCATTTTTTGGCCCCCATCCAACCCAAAATTCATTTCCAAATAAAAGAAATAAGATTGTCACCTGACACTGTAACAAAAAAATCAACACAGAACAAACTGAAACACACATGTATAAAGTCACATTAAGTTGTAGAAGTTTGCCCTTGAATGAACAAGATTTCAGTAAAGAGACAATCAGAAAGTGAATTGTCAGGAACCCAAGCACGTATGAGACAAGGTAAAAAAAAAAAAAAGTACATATTAAAAACCAACAGCGTCGACTGTACCCACTGAGATTCTTAAATGCCCAAGGATTTGACTTGCTTCTTCAGTGTATCATGTGTATGTTTTGGGGATGAATGTGCTATGCTAGTTTAACAGATGTCCTCAATACCCACAGAATTATTAATTTCTTTCTGTTCCAGCTCAATATTCACCAGGAACTTTGTGATTATAATGTGGTCTCTTAAAACACATGTCTACAAAGAAAGAAGGTATTGGCCACAGAATGTGTGTCCAAGATCCTGGCCAATTTATTCCTTATTATAATGAAATCAATTGATTTTCTGGTTTCATATATCACTGTCTACAAATGCAGTTAACATGAGTCCAGCATGAGAAACAGTCACTCTCATCATTCCCAGAAAACATGGTTCCAAACCCACAGGCTGAGAGTTAGATTAAGGAGTACAGTGAATTCACAAAGCCAGAAGCACCCTGAAGTCTACTCTAGACAACTAGCTGGCCTGTTCTGGTGACATTCTGATCCTGACACCCTTCTTAAAATTCCGACATGAACAGGATAAAAGTGAGACAATTTATTACAAGAGAGAATAAAGTCCAAGTAGTCTGAGATTAGGAGAAATATCAACATGACTAGGAGTCAAGTGAGAGGTAGGGAAGTAGGAAGTGCCTAAGGCAAGGCTCGATGTGATGGAAAGAAAGCAGGTTTTGAGCAACCTTGTTCATTCTCAATTTATCTGAGCCTGATCCTTTAGCTAAATAATAAGAATGCCTAAATCACAGGGTTTTTGTGGGGTTTCTTTTATGGGGGAATTAAATACAATAATAGATGTTGATCACAGAACATGACATATGTGCTTAATACATAATTTATTTTTCCCCTTATCATAATTTCATTCATGTGTATTCATATTAGAAGACCCTGCCCAATCCAATGAAGAATTTGAAAACAGGCATCTCTAGTCTCCATATGGTATCTTTTCTGCCAAAGTGTCTGCTTTTCTTATGATATTGCTCTTCTACCATGAATGGAAGGAAGCAGGATGCATACAACAATTTGTTCTCAGATGTTGGTAACTCCTATTATTATTAATGAGTATTTAACAGAATTCAAGGACCTTTGAAATCTTTTTGTCCAACCTGTCACTTAGCTTGATCATTAGGCTTAATCCAGTGATAGTATAATTGGCTCACTATTTTGCAAGTCATTGTAAAATATTGAGCTGGGAGAGAGCACTGTTTAACCCTGAGGATGAATGGCTACTTTGGAAAGCTAAGCATTTAGGAAAAAACATGTCAACCCAGACACCTTAATTTATTTTATTTTATTCCAGTAGCTTTTGAGGTACAAGGGGTTTTTGGTCACATGGATGAATTCTATAGTGGTGAATTAAGATTTAGTGCACCTGTCACCCAAGTATATTTGCAAATTATGCATCTGACAAAGGACTAATATCCAGAATCTACAAGGAACTCAAACAAATCAGTAAGAAAAAAAATCCCATCAAAAAGTGGGCAAAAGACATGAATAAACATTTTTCAAAAGATCTGACTTTTAAAGCAAACTCCAAGGACACCACTCACCCAATTTTCCCACATGTTCCCAAGAATACAAACATTGCTTAAGGGACTAAGAGGTTTTAGTCTTTGTGCTAATCTTTGGGTATTTTTCAGCCTTTCTCTGGGGGAAAAAAAAGAAAAAGTATACTTTAATTCTGTATCACTTAATTTTGGACATATGCTTTGCAATTTAAGCTGTGTTTGTGATAGATCATGTTATTGATATCACATCTTGTTTCCATTACACTGTATCAATTTCACATATAAGGTAGGTGGCATAGCGGGTCAGCATCTATCAAAAAAAAAAAAAGAGGAAGAGAAAATGTCAAATAAGAGTAAGTATGTTATGGCTCTACTGTATGGAGCACAAGTAACTTGAGGAAATTCAGTTTCAAAGTTATAATTTAATTTAAGTCACAGTCTAGTGACTGTAGACAGAGGAAATTTAAAAAAACAGGTTGTGGCAATAGTGAATACAAATTGAGAAGAGAACTGGCTCCTGGAACTTCTACAAAGAACTATATGTCAAGCCTTAAGGAAATGCCTATATTAAGGTTCCAGTGATGAAATCGTGCTATGTCTCCACATATCAAGATGAAATATGCCTTATGTGGCCTAGTCAGGAAATAAGCTGCTTTATTCCATAATAATTACCTACATTCGTGGACTGACCACCTACTATGTGCCTGACACTTTTTTTTTTCTTTTTTTTTTTTTTTTAATTATACTTTAAGTTCTAGGGTACATGTGCATAGCGTGCAGGTTTGTTACATATGTATACTTGTGCCATGTTGGTGTGCTGCACTCATCAACTGGTCAGCACCCATCAATTCATCATTTATATCAGGTATAACTCCCAAAGCAATCCCTCCCCCCACCCCATGATAGGCCCCGATGTGTGATGTTCCCCTTCCCGAGTCCAAGTGATCTCATTGTTCAGTTCCCACCTATGAGTGAGAATATGCGGTGTTTGGTTTTCTGTCCTTGTGATAGTTTGCTAAGAATGATGGTTTCCAGCTGCATCCATGTCCCTACAAAGGATGCAAACTCATCCTTTTTTATGGCTGCATAGTATTCCATGGTGTATATGTGCCACATTTTCCTAATCCAGTCTGTCACAGATGGACATTTGGGTTGATTCCAAGTCTTTGCTATTGTGAATAGTGCCGCAATAAACATCCGTGTGCATGTGTCTTTATAGCAGCATGATTTATAATCCTTTGGGTATATACCCAGTAGTGGGATGGCTGGGTCATATGGTACATCTAGTTCTAGATCCTTGAGGAATTGCCACACTGTTTTCCATAATGGTTGAACTAGTTTACAATCCCACCAACAGTGTAAAAGTGTTCCTATTTCTCCACATCCTCTCCAACACCTGTTGTTTCCTGACTTTTTAATGATTGCCATTCTAACTGGTGTGAGATGGTATCTCATTGTGGTTTTGATTTGCATTTCTCTGATGGCGAGTGATGATGAGCATTTTTTCATGTGTCTGTTGGCTTCTTTTGAGAAACAAGGCTACAGTAACCAAAACAGCATGGTACTGGTACCAAAACAGAGATATAGACCAATGGAACAGAACAGAGTCCTCAGAAATAATACCACACATCTACAGCCATCTGATCTTTGACAAACCTGACAAAAACAAGAAATGGGGAAAGGATTCCCTATTTAATAAATGGTGCTGGGAAAATTGGCTAGCCATAAGTAGAAAGCTGAAACTGGATCCTTTCCTTACTCCTTATATGAAAATTAATTCAAGATGGATTAGAGACTTAAATGTTAGACCTAATACCATAAAAATCCTAGAAGAAAACCTAGGTAGTACCATTCAGGACATAGGCATGGGCAAGGACTTCATGTCTAAAACACCAAAAGCAACGGCAGCAAAAGCCAAAATTGACAAATGGGATCTAATTAAACTAAAGAGCTTCTGCACAGCAAAAGAAACTATCATCAGAGTGAACAGGCAACCTACAGAATGGGAGAAAATTTTTGCAATCTACTCATATGACAAAGGGCTGATATCCAGAATCTACAAAGAACTCAAACAAATATACAAGAAAAAAACAACCCCATCAAAAAGTGGGCAAAGGATATGGACAGTTTTCTAAGCTCTTGTTATACAATAACCCCAATGAAATAGATACTGTTATTATTCCCATTTTACCATTGTGGATACAAAAGCACAGAATGTTCAGTGCCATGCCCAAGTATATGCCACTTGAAAATGGCAAAGCTGAAACTTAAATCTAAGCAATTTCACTCTAGAGCTGAATTCTTAACCAAGATAGTCTATTGTTTTTCTTTTAAATACACGCATTCCTGCTATCATACTATTTACTATATATGTTTCTAGGGGGCAGAAAGCACATGCTTTACTGTAAAATCTCATGGCAAATAAAACATTGGCTATGGGGAAAAAATAGGGTTGGAACAGAAGTTGCAAAATGTATTATATCCAGAGAACACAAAAACAACAGCAATCCATTAAAAAACCCTCACAAATACATTAAACTATGCTTGGCATTGGTGTCTAGTATCACAGTTAGTTCTTCGCAATTTAAACCCTGGGGCTTATGCAGTTTCCTGAAATGTACTTCCTGGAGGGCATTTGCTTCTAATAGAGACATGTTCATCAGAATCAAAAATCTTATCCAGACTGTAGCCTGTTTTGTTAATCCATTGTTTTAATAAAGAAAGAAATGTCAGCACATCACCTTCCTGTACACTTGTGTTTCACTGTAGCTTTATATGGTGAAGTGAAGGCATAGCTTGCACTAAAAGAGATACTTTTGTAGAGTTTTATATGGAGTTTATATATTGCCAAGGCTTTAATTGTGAGAGAGTTCACTCCAATTACTTAAAAAAATTAATACTAAGAAAAATCTTGTATGAATCAATACCTCGTTCACATTATACTAACTTCCCTATCTGTCTTCATCCATTCTTGCTGCTTTAAAAAACAAACAAACAAACAAACACTGGGTAACTTATAACCCATAAATGATAGAAATAATTTATCATCAAGATCAAGGGACTGGCACATTTAGTGTCTGGTGAGGGTCTTTCTCTGCTTCCAAGATGGCACCTTCTTGCTGTATCTTCAAATGGCAAAAGGGCAAAGGGGAAGGACAGATCCTGTGTCCTCACATAGCAGAAGAGATGAAAGGACAAGTCAGGTCTCTGAAACCTCTTTCATAAGGGCATTGGTCCCATTTACAAAGGCAGAGCCTTCAAGACTTAGTCATTTCCCAAAGGCCTCAGTCCCTAATTTCCTTCCCTTGATGATTAAGTTTCAACATATGAATCTTGGAGGAACACATACATTAAAACCAAAGCATTCCCACATTTATCAATCGCATAAGAAGTAATCAGTGTAAAAACAAACAGTAATCATAGAAGAACAAACATGACTGTAACTAGTTGTGGTTAGTTCTATTATTCTACATATCAAAATGGTCAAAGTCCTGTTTAATCACATTTACTTACAGTTTAAACTACCCCGAACATACCGTTTTTCATTTTTTTTCAGCAAATATTTTTTGACCATCCGCCACGCATGAGGCATGGTGTAGAAGGCTGGGGATAGAGTGAGGCACAAGATGGACATGACCCCTCCCATTATAAAGACCAGAATCTCTCTTAGGTTTTTCACAAGAAATATGCTAATCCTGCTGTGACTCCAGGTTCTCATGATTTTACCAGAGAAGTATGAATTTTGGGTTGTTTTACTAACTATTGGATAAATTAATTTTCATATTCCAGGTTTTGCTCCCAGTCAATGACAACCTTCCCATCTACATATATCTAAAAACATAGGAAACAGATAAGCTTGATCCAAATATGCATTTCCCAATCCACTGACTTTTTTTTATTATTATCATGAGACACCTCATCCATCTGACATGTTATGCAAACTTGGTGCCCTTAGTGATTTAATTGTCCTAGAAACTGAAATACATCCCAAACTTGGAAATCCTATTTTAAAAAGAAAGAATTCTCCTAAAAGTCTAATATTCTAAGATTTCTGCTCTGATTTCTTAAATAAAATGCAGTGCCCAAAATAGAGCCCCACTGAGAGCAAATTGAGAAATCTAAGTGTCCCAATGGCATTCCCACCCTTCTTACCCTTCCAACCTCTGCAGGCTGATTTCAGGCACTGAACATGCTCATTATAATATTATATGGCACAATTTTCACTTGGGATGGTGTATTTACCACATGTGCCAGTTCAGGTCCTCTGAGACATTGACACAAAGATGGCATTAGACATGCTCACGAGAACCAGTAAATCTATCACCCATGAAGGCCAGAGAAGCAAAGAGCAGAAATAGGTGGGGCCAGAGAAGCAAAGAGCAGAAATAGGTGGAAAGAGCTTTCAGGTAGGGATATAGATCTGACACCTGTGAAAATGCAGCGGAGAGAATTGAGTAGGGATAGCCGCATACCACAGCACAGTACTGAGAAAGTCTCAGCCAGGCCAGAGGGGAGTTTCTGCCTGTTAGAAGAGTGTTGCACTCAGGAGAAATGGCCCCATACCAGCCCAGTCACTGCTATGCTCAGTCACTGGCTGGTAGCAGCTTGGGGGAAGCATGGCCTCAGCTCCCAGGCCCTCAGTCTGCAATGCTCCCCACAGCAGCCCCTTCTCAGCAGTGCTCCTCCATGGCCTCCATGTCATCTAAAATGTTATAAGAATTGGACATTCTTTCCTAGAGATTAATAAGAATAAACTATGAAAGGAGAAAAGCATCTATCACTTGGAAAAGCATCTATCACTTGGAAAAGTCTAGTCACACTTTTGGAAGGTATGAGGGGCTGGTATTTTGTTGAGGTTTCAGTAATTCTCTCTATTGACAGAGGCACTGTAGCCAGTTCTCCCATGTTTTCAAAGGCAAGGCAAGTCACCCTTCAGGCAATTGGGTGATATCACTACTAACTTCTGCTAGCTTTTATTGAACATTGTCACTGCTCTCAGAATCTCAACTACCACATATATACTCATTTATCAATCAGAACAAAGGCATTTATTGTCACCAATTATATTCTTACATTATTAGCATGAAAAAAGTGAGAGAGATGCATTGATGAGAGTAAAAAGAACAGTTTCACATTATCCACATCACCCCTCTTGAAAGGCAGCACAACTCAGTGCCAAGAGATGTCCCCACTCTCACCAGTTCAACACAGTACTGAAAGTCCTAGCCAGAGCAATTAGGCAGGAGAAAGAAATAAAAGGCATCCAAATCAAAAAGGAGGTAATGCATTGTCTCTGTTTGCAGATGACAGGATCTTAGGTGTAGAAAGCCCTAAAGACTCCACAATATAAAACTGTTAGAATTAGTAAATGACTTCCGTAGGTTGCAGAATAAAAATACACAAAAATCAGTTGCATTCATATGCACTAAAAACAAACTACCCCCTCCCCCA
Source organism: Piliocolobus tephrosceles (assembly GCF_002776525.5). NCBI lineage: Eukaryota > Metazoa > Chordata > Mammalia > Primates > Cercopithecidae > Piliocolobus > Piliocolobus tephrosceles. The sequence goes on from NC_045437.1 coordinate 30,255,971, forward strand.
AAAATTAGGAAAACAATTACATTTATAATAGTATCAGAAATAATAAAATACATAGGAATAAATTTAAATAGCTGAAAGAGCTGTACACTTAAATCTGTAAGATATCGCTGAAAAAAAAATGAAGAAGACACAAATAAATGAAAAGATAGCCCATGCTCATGTGGAGAAACAGGAACTCTTTTACCCTGTTGGTGGGAGTGTAAATTACTTCAAACACTGTGGAAGACAGTATGGAAATTCCTCAAGGATCTAGAACCAGAAATACCATTTTACCCAGCAATCCCATTACTGGGTATATATCCCAAAGGATTACAAATCATTGTGCTATAAAGACACATATATACATGTATGTTTATTGCAGCACTGTTCACAATAGCAAAGACTTGGAACCAACCCTAATGCCCATCAATGATAGATTGGATAAAGAAAATGTGGCACTTATACACCATGGAATACTATGCAGCCATCAAAAAGGATGAGTTCATGTCCCTTGCAGGGACATGAATGAAGCTGGAAATCATCATTCTCAGCAAACTAACACAGAAACAGAAAATAAGCACCTCACGCTCTCACTCATAAGTGGGAGTTGAACAGTGAGAACACATGGACACAGGGAGGGGAACAACACACACCAGGGCCTGTCAGTGGGTGGGGGGCTAGGGCAGGGAAGCATTAAGGAGAAATACCTAATGTAGATGATGGGTTGATGGGTGCAGCAAACCACCATGGCACATTTATACCTGTGTAACAATCCTGCACATTCTGCACATATACCCTAGAACTTAAAGTATGATTAAAAAAAAAAAAAAAAGAAAAAAAGAACTATTTTATAAATAACCCTGTTTCCCAAGCTAGAGAGTTTTGAGTGGACTTCTCACCTACCATTAAGCTTTATGATTATTTAGTCACCAGAGTCCTTTGAGGAACCTATAAGCACCTGGTGAAAGACCTAACACAATACCTGGCACATAGATAAATAAAACATTTCAGTTGATTCTAGATCAAAGAGATATAGGTTGCTGTCAGATAAGTATATTAATAATCTAGTATTTATAATAAAACATTTTTATAATTCAATTACTTAGAAGCCTTACAAGTTACACAGCTAGTGCCAGATTACTGCAGAACCTTCCCTGATTTTGTAAATTAGAACTTATAAATTAGACCTTACGTCAAGATTACCTATAAAATAATCTTTGTGCCACTTAAGCAGCATTGAATCTATTGTGCAAAGTCTGATAAACCTCCACCTATCCACTGTTTCTATACAAATCCCCCTAACTCTTTGGAAACATTTATCATTTCTGAGTGCATTATACTTCCAAAAGAGTTGTCAGGAAAAGCAAAGTGGCGAGTTATAACCGTGATCTGGGTAATCCAATTATTGGAGTATGTTGGATACCTAAGTTCTGAGTGCCTCTAGAGAGCCACATAAAATAGATTCTATCACCCTGTGAAAGGCTTTCCCAAATTATCTTCGTATTTCCAGAAAATATATCTTCTCATGACTTTCTCTGATTCCAACAGCTTGTTCCTGCTGAATTCTGGTATCCTAAATGTACAGCTTAGTCCCATCCTTGATTTACATACACATGAACACATACAATCAAAACACCAACAAACATACTGCAGTAGGTGACTTCTAAGCCCCCAAAGTTCGCCACCTCTCAGTATTCATCCCCTGTATAATCCCTCCCATTGAGTGTGAGCTGAAACTAGTTACTGGCTTCTGACTGATAGGACATTGAAAAGGTGATGAGATGTCACTTCCGTGGTTAGGTGATTGCAACTTCCATCTCTTTGGCAGACTCTCTCTATTGCTTTCTGGACTACACACTTTGATGAAGCAAGCTGCCATACTGAAGAGACCCACGTGGCAAAGAACCGAGGATGGGCTTCATCTAACAGCCATTAAGGAACTGATGGCCTCAGTCCAACAGCTTGGAAGCAGATTCTTCCCCAGTCAAGACTTCAGAAAAGTCCCTAGTCCTGGCCAATACCTGATGGCAGCTGTGTGACAGACCCTAAAGTGGGGAACCCATTTAAGCCATACTCAGATTTCTAAACCACCAAAACAGTGAAATACTCAATATATGTTACTTTAAACTGTTAATTTTGGTGGTGACTTGTTATGCAACAATAGATAACTTATGCATATAAAAATGGAAATGCATACACATGCCCTTTATGTTTGGCATACTTTACTGGAGACTTGGAAAGGTTAAATAGGAGTTTACACCATGAACATGTAAACAAAATTGCATATTGAGTGTTAGAAATTATACTCAGTCCTTCAACAGCTTACTATGGGGGTTTTGTTTTGACGTGATCTGCATTTATTTTGGGGGAAGGTTTTTTGTTTTTTTGTTTTGTTTTTGTTCCTTTTTTTTTTTTTTTTTTTTTTTGTTGTTTTATTCAATTAACCAACACATGAACAGGTATTCCCTTACTCTCTATTTTTCTTCAGTTCTTCCCTCTCAGGTCTCATTTCAGTTTTTCCAACTCCTACTCCCAGTTTATCTCCAGGATCTTTTTTTTCCCCCTGCAAGACAGAGTCTTGCTCTGTCGCCCAGGCTGGAGTGCAGTGGTGCAATCTCGGCTCACTGCAACCTCCACCTCCCGAGTTCAAGCAATTCTTCTGCCTCAGCCTCCCGAGTAGCTGGAATTATAGGTCCTCACCACCACACCTGGCTAATTTTTGTGCTTTTAGTACAGATGGGGTTTAACCATGTTGGCCAGGCTGGTCTCGAACTCCTGACCTCGTGATCCACCCGCCTTGGCCTCCCCAAGTGCTGGGATTACAGGCGTGAACCACTCCGCCCAGCCTGGGATCTTTTTTTAATATACAAGTTATTCAGGGCATTGCAGAAATAGGATCCACCTTCCTTATTTTTCATTTGTTTATTCAGCAATGATCCATTAAATCCAAGGCAGTACTCTTAGCACTAAGCTGACAGTGGTAAATTCAACAGACCTGGTCCATGTACTCATCTAGCTTATGGTCAACTTTGTGAGGACAAACATTGAACAAGCAAATGAATATATAAATGAATAATTACACATGAGGAAAGTGCTTGGAAGATAAGAAACACGGACTGTGCTGAAGATAAAGGAGACAGACTTGCTGAGATTTATTTTCATTAATCCCAGAAAAGCTCTTTCTTTTCAGATAATATTTAGTTTGAGATTTGAATAATGGGGACTGAGGGAGGGACACCTTGGATAGAGGCTCTACAGGGGAAAGCCTGTGTATGAAGGCTTTGAGGGAGGACATAGTGTGGGGTGTTCTAAGAACTAACACATGGATAATTGGCTGGAGCAATAGTGAGAAAAACTGGCTCGAAATGAAGTTGGAGAAGAAAGCAGAGGTCAACACAGCGAGGATTCTTTAACTCAAGGTCAGGAGGTTGCACGTGATTCAACATGCAATGGGAAGCCACTGAAGGGCTTGAGTGAAAGACAAGATTTGATTTACCTTTTTTTCAAGGATGGAGATGGTGAATGGAAAAAACAAAGAATACAAATGTATTTATTGCTACTGAGCTGTACACTTAAAAGTGGCAAAGATGGTAAATTATTTATGCATACTTTACCTCAACAAAAATAATTTTTAATTTAAAAGATCTACCATTTTATACAATCACTATGGCTGCTGCATTAAAAAAATGCGTTGGAAGGGATATAAAAAAGAAAGCATGTGGACCAGTTAAGGAATATCTAAAATAGACAATAGAGAGAAGCACAGAAAAAAGAGTGGGAATGGAACTGGGAAAAGATTGACAGGTTCAAAGATACTGGCAGAATCAACAGGTTTGGTGAGGGAGAGAAAAGAATCAAAGATAACTCCCAGATTCTAAATAATCCAGAAGGTAGTTGTGATCATATATAGCATGTTCTTTTGCTTTGTTACCTAGGGACACGGACCTCTTTTAAAAAAAAGAAGAAGAAGAAGAAGAAGTTCCCAGCAGTACCCTATATGGCTATTTGGTATTTTTCAATACCTTTCATTAAAATATTTGGCTTCAAATTGCTTCAGATACTATGGTGGCACATCATTGTTGTTCCTTGTTTTTATTTTATATAAATAGATGGTTAAACAATGGTTTTAATTATTTATATCTTCTTGCTTCCCTCCTGTGCATTGAAGCAATAGTACATAATTTGTCAAGAAAAAAAGAACCACAGAAAGGGTCAAGTATCACAGGTGTTTGAAAGAGATCTTTTGCCCAGCACATCACATAGCTGTTCTTTGGCACATTTTATGTGCTAAACATTTGGCTAACATTATCGCTGAATCTTCAGAAATTTCAGGGCAGGTAAGTTTCATGGTCCCCAATTATAGAAGTAGAGAGGTAAAGAGGTTAAATGACATACTTCTAAGCAGAAAGAAGAATCAGCCTCAAAGCTAGGAGAAGCCCTCAGAGTATCTTAATCTTAATTATATATTCATTATATTCAGCAGAAATTAAGTATCATTAATTGATGCCTGTGAAGTGGTTTAAATTCAGGGAGGGATTTAGAGAGAGTAGACTAGAAGGAAGCTATAGGGGGAGACATCTTATTTTGTGCTAACTGTACACCGGGCTTTCTGATAAGCAGCCTTGTTTCTTATTAACCACTGTAAGATCTTGTAGGTAAAAGGAGAAGAAAACTGTTCTAGCTTTACAAAACAAATGATGCTCTGTTTATTAATCAATAGGAAGAAGAAAACTCATTTCAGTGGCAGAGCACTATTAACTTCATGGATTCTTTGAAAGTAGAGCTATGAAGAAATTTAGTTGCTGCAGTGAGAAAACCAGAGGATAAAGGAACATGTAAAAGAGTGTGTAGGAAATCAGACATCAGAATTCATCCACAATGAAATACAGTGCACGGCCCACCTTTTCCTCATGTATCCTGAGTGCACTGCTATTGTAACTTCAGTTTGTGTCAGAATTACCTGAAGGTGCTTATCAAGTATGTTTAATCCACTGTGCTATGCCCAGAGATTCTGTTCTGGTAGGTCAGGTCTAGGCCAGAAGTTAAGAATCTGGGCTTAACAGATTCCAATGTAGACAACAGTTCAAGTTTGATACCCACCATAATTTGGGGCACACAGCCCAACACTGCCACTCTCTGTCTAGGTGAATGTCCTCCTTCCTCCCGCCAGTCACATTGCCCTGAGCTGATGGGTTCCAAGCATTACAAATCACTTAAAACTGTCATCCATGTTACCTCCTTGTGAAGCGTTTCCTTAGTTCCCCTAAGCTAAATGAGCGGTTTAGGGCTTCCAAAGCTCTGCTTCATACTTTTATTATAGCACTTATCAAATTATATTACAATTATCTTCTTATGTGAGTCATTCCCCTATCAAAATATGGGCAACTTAAATATGGTGGGTTCATTTCACACCTCTGGCATCCTGCACACTTCTTGGCACAAAGCAGGCATTGAATAATCTTTTTTTGTTTTTCACGGGAAAATGAAAATATAAAAGAACAATGAAATTAAAGTGTGACAAGTCTTGGTTAGTATAGCATATCACAATGGTTGACCCCTGAGCAATGCAGGGGTTAGAGGTTCCAACTCCCGGTGCAGCCAAACATCCATGTATAAATTTGGACTCCTCCAAACTTAAATACTAACAGCTAATTGACTGGAAGCCAGCAAACAGTTGATTAACACCTATTGTATATGTTATATGTATTATGTACTGTATTCTTACAAGAAAGTAAGCTAGAAAAAGATAAAATGCTATTAAGAAAATCATGAGGAAGAGAAAGTATAATTACTATTTATTCATTAACTGGAAGTGGATCATCATCAAGGTCTTCATTCTCATTGTTTTTCATATGAATAAGCTGAGAAGGAGGATAAACAGGAGGAGGGGTTGGTCTTGTGATCTCAGGGGTGGCAGAGGCGAAAGAGATAAAGTAGATGGAAGAGGAGGCAGGAGAGGCAGACACACTCAGGGTCACTTTTATTGAAAAGAACCTGCATATAAGTGAATCCATATAGCTCAAATTCATGTTAAAGGTCAACTGCATATGGTTTACCTAGATGAATGAGTGTCTTATTCTGCTGAGGCTGCCATAAAAACATACCAAAGACTGAATGCTTAAACAACAGAAATGCACTTCTCACAGTTCTGAAAACTGGAAGATCCAAGATCATGGTGCCTGCAAGGGAGACTCTGGGCCCTCTTCTCTTGATTTGTAGGCTGACACAGCCTTGCTGTGTGTTCACATGACTTCTTTGTGTGACCTTCGGGAGAGAGAGAAAAAACAAACTCTCTGATGTCTCTCTCTTTTTAATTTTATTATTATTATTATTATTATTATTATTATTATTATTATGAGACAAAGTTTTACTCTTGTGGCCCAGGCTAGAGTGCAATGGCGAAATCTCGGCACACTGCAACCTCTGCCTCCTGGGTTCAAGCAATTCTCCTGCCTCAGCCTGCTGAGAAGCTGGGATGACAGGCACGTGCCACCATGTCCAGATAATTTTTGTATTTTTAGTAGAGAGGGGGTTTTGCCATGTTGGCCAGGCTGGTCTGGAACTCCTAACCTCAGATGATCCACCTGCCTCAGCCTCCCAAAATGCTGGAATTACAGGCATGAACTACTACACCCAGCCTGATGTCTCCTCTTATAAAAGCACTAATCCAATCATGAGGGCTTCCGCCTTACCACCTCACCTAACCCTCATGACGTCCCAGAGACCCTCCAAATATGATCACATTGGGGATGAGGACTTCAACATATGAATTTTAGGGAGACACACAGAGTCCATAACAAAAGGTAATAAACCAGTTGTCTGAAGCTTGCTCTCTGGCTTGAGCTTCCTCCCTTAATATTAAACCACATGGAGTCCTAGATTCTGCATCTATAAAATGAGATCTTACTTTCCCCATCACAGTTATTGTTGAGGAAACATGCTGAAAGGGCCCTGAAAATGGTAAGGCATTATACACAGTGGGGTTAATATACGGTCCTCTTTAATTCGGAGGCTGCTGCCGTCTGTGAGAAACTCCAAAATTGCTAGCAGTGCCACACAGAAACTCAGCAGGCCTGGCAATCAGTAAAGCTTGTATTTTCACTCTTTGACTGCTTAGAAATTTTTGCCACGATGTAATTTTTATTAATTTATTTGAATAATTTGATAAACACAATTTAATCTGAATAATAATTGTCATTAGCTTTGTTTGTAGGCAAACTCTTTAATGAGAATGCAGAAGGAAATTTCGTGCACTGCATTAGCTTTTATTTGTTTTTTTTTTTTTTTTTTTGGCAGTCATAACACAAGGTTGGCTCCTTATTGTAAGGCTGATGCTGAACTAAAATCCTATCCATTGCCCCAGCAGTATGCCAGGGGCCAATCATATTCTTTTTTTTTTTTTTTTTCTAGAAGGAAATCTTTACTGTCATGTAAAGATTATATTTACATTTAGTATAATCTCATCCTAACTGCTACATAGAGGGTAACAGAGAGAACATATATCCCTAGAGGGTGGCAGGAAGGAAGAGAATAGGAAAAGACTGGTTTGAAGATAGATGAGTTCCTGGTCTTTCTGCATTAGCCGCTTACCCAGGTAAGCAACTTGTCACCATGGGAAACATTAAGGAAGTAAAAGAGGAGATAAAGTCATTAAAAACTGCAATGAGGTAAACTGTGGCAGTGATCATCTTTGGATGCCTCAGTGGAATGAAAAGGGCAAAGAAAAAAAATGAGATAAGCTTGAAGTACTGACAAGAGTGGGTACTGCAAAAAAAAAAAAAAAAAATGCAGTTCTGTATAAACTAATAAGGTGTGGCTAGCCACTTCTTTGCAATGCCTAGGACTTTTTCTCTTGCTTTCTCGTGCTCTTTCTCACATATTCCTTGCCTTCTTGCAGGCTGGCCTTTCTTCCCTTGACTACTCTCTGTTGTACGTTGTGCATAAAGAAAGGGAAATGATGCTTTGGGAGAATTTCTACCAAAGTATCTTTACTTTTATCATCTCAGCACACAGTACATCCAGTCTCTCAAGCTCTGAGATTGTCCATTTATGATACAACCTTTTGATCTCAGAGTGAGACGGAGAAAGCCAGTGCAAGGAGCACTCCTACATCCACGGAATAAAAACAAATCTGATGACTCTGACCCACAGGCCTAGCCACTTGAAAGTGCCACGTACAGACAGAAATAAATGCTCTCTAAAGACTTCTTGCTGACCATTTAAATTTTAATTTTATCCAAAGTCATTCCATGTTCTACATTTTTGTCTGATCACACAAAAACAAAATGGCAGTGTGAGGAATGGGAAAGAAATCGAGCAAAGGCGTTTTCAAAGCAAGATCATAGCTCAAATTGTAAGGCAAAAGGCGTAATTGTAGGTTCAAGACTTTTCACTACTTCCATAACTTTCGCATTTACATGAAGTGCTGGAAAAGCAAGGTGTCTTATTTTGGGAAAATCAATTTCAAATTTAGCCTGGCCTTGCTTGTTATTTTGCATCTGATTTTTTAAAGAATAATTTAAAAACCTGAAAGCAGACAACATTATTATTATTAGAACCACTGCTTTTTAAAAATAACTTCAGGTTGTGAGATTATGTCCAAGCCTATCTCCTTTCTGTTCTTCTTTCTTTAGAATGAATTTTCATGTTTGCATTTTTTTTGGTCCAGAATGACTGTGAACAACAGGTAATCACTGGAATAATCCAAAATTACCTTTTTGAGTCACTTGTCCTTGTCTTCATCTTGACTTATTCTTCTTGTCTCTAAAGCCCCTGATCTTAGAAACAAACACTTCTCTTCGGTTGATATCCTGTTGAGTGCTGTAGTCTTTGCAATACTGAAATAGAGAAGTGTACCTAGGCTTCCAGAGTTTGGAGCACATACTTAGTAAACACGCAGGCTGAGATGCAAAAACAAGCAGAGTTTCAATTTCCATACAAATCTTTGACTAATAAGGGGTTTCTCACATCTCCCGGTTGCATCAAGCTGACTCATGAGAGTGGCGCTGGAAGCACCCTGAAGAGTCTCCATGAGGCTTTGCTTACTGTATTAGCCAGGGCTCAATAGAGGGACACAGCTAATAGGATAGATGTCTGTATGAAAGGGAGTTTATTAAAGGAGAATTGACCCACACGTTCACAAGGTTAAGTCCCATGACAGGCGTCTGCAAGTTGAGGAAGAGAGAGTAGGTGATGTTCCTGAATAGTCTAAAGCTAGATTTTTTTTTAATTAATTTTTTTTTTAAAAAAAAGGAAGCCAGTTGTGGATCGGTCAGAGTCCCAAAATCTCAAAAGTCGGGAAGCCAACTGTGCACTTTCAGCCTGTTTCCAAAGGCCTGAGAGCACCTGGCAAACTACTGGTGTAAATCCAAGAGTCCAAAAGCTAAAGACCTTGGAGTCTGGTGTTTGAGGGCAGGAGGCATCCAGCATGAGACAAAGATGAAGGCTGGAAGACTCAGCAAGTCTGCTCTTCCATCTTCTCCTGCTGCTTTATTCTAGCCACATTGGCAGCTGACTAGATGGTGCCTACCCAGATTAAGGGTGAGTCTGCCTTTCCCAGTTCACTGACTCAAATGTTAATCTCCTTTAGCAACACCTTCACAGACACACCCAGAAACAATACTTTGCATCTTTCAATCCAATCAAGTTGACACTCAGTAGTAACCATCACATTTACCAACTGCCATTTACCTGCGTGGTGTATCAGACTTCCGTAAGTTGGTAATGTCCTGACCACCACCTGCACTGTCAGTTAAAATAAGAAGACTCATGTTTTTACTATGCTATTTATTTTCCATTATTTTCTTCATTTTTTGAATCACACATTGAACAAAACTATATAAAGCACCAATGATATGCCACATTTATGCTTATATTCTTGAAAAATAAATATTAATGTTCTACACTTTCAAGAAGCTCATAGTCTAGTGGGGAAAAAAGGCATAACCTAATCTATCCAGTTCAGAGAAAAATGTCATGCAAGCACCTTTAGAAACTTAGCACAGTACCTTCTAATAAATACGAACAGAGATTCTTTTTAATTGGAAAAAATAAAAATGAAATAAATAGTCATGATCTAGTACTTATATATAAACACGTTCATGTGAGTGGTAATTGCATGACAAGTAAATGCTTTCATTTATTGAAACTCTACTCTTGAACCTGGCATTAAGTTTCTTTAAAATCTAGCTTTAGTCATCACAGAGGAAGAAGGAAACATACATAAGTAAATATTTAATTTTTTAAAAATCTAGCTTTAGACTATTCGGGAACATCACCTACTATCTCTAACACAGATGCACCTGCAGCTTTAAGCTCCTTTCCTAGAACTTCTCTAAGTAAACCAGGTACATTCATTTTATCATTCATTTATTATGTATTTCTGGAGCACTGATGATATGACAGATTCTGTGTGAGAAAGCATTGAGAATGAAAGGGTGAGCAGGAGTTACAAAAAGAAAGAGGTTAGGATAAGATGGGGTTGTGATTCAAAATGAAAAGCAAATACAGAACCACTCCTCCACACCACCAGCAGTAAGATACAGTACATTGACACTCAAAAACTATACCTCATTCCAGGGAGCAGAGCAGTAAGAATTGAGTCTTCAAGGGAGGGCAGGGCCAGATGATGAAGCATGCTGCACTCCATGCCAAAGAGAACAGACCAAGGCAGCAGACAGTAGGGCAGAAAACACAGGGAATAGTCTCTTGCAAAGAGCCAAGGGGAAAAAAAGGAACTAAACAAGAATTTTATAGGAATGAGGAGAGGTGAAAGGATCCAAGAAATGTTAGATGTAGAAAATATATATTAAGAGGAATTATTTAATCTGGTGTTGGGAACCAAGAAAGGAAAATGAGAGGAAAAGCTTGAGTTTCAGCTCTAAGCAACAAGATGAATTATAATGGTGCCATTTTCTGAGATACAGGTCAGAAGTGAAGCTTTTTAGGAGGGCAGGGGGCAAGGGAAGATTAGGATTTCAATCTGGACCATGCTGGGTTTTGAGGCACGTATGTGACATTACACGGACAGAGTCTCTAGAAAACATGAACCTTGAGCTCAACAGTGCACAAATCAGAAGAAAAGAAATCTCCCAGAGTTTTAGAGTAGAAAGAATGTAGAGCAGAATTCCTCAAATATGATCTGAGCTTTATATTATTCAATTATTCAAAATTACATTTTAATATGCAATCACTACAGTTTTAATTGCTCATTCATTCATTCATTCAACTTTATTAATCCATTTCTATGTGTTAGATGTAGACACAGAGCACTGAACAAGATGTAATCCTGTTAAGTCTGTGTCCTCAAGCTCAAAATGTGCAGAAAAGCCTTTTTGGCATAGAAACTGAAAAGGCCTTCCCTCAGTCTCACACGAAATGAAGTAAAGTTTAGTGTTTGCAGAAACATGCCTAGAACCAGACTGGTTGGGTTTAAATTGCAGCTTCACCACCTGCTGGATAAGATTAGAAAGTTTCTTAAACTTTCTGTGCTGCTTTTTTTTCCCACCCATCTTAAAAGCAATAGTAATAATAGTTACTCTTTCATATGGTTGTTATGAAGATTAAAACAAAGCAGTTGGAATATTCCCTGACACAGAGCAAATGCAATAAAAGTGTCAGCCATTATTGGTGCTACCTAAGTACATTCAAGATTCTCACTCGAAAAAGCACATGAAGGAGAAGCTCACCACATAGCCTTTGCTGACTTTGTATAATTGCCTGCCAGCAGGTGCCAGGCTAGTAGACTGTGAATCATAATTGAAACTGAAAAAATTAATTATAAAATTTTGAGCTATTTAAAGTTAATTTCACTAATATTACACCATGAAACATGAAGCATTATGAAGACTCCTGATAAAAGAACAAAAGAGAAGAATAAATGCTGCATAATCATTTGATTCATGTTTTTCTTTTTCCCCCCTGTTCTGAGTTAGTAAACAGCAAAGTTAATTACTTGGAAGTAACATGAGTTGGCTGAAAAATCCGGACATTCCATGACCTTTCCAATAATTCTTTCAGATGGAGTTCAATACTGCAATTATTTTAAGAGTTTGAAGGGAAAAAATAAGTATTTGAAGTCAAATAAAAATTAAATAAGACTATCTTAATTATGACTTGCTGCCAAGTGAAAATCACAGAGAGAATTCCCTTCTAGAATAGCACAGAAATGGAAGAGTGTGGTAGGGGATGAGGCTCACTGTGATCAGAAGAACAGAAATTTTAGATGAGTATGGGTTATTATTTTTTAATGCACTGTCATAAAAGGATTGAAACTAATCCATTTTACAAGTTAATATAAAACTGTATGACATGTTATTTTACTTGATTTTGGACTCTGACAAATCTATTGAAATATTTGGTCAATTTAAGTTACTGTATACAGTTCATTAAGTCAGTTTCTCTAAGACAATTGTTAGGTCTCATAAATATTGATTCTTGCAGATACAAGATCTTTCAATCACAGCTAGCATTCTAGTTGGTGGTTGTATGGACAAGACAGTTGTAAACTGAATTTTATATTCACACTTTAATGTTCAGTGTTCTTTACAAAACAAATATCCAATGTACCTATTTATAGCATTTTCAAAATGTAATAACTAAGAAGATTCTAGATATGGGTGCCTAGTCAATTCTACCTTGGAATCACCATAGGATTGTACTGCACATAAATCTTCTACAAGAAATGTGTATCCAGATATTGCTGGCTCCCCTCTTTATTTTCAATATACATGCAGCCTATTAAGTTTTTGATGTGGCTTTTAGTAGATGGTGGAATGGAAAATAGGAATAGTTTCTCAGTTATTACATTGCCAATTAAATAATTGATTCATGACTCTGTGTGTGTGTGGTCAATTGCAGTATTTCTAATCTCTCTCCGGACCGGTCAATTTTAAATAATATTTCCAAATTGAAATACATTAATCTCTTTGGCCTGACTTTACTAAAAAGTATTTATGGGGCAGGTTAATTGGAGCCACCACATCCATGACTGTGAGCCAGTCATTTTGAGTAATATAGGCAGTGTTAGCTCATGCTAGAGCATAGCAAACTTATTTTCCACATCCGTTGCCATCCTCTCATTCGGGACCTGCACTGTGATTGAAGGAGTCCTTTAGGAATAGAATGAATCACACTTCATAACTATTTACAGAGGAGAAGGAAGAATAAGCTGAATATAGAAGATGAGCACTGTGCAAACCAGTGGAAAGTGCTCCACTCCAGTGTGTGTTGAAAGAAGTCGATACATCTGGAGTGCTTTGAAATGAGGTAGTTCAAGTGTCTTTGGATCAGCACGACTTAAAGCAGTTCTCTTTATAGAGCAGGTGTGTCCACATTTTTCAATAGTGGGCCTCAAGATTAGAAATTAACGTTGTACAGCCACATTGATTTTTACCGAAAACTGTGGTATTTGAGAGTCTCCATGTTTGGGGTGTAACTGCTGAACCTGACTCCAGGGTGAATCAAATGATTATGCAGCATTTATTCTTCTCTTTTATAAATATATATATATTTATATATGTAAATATATATATATTTATATATGTATTTGTACACACACACACACATATATATATTTTTAAAGTCCTGAACTCACAACCTATGGAAGGTACTAAAAGTATAAAAGCGTTTCAAAGCACCCCACAGGTTGGCAATTTCAAGATAGAAAGTTGAAGATTCTTAAAATTAAGACATGCAAAAACAATAAATTAATCAGCACTGCAAGTTCCCCAAATGTATGCCATTTCTAATATGACATACTTACTAATAAAAAAAAACTGAAAACACGTCAATTAAATCAAATATGTTCTTCTATATAAAGTAATGAGAAAATAACAATGAAACATAAAGAAGAAAAACACTAACACATGCCACAACTAATTGTGACAATCTCTATAATATCAATCATTTCTAGTTTTCAAGTTTGTCTAAAGCTGTCATTCTTAACATAGTTTTTCTCTGATATACCTTATAGATTCATTGTTTCAAGTGCTTTTATGTAAAACCACATCACATCTACTGAACAATCTGTTATCATTGTCTCTAAGCCATTATTAAAAAAGAAATTCAGATCCCTGGGTTCAAAAAAACCATCCAAAATATTTCAAGTAACACATAAAAATGTTAAATGCAAAAGGCAAAAGTTAAAAAAGCCAGTGTGACATTTTAAATTACCTTTGCTATAGACTGAACTGTATTTCTCAAAAAAGATATGCTGAAATCCTAATCCCCAGTACCTCAGAATATGAGCTTATTTTGAAGTGGGATTTTTACAAAGGTAATCAAGTTAAAATGAGGTCATTGGGTGGACCACAATCCAACATGACTGGTGGCCTTATAAGAAGGGGAAATTTGGACAGAGGCAGGCATGCAGAGAAAGATGATATGAAGGGACACAATGAGAACACCATGTGAGGACAGGGGACTAGAGTGATGTATCAACAATCCAAGTGATTTCAGAGATTGCCAGCAACTCACTGGAAACTCGAAAGAGGAAAGGAAGGATTCCCCTACAGGTTTTAGAGAGAGCATGCCCTGCTGACATCTTGATTTTAAACTTCTAGCCTTCTACCACACAATAAATTTCTGTTGTTCTAAGCTACCCAGTTTATGGTTCTTTGATACACCAGGCCTAGGAAGCTCATATGATTCCACTACAAAGCTAGTGTCAGAGCCCCAAAATAAATCCATGCCTTTATGATTAATCAACTGATTTTCAACAACAGTACAAAGAACACACAATACGGAAAGGACAGTCTTTTCCATAAATGGTGCTGGGAAAACTTGATATCCACATGCAGAAGATTGGAATTAGATGCTTATCTCATACTACATTTTTAAAAAATCAACTCAAAATAGATTAGACTTAAAGGTAAGGCCTGAACTACTACTAGAAGAAACACTACTAGAAGAAAATGTAGAGAGAAAGCTCCATGGCATTGGTCTGGGCAATGATTATTTGGATATGGCACCAAAAGCACATGCAGTAAAAACAAAAATAGACAAAGAAGATTACATCAAATGAAAAAGTTTCTGCACAGCACAGGAAACAATCAACAGAGTGAAGAGATTTCAACCCACAGAGTGGAAGAAAATATTTGCAAACCATATGTCTTAGTCCATTTTCTGTTGCTATAACAGAATACCACAGACTGGGTAATTTATAAAGAAAAGGAGTTTGTTTTTAGCTCATGCTTCTGGAGGATGAGAAGTTCAAGAGCATGGCATTGACATCTGGTGAGGACCTTCTTATTGCATCATAACATGACAGAGGGCATCACATGGCAAGTGGGCAACAGCAAAGGAGCCAGAGAGCTTGATTTTTACAACAAAGCCACTGCCTCAATAACAACCCCACTCCTGTGATATTGGCATTAATCCATTAACCCATTCATAAGGGCAGAGGAATTGAGTTTCCAAACATGAATTTTGTAGAACACATTCAAACCACAGCACCATAAATTTAGTAAGTTAAAAATATCCAAAATATATAAGGAACTCAAACAACTCAAAAGCAAAAAATAATAATAACCTGGTTTTAAAATGGGCAAAGAACCTGACTAACAGGTATGAGTGATATCTCATCAGTATGTTAAAATGGCCATTATCAAAATGACAAATAATAAGAAGTGCTAATGGGCATGTGGAGAAAAGAGAACCCTTGCCTGCTGTCGATGAGAATATACATTACTACAGCTACTATGGGAAGCAATATAAAGGGTCCTCAAAAAATTAAAAATATGATAATTTTAATTATATTAAAAATATGATATTTTTAATATCTCGCAATATGGGATTGCCATATGATATAGCAATCCCACTGTTGAGTATATATTCAAAGGAAAGGAAGTCAGTATGTCAAAGAGATGTCTGTAGACCCATGGTCACTGACTTTTTCACAATAGCCGAGATGTGGAATCAACCTAAATGCCCATCAATGAATGAATGGATAAAGGATATGTGAGATATATATCTTTTCATCATATATATATATAGAATATTATTTAGCCTTTAAAAAGAAGGAAATCCTACCATTTGCTGAACGTGGATGACATTAAGTTACATGAAATGAGCCAGGCTCAAGAAGACAACTATGACATGATCTCATTTATATGTGGAATCTAAAAGAAGTTTAATTTATAGAAGCCGAGAGTAGAATAGTGGTTAACAGGGGCTGTGTGCAGGGGTAGAGGAAGAGATGTTGGTGAAAGTATACAAAATTTTATTTAGATCAAAGGAGTAAGTTAAATAAATAAATAAATAAATAAATAAATAAATAAAGCTAGTGTCCTTAGTGTCACTAATTTCTTAGCAGTTTTATTTTTTCAGATATTTATATTATACCATGCCATTTTCCTAGAGCAAAAGAGTGAGATGGAGCCAGGGAAAACAATGAAACAGAAATGTCACATCACCTGAAAATCATATAATATTCACTTAGAAAAATATACATTTTTATTCAAGTATAATAATAGGAAAGTTAAGATATATTACTGAAACAAAGCTATCATAAATAAAAGTTCAGACAAATTCAAATTGTAGAATATTATTGCCAAGATATGGTAAATATTTTAAACCCTAAAGGTATCACAAGTTCAAATTACTGAGGAAGATTAAAACCTAGGTGATCCATAAGAAGATAATCTATTTTTTTCCTCTTTTAGAATTACATCAGAGGGTAGAGGTTGGGAGAAGGAAGAGGATCAGGAAAAATTACTAATGGGTATTGGGTTTAATATCTGAGTGATGAAGTAATCTGTACAACAAACCCCCATGACACAAGTTTACCCACGTAACAAACCTGCATTTCTACCCGGAACTTAAAATACAAGTTTTTTAAAAATGATATGATAGATTTTTTTTTAATGTAGGAAAGTCTAATTAAGAGGAATTTACACAAAATGGACTGCAGAGGCTAACAAAACTGACTGTATAAACTTTATCACATTTAACAAACCACTACCAGTAATTTCACAGAGGAGGGGAATTATCCATTATTTCCTTTCAAAATAAATTTTACATGTTAGCATAAACCTCTTCCCACTTCCTCACAATTTTCATGTTTGTAACAATTATAAGGATATTCAAGGTGTCTGCTTGCATGCCAAATGATAAAAACAAAGCTGGTGTGGGAGCTATCATACAAGGTTTTAATTCAAGCTATCACAAGCCAAGGTCACGCTTGATCTCAGCTCCCAGAGGTGCTAACAGGCAACTTTCAATGGATTCAAATTATGGGCCAGATCATTAAACGAGCTGACTGACTCACTCATTCTTGCTATTAATAAAGAACTCATCTTGGAGATTTTCCGCACGGCTGTATGGATAACCTGAATTTATGTGGACCTCAGCAGTTCAAAGCCTGAATTCATTTTCTTGAAGCAAGCAGAATCTGAAGTTTATTAGCATGGAAAAGAGTTCTCTTTTCATTAGATTATTCTGAAGTGCTGTCCATTACATAATATGCCACGCGTGTGGAACCTTTAGAATAAAAATTGTGATTGCCACTCAATAAGGGAGTATTTCTAAGATGTGACAGATTTTATAACTGTGAAGAAGGAAATATCTGCCTGTCTGGGTATCTTAGCCTTTCAAACATGCTCTTTAAATTAAAATTATAGCACATAGAAAACTTCATTACCTGTTTCAGTGGTAGATAATTGTTTCTCCTCTTTGAATATGTGCCCTTTTCAGGATAAGTAGTCTGGACTATACAGAGCTGAACAAGTGGTAAATGGGTTTTCTCTGCTTTTCTATTGGCTGTCCCCAGGCAATTACCTACACCCTATTACAAATTAGGATACAAGAAACAGTGACCTACATTTTAATTCAGTCTTAAGTAATTTTTCACTTATGTTTTTAATAAATACAAAAGGGGTTATGTGATTTAAAGTTTTTTCCTGCCAAATTTTACTTAAAAGACACTAAAGTAATCAATGGCAATGAAATAGAATCAATCCCACTGAAATGAAATGGCCAGGAAATTTAAAAGAAATGATAAAAGATTGGTTCATGGTCCTTAAAATTATTTAAAAATTGAAAATGAGTCAAGGGATCACGGTCTTTTCTATATTTTCATTTACTCATTTTTAATCAATTTATCAAGCAACTACTCTTGGGAGTATTAGTCTTATCTCACTCATTAGGGATGCAAAGATAGCCTCCATCCTCAAATAATTCACTGTTTCAAATAGCGCAAACAAATATTGAGAAATAACTGAGTATTTTGTGATAAAGGTTAGAAAATGTGCCCTGATGGGTGAGTCCCGGAACCTCAATAAAAAGAGAGAAAGAGAAGAACCTCACAGAACAGGACACAGTTGGTTGGCATCTTGAATGAAGAATAGAGCTTCAACAAGTGAGCAAAGTAAGGAAGGAAGCTTCATCAACATCTCAGCATACTAAATGGAACTCCCAAAATCTTGACATGCTTGAAGCATAGGTTGTCAGTAGTGTCTTTGGGAAAGGAAGATTAGCAAGAGGGACCAAGAGGGTCAGAGGAAAGAGATGAAGTCATGAAGGAATAAATGCAGAAGAGAGTGGACCTCTTTGTTGTCAATTGGATGTCATTATGGGATTTTATCAGGGTCTAATGTGACTCTCATTATTAAAATATAATTCTGGAAGTTGCTATAGTTAGTTGGCTGATAGTTCTGCATGTCTCCTTCTGGCCTAAAACGACCAAAAAAAAAAAAAAAAATCCAAAAGTTACGTTGACAAAATAAATTCCTACGACCAAGTAAGAATGGCAGAATGGGAAAATAAGTGGCAATGGTGGACTAGAAATGTAAGAACAAAGATAGAAGGGAAAACATCAAGAGACTATTATTCCAAGGTAGGTGTATTAGTTTGCTAGGGCTGACATAATAAAAGCCAGGTACGACAGGCTAGGTGGCTTAAAAAACTGAAGTTTATTTTCTAACAGTTCTAGAGGCTGTGAGTCCAAGATCAAGGTGTCAGCAGGTATGGTTTCTCCTGAGGCCTCTCTCTGGTTTATACATGGCTGTTTTCTTGCTGTGACTTCATGGTCTTAGTCAATTCAGTCTGGTATGCCAAAATATCATAAACTGGGTGGCTTAAAAACAACAAATATTTATAGTTTTTACAGTTCCTGGAGACCGAAAGCCCCAAATCAGGATGCCGGCAGGATCAGGTTCTGATGAGGACCCTTTTCTGGGTTGCAGAATGCCAGCTTCTTGTTGAATCTTCACATGGGAGAAAGTGGAGAGGGAAAGCAAGCATTCTCATGACTCATAAAGGCACTAACGCCACTTATGAGGACTCCTTTTAAATGAACTTACCTAATCTAATTATATCCCAGAGGTCTACCTTCTCATACTATCACAATGTAGGTAGGGGCCCAACATATCGGTTTTGGGGAAAAGCACACATTCAGTCTATAGCATTGCTTTTTCTCTGTGTGCACACCCCTGGTATGCCTTCTGTTTCTTATAAGGACACTAGTCATTTTGGAACTGGGGCACACCCTTATGACCTCATTTAAACTTAATCATTTCTTTACAGTCCTATATCTAAATACAGCCACATTCTTAGGTACCAGGTGTACAACTTTAATATATGAATTTGGAGAACACAATTTAGTCCATAACAGTAGGGTAGAGCAAGGGCCTCTATGGCCAGAATCAATGGGTATAGTTATAGGGTTAAAGTTTGTCTGAAGGCATATCATTCCTTTCCTCTCTGCAATCAGTATATACAGTATGTACAGTGACATATTAAGCAGCTGCAAATAAGCTAACAAAGGAGTACATATGCTAAGATCACGGCTAAGGCCATAATAATACAGGGCTATGACCTCCAAGAAGAATAGGGAAACCCCAGTCTCAGAAAGCAAGCTTGTAATAAGGCAAATAGCAGAATACACACAGCAAAAGACTGCATTAATGCACAAAAGTATTAAGGCAATAAACTCTTCCAGATGTCCTTGCAATCAGACACAGGGATGGAATGTATGACTGGACGATTACATGTCATGGAAGGCATATCGAGAAAGTTCAACATCTATCTAATAGGAGTTTTAAACTGGGCTGCAAAACAGAGCAAAACTCTGTCGAAAGAAAAGAAAAGACAAAAAAAAGAAAAGAAAAGAAAGGGAGGGAAGGAAGGAAGGAAGGAAGGGAGGGAGGGAGGGAGGGAGGGAGGGAGGGAAGGAGGGAAAAGAACTGGGGAAAAAAATTATAGCAAGGACACTGCCAGAGCAAGAATTTTTTTTAAGTCCCAGAAATGAAGACAAATGGAAGAATTCAGTTTAAAGGGGCCTTGTGAGTTCTGAAGAGAATGCAAATAAACAGATTCACATGCAGACACATTGTGGTGACATTTCAGAATCCCGAGAATAAACACACATTTCTTAAAATCATCTAGACACGTTTCTTAAAATCTTCTAGAGAAACAGAAAGGAATAATCACATTACATTAGATTTAAGGATGCCAGATATAATATAGGATGTTCAGTCAATATATAAGTTCCAGATAAACACCAGATCATGTTGTAGTGTAAGTATTCCCAAATTGCATGCTGCATGGGAAATATTTATAATTTTGAAAGTATTGTATTTGTTGTATCTCTGAAACTCAAATTTAACTTTGTGTCCTATATAAATATTTGCTAAATCTGGCAACCTATTCGTCATCCACAAGATAACACTGAATTGATATTGACAGTCTTCTGAATATGGGATGTATGCCCAGCCAAATGATTATTCAGAAAAGTTAACCCTACAAAAATTATCAAAAAATTACTGAAGGATATATGTAGCACTTTCTCTTCTGTTGGCCTGAAATGCTCTCCCCAGATACCTGAACTCTTTCACCTCCTTCAGCACTTTCATTATAGATCATCTTCTCAGTGGCCTTTCTATCCACTTTAAGTAAAATTACAACACCCATTGGTACTTCCTATCTTTCCCTTTTTCAAATTTAAACCTTTCCATATCACTGATCAGCAGTGAGCATAGTGTGTGGTATAAAATCTAAGCTCCATGAGGGATGGCACATAGTAAGCACTGGATAAATATTTGTTCAATTAAATTAATTAGATCAATAGAATTCAATAAACCTAAACCACTAAATCAGTGGATAGTAGCTATGGTGGTTAAAGGGGTAGGGGTGGTAAGAAATAAAGCAGAGTCAAAAATAACTGGCTATAAAACTATATTGAGGAGACCGAGGTACTGAATTAATGATAATAAATCCAGTCTTCGGGTCAAGATGCCCCAAATATAGATGGAGATGTAACACATAGATGGAGATGTAAGTTGAAGATAAAGTCTTCCATTTTTCATTTGAATGAAAATGTGCTATGCTGAAAATTTGCATTTGGGTGTTAAATATAGGTGACAGATAAACATGTAGATGAGCTAAGATTGTCCATTGAGTGTTTGTAGAATGAAAAGAAAGCTAAGGATAGAAACTCTGGAGCCAACAGTCTTTCTCAGTTAAGGTAGAGAGAATTAAGGACTATCAAGAATGCTCAGAGGCAGAAGAACAATGAAAGATAGTGGTGTTATGGTAGACATGAGGGTGAAAACTCAAAAGCCTCCACTTTCACTCTTCCTCTTGGAATCCTGCCACCAGGCCCATGAAGGACTACTGAGACATCAATAAGCATAGCTGAGACTAGAAGAGTCATACAGCTGTTCCATAGATGTGTAAATAATAATAAATGCTTAGTAAATCACTGAACTATGAAGTGATTTATTACACAGCAATAACTAACTGATATAAACAGTTAAAATAGGGCTAGTCATTGAAAAAAATGCACTGGGCTAATGGAATGCAGTTTAAGGAAATAAAGATAGCAACTATGAAATACTCTTAGTGGCCAGACACGGTGGCTCATGCTTGTAGTCCCAACCCTGTGGGAGGCTGAGGCAGCAGGATCCTTGAAGCCCAGGAGCTTGAGGCTACAGTGAGCTATGATCATGTCACTGCATTCTAGCCAAGGTGATAAAGTGAGACCCTGTCTCAAAAAAAAAAAAAAAAAAGTTTTAAATCAAAACCAAAATACTCTTAGAAAACTGTGTGAAGGAAAAAAGAAAGCTAAATCAAAGGAAGGATTCATATATAATTTATGAGCCTTAATCAGTGTTTATTCACAGGCTGTGAGAAAGGAACTGATGGAGAATAAAATGCTCTGCATAAAGGCGAAGGCCAGAGAGATGATGATGAAGAAAATGCCTGTGAGGAAATGGAAAGAATGAAATCCAGAACACAAGTGAATCAATTAACTGTGGAAAGCAGAAGGGACTCCTTTTGCAGCGATAGAGGAATGAGGATAAGGGCTTTAAGTGGCAGGACACTACATGCAAACAAGTTTGTGGATGCGTGGGGGAAGTTGAGGGAGGTCATAGTTGATAGCCTTTATCTTCTCTGTGGAAAAAGAGCTAAGGGGCAAGATCACCTTCTACAAGACAGTACAGTAATGGCCTGGAGGGCTTACCACCGCATTTCTCAACTTTGGCACTACTGACATTTGGACCAGATAATTCTTTGTTGTGAGGGCCGTACTAAACATTGTAGAATATTTAGCAGCATCCCTCGCCTCTAAATACTTCATGCCAGTAGCAGTCCTCCCAGTTGCGACAGCAAAATATATCTGCAGGCAATGCCCATTGTCCTAGCTCATTAAACACCTCTCCGCAACCCCAGTAGAGAACCACTGACTTCATGGAATGGGAGAGTGAGATAACCTAAGAAAAACTTGCAAATGTCTGGGGAGTCACAATCACTTCCTCGTTGATCAACTTAAAATAGATTAAGAATATATGCTGCAACATTTTCAAAACTAGATTAAGAATATGTTCTGCAACATTTTCAAAAATGCATACCTGATGTCACTTGAAAAATCTCCAGCTTTAGTATGGTTTCCATGGTCAACAAAGATGTTTTTCCTAAATTTTCTCTTCTACGCTCAAGAGCTGAACCATGGGTTTTCTAAAGAGAGAAGCCTATAGCAAATACTTGGAATAAAATTAAATGTTCTCCAAATATAGAATGCAATTTTCCCCGTTTAACCATCTTCCTTCATTTTACCTGTCAGTTCCCAAACTCTTTGTTCTTTATGTACAATAATGAATCAAGCTTTTGTATCCTAGACTTCTTATTAAGACTCCTTTTAGCTCAACTCCAAGAAAGTCCCTCCAGAAAAGTACAATCTGGTATGATTTGTAGGAGGTATAACTGGCTTCTGGAGACTTTTCCAACAGATTGCATGCAAGGTGACAGGTCTGAATATTAAACAAGTGAAGGGGAGATGATACCCACACACATCATTGTAAATTGTGCCTTCATTCATAAAACCATTTAACTTAGCTCTAATTACTCTGCTACCCATTCACGCAAGTGAGGCATCCAGGAAACAAACTTCGTTGGTGAATAAATGCAAATTAAATGACAGGGACAGAGGTAGGCATATGAAAACTGAGAGGAGGCATTCAGTATGCAAATTCCCAAGTCTGTATATACATCCATGTACAGCTTCCGCCTTAGAATCAATTGTAGAGCAGTAAAAGCTACTGCTTTTCTCCTCCATTCTGATTTTGAAAGCCTGGGTGGCAGAAGAATGGAAGTTGGTTCCCAGAAGAATTACAGAGCTTACTCGTATAACTGTCAGACTCTCTTAAAGGAAGGCAAACTTAGCTGCACTATCTGTGTTGGGAAAAGTCTTTTCTTTGTTGATGTCTACTCACAGAATTGGCGTTTAACAAATATGTTAATTACAGTGCTAGACTACATGTTATGTTTGTCATGCGTCTTGTGACAAGTTCTTATTGTGTTTTGTGTTAATATTATTCTTCAGCAGATAACATTGTTCCTCATTCAGTCAAATCAAAATGTTAAAACTAGGCACAGTATCTAAGTAGAAAAAACCAGGGCTTTTTTCCTGCTCACTATATTTGATTCTAATCGGGGCAACCACTAAACAAGTAAAAATATTCATTTTATCTGAAACAAGTATGAAATCTCGTTGAGTATTTTTTACTGAGAGAAAAGATGAAAGAAACAAAAGAAGAAAAGGAAAAAAGAGGGGAAAATACGTATTGATTTCATTATTCTGGGGGGGAGACAAAAAACAGCTGTTAACTACCTTCATGGCTTACAGGAACACCCTGAATTGAGATTCTAGTCAAGGGGCAATTTCCATTTGTTATGTATATGTATGCATTTTTCATCTAACATAACAAAGGCCCATGCAACATGAGATTAAGATAAATTGAGGTCTTTCTCTTTCCTTCTTAATTTACTTTCTTATTCCGTGTACAAGGAACCTGCTTAAATATGAGAGATTTGACCTAAATTCCATTTTATCAAGAAGGTTGCCTGAAGTTTACAATGTGAAAACAAGAGTTGGGGGGGGACATGCATTTGATTTCCCAAAGTTCAAATCTAGGAAATATTAGCATAAGCACTTTGATGATCATGACAGGAAGTCAAGAGAATTAATCTCTAAAGCAATCAGAATTCAGATCTTCTACAGCTTTATAGATCAGAATGACCTATTTTAATTAACTATTCCAGATACAAAGAGACAGCTGCTTTGCATAGAAGATTGGAGCTGTTATCTACTTTCAGGACTAGGTTACCTTGAGTAAATTGCTCTCAAAACCTGACTTCACATGTGATTTTTTGAGTGATCTTTAAATTGGAAAAAAGCTATGTGGCCCTGCTGTCAGGCAGCATAGCAACATGAGTAAGAGTCACGCTGCCTGGGTTTGCATTCTGGCTCCATTGTTTATTAGCTGTTTGATATTGGGGAAGTGATTTAACCTCTTTGTGACTCCATTTTGTCATCTATAAAATGTTGGCAACCTTATTGCATTAATAAATAACTCAATCAGGCCTATTACTACTTGTATAGCTATTACGAGTATCATGTATCTATGATTATTTATAAGACAGCATAAAGCCTTATAGGTACATTTCATAAATTACAGTTCATAAAGAAGCAGTTATTATCCCCTGTCTTTCATATTGCTTATCTGCTTCATTCTATCTTCTTAATAAGTATATTCATGTATATAAAAACTGAATGAAATAATTAAAATAAGTAATTGTTAATACTTATTGATCACTTACCATGAGACATTGTTCAAAATGCTTTTTTAGATGTTATCTTATATAATGTCCAAAATAAACCAATGGGCTGGGTGCTTTAATTATATTTCCATTTTACAGATAAGAAAACTGAAGCATAAAGAACTTGCCTAAGCATGGGCACATTGGCTCACACCTGTAATCCCAGCACCCTGGGAGGCCAAGGCAGGATGATCACTTGAGCCTAGGAGTTCAAGGCCAGCCTGGGCAACAAAATGAGACCCCCATTTCTACAAAAAAAAAAAAAAAAAAAATAGAAAAAATTCACCAGGCACAGTCACATGCACCTACAGTCCCACCTACTCAGGAGGCTAAGGTGGGAGGATCACTTGAGCCTAGGAGGATGGGACTGCAGTGAGCTGTGATCATATCACTCTATTCTAGCCTGAGTGACAGAGCAAGACTCTGTCTCAGGAAAAAAAAAAAAAAAAAAAGGACTTGCCTAAAGTCAGACAAACATTAAGTGGCAAAATGGGGATGCCAGGTCAGGACATCAAGTACCCACTGTCATGTCCTTAATCAGTATCCTGAAACCCATTTCCCAGATTAAGAAATATTACTATTGTTCTTATTTATTAGCCATATATATTTTAATCTACTAGTTTGGCATGTGGTGGAAATGTAAATAATTATTGAGAATTGGATGAACAAATAAATTAATGAATTAATGATATGTAAAAACTGAATCAAATAAAAAAGTAGTTTTATCTTCTTTGAATCTGAGGAGGGCTGGATAAAGAATCATTAGAATCATTTTTACAGATATTCAAACCATTAGTTTTTATTTGCCCCAAAAGTCAAATCTTTAATATAGTTAATCATGGTGTATTTTTCTTTTATGGGGGCACTATTTTGCATATTAATTAACTTCCACTATTGCAAGCTGTAAGCCACCATTGGGAAATATTTTTTTCCACACATCCAGCACCAGAAACAGTCAGAAAGAATTTACTAAGTCAGTGGACAACTATTTCTACATGAGAATTGACATTTAATAACTTCCCTGAGTCATTTTAAAAAGAAATATTAGAAACTAAAATCATTTTCAAGTCACAAAACATGGTAAAAAAAAAAAAAAATCTATGAATGTCTAAGAATGTCATTTTATCCAGCAGTTTCAGCCATCATTAGCCAAACTGTCTTCATACTTTCAGAAGCTAAACCATGTCTAATGGTATCCTCACTAATAGCAGAAAGACATTTGAGTAAATTCATTTTTTAAAGGATCATTGAGTGCCTTAGCTAGTTAAACCGGAAGCCCACAGTAATCAGAGAGAGGCATTGCTCGCCTTCTCCTATGGTTTCTTCATTAGCAGTGGTAATAATAAAGACAATAGTTAGTTCATAACTAGTACACTGTTAAGGCGATCACCGGGGTGTCCTTATACACTCTATTTAATTTTGGCTTCCAGTTTGGTCAGTTTATTTGCGAGCCAATTGCCTCCCTGCCATACCCAGCTCCCCAGAGTTTGCCTAACTTATGAAAATCAAGCTGTTTTCTTTCTGCTTCATGCATCACTGCTAACAATAGCCAAATAGTTTGAACACAGAATTCAGTCTTCCACACTCAGGCTATGTGAGCATCTGAAAATTTACGACTTTATTTTTAAAGTCAGAATCCAGTCTCTTCTATCTCATGTCATTGTATTTGCATTTTAGTATGTGCATTAGACTCTGCTGCTTTGTTACTAAATAATTGTTCTCATGTCTTTGTGAAACATTTGGTCAGCTCTAAATATGGTGGTTTTTCTTCAGTACTTCCCAATGTGTTTTACATGTTCTCTACTCTCCCCACACAGACCATCACACATAGCACCTACATTGCTGCTTCATACACAGTAGGCATCTAATAAATGCTTATTAATTAACAGCAACTAAACATGATATATAGCTCAAACTATTTAGTAAACATGTAGATGCTGACAAACCCAGCTAACTCTATTATTTTTAATGTTCAAATGTGCCACGCCCAAACAATGGCACCACATAGTCCTATTCATACAGCTCTTGAGCAGTGCAAATTAGCTTAGGTTTCCGTTGATCTCTTTTCCACAGTAGACACAACAGATTACAGTATGCAATTTCTCCAGTAATTCCTTCCTCATGACAATTTTTCATATCCCCCTGAATCTATACACCTTCTATGTATATCCTTCTAAATAGAATTGCTATGAAAAATGAAATGGAAAGAACAGGTAAATCTTTCAAATAATCGTAGAATAAAATAGAGCATTGTCTTTACGCTTGAATGGTCCAAATTAGTTGCATACATTGATTTATTGTATTGATCATCAATATAAACTCTATTTTAATTCTGCCCTGGGAATAAATACTGGATAATAAAGCAGTCTAATCCCTGCTCTACTGCAATTGATATCAAAATTTTGGAATAAGTCTTCTGCTTAAAACTTTTGAATGATTATGGAAATAATTTTATAAATTTGGAGGGAAGTCAAAATCCCTGGCCAGAGAATCCAGTGATTTGTCACTATGCTGCTATTAAAATGAATAGAAATAAATGTTATTTTGGTATTTGTTTCTACAAAGAAATTTTTATAATGCTACTCTTTTTTCTTAGAATATAAAATGATTTCAAACTTCACAAAGGAGACTTTGGAAGCCATAGACTCTTCTGTTCTTTCTTTTTTTAGCAATTTAATTTCCTCCTGTCCTGATTCTATTAGAGTAACATAAATTATAACAAAAATGTAATACAGTGGACAGTTAAGTGAATTTAATCTATTCTCCTCAGAATAAATAAGATTAACCAGATAAGATGCAGATTTGAAAAATATTTTAACTGATAAGGTAAATCAGAAATCAAAAACATCCCTGAAATTACACAGTCAGATAATCAAGGAAAATAATTTTAAAATGAAAATAAAGGGTAACAATATCATTGTGATTTCTTTCGTTGAAAAATAATTAATCTTTGGAAAGGCTTTCCATCAATGCCATCTTTGTCAGTTAACAAAGTCAGACACATTCCTGAAAAGCAAATAACAGGAAGTAAGTGGTTGTATTCAGTCTCTAGGGAAGAAAGACTTGGGAAGTCCTTCTTTTCCTTGGGAAAGACTTGGGAAGTCTTTCTTCCCATTTTTAAAATCTATGATTTTTCTTTTTGGTCATTATTTCTTATCATTATACAGATTAATGCAACACATTAAAATCATCAAAATAAATATATAGCACCTAGAGAATTCATAGCAGGGCTAAAATGTAGTAACCATAAGAGTTCTCTATTACACAACTGGCTAGGAACAGATTTTAAGTCTGATGAACATGGGAAGAAAAAAACAACTTTATGGTTCTTGACAGGCTTTTCAAGTCCCTTGTGGACCTAGTCTAACAGAGATTCAAAGTGTTTTTACTTTGCTTGTTAAATCAGCAGATTAGCCTATTTCTGAAAAAGAACAAATGTCCAATAGATGGCTGATAAATAAAATATTAAAATAGAATTTAATAGAATCAAATAGAATTAAAATTCACCTCTCTGGGACAAAACTGACATCAGTTAATTATCCCAAAGTATTTTTTTCATATTTAAGAAAAAATTACTTTTCAGTAACTGATTTGCTGATCATTTTGTTCATTGTGGTTAAAATTAACTTGGGAGTCAAATTAAAATCTCATCATTCTTTAGAAATAACCCTGAACCAATTTGAACGTTATTGTTTATAAGTCAATATTATCATCTATGTTTGTGTATCTCTTTTATGGAAAGGAAAGTGATAATACCACTATTGCCAAAAGGCATTTGACCTCAGACTCCCATTTACACCACTTCAGACATGAAGAGAGCAACTGGGAAGACGTGGGGACTATAGGAGTGACAATTTCAATAGGAGGGGTTTCTAGATATAGTAGTTACATACAAGATCAAGACAACTCCAAAAATTCTTGGTAACCAAGGAACCCACCTGCTAAGACATCAGAGCTCAGGTGACAGGGATGTTAAAATTGGGGGGCCAGCCATGGTGGCTTATGCCTATAATCCCAGCACTTTGGGAAGCTGAGGCTGGCAGACAGCTTGAGCTCAGGAGTTCCAGACCAGCCTTGGCAACATGGTGAAACCCATCTCTCTACCAAAAACACACAAAAAATAGCCAAGTGTGGCGGCACACACCTGTGGTCCCAGCTACTCAGGAGGCTGAGGTGGGGGGGATCACTTGAGCCCAGGTAGTCAAGACTACAGTGAGCCAAGATCATGCCACTACACTCTAGCGTGGGTGACAGAGTAAGACCTTGTCTCAAGAAACAACCAACAACAACAACAAAAATCTCTAGAGTAATTCACTGAGTAATGATTCTGAGTGTTGTTATCCCTTAAAATTAGTCAACTTCGTTATCATGAAGCAGAAGTATAAATACAGCTGAATGATTCCATTTCAAGTGAATTATCAAATGCTTCATGGGAAGAGAACATAGATGGAGATTTCTTCAGTGTTAAACATTTAAAATTTCATGAAGGATATTTATTCACCTTGAATAAAAAATAATGAAAACAGTTATAAAGCACAAGTCATTTAGTATGCCTTTTTAGAGCTAAAGAAATTAAGAAAATCAGTACATTCATTAATTTAATATCAAATTGCATATATATGTACTTATTCTTTTATTGGTTGGTCATATGCAAAGTAAAAGAATCTCACTTATCCCTAGTTAATTCTCCATTTTCTCATTTCATATTATCTCATAATGACTGATACAAACTTGATGAGCAGGAAAGCTCCTACGTCATCTCCACATAGACTATTCTATAACATCTCCGTGTTTTTCCAAACAATTTCTACACCTTTTTTATTAGCATTTGAATTTCCTAATATATAGCATTTATAGTGAACCAATTTCAGGAAAATGAAAAATTAGTAATTAACTCCTTTGGATTTATTGCCTTCCAAAGAATGTGATTTTTATTGCTTGTAACACAAAGGATAAATGCTTGAGGGGATGGAGATGGCATTTCACATGATGTGATTATTATGCATTGAATGCCTATAACAAAACATCTCATGTACCCCATAAATACATACATCTACTATCTACCCACAAAAATTAAACATTAAAAAAGAATGCAATGTTTAATAGAAAATTTTCTTCCTTGTAACACCTCAAAATTGAACAAGAAGTATCATATCCCTATTCTCATTCCTGATTTACAGACGATGAAAAGATCTAAGCCTAAAAAAAATTCCCCCAAAGTAGACATTGTCATTGACTTAAGACTCCTGTCATTATACAAAAGCTTTGTTTTTTAATTTTTTTAATTATTATACTTTAAGTTCTAGGGTACATGTGCACAACGTGCAGGTTTGTTACATATGTATACATGTGCCATGTTGGTGTGCTGCACCCATTAACTCGTCATTTACATTAGGTATATCTCCTAATGCTATCCCTCCTCCCTCCCCCCACCCCATGAGAGGCCCCAGTGTGTGATGCTCCCCTTCCTGTGTCCAAGTGATCTCACTGTTCAATTCCCACCTATGAGTGAGAACATGTGGTGTTTGGTTTTCTGTCCTTGTGATAGTTTGCTGAGAATGATGGTTTCCAGCCTCATTCATGTCCCTACAAAGGACATGAACTCATCCTTCTTTAGGACTGCATAGGATTCTATGATGTATATGTGCCACATTTTCTTAATTCATTCTATCACTGATGGAAGTTTGGGTTGGTTCTAAGTCTCTGCTATTGTGAATAGTGCCGCAATAGCTTTTTTTTTTTTTTTAATACAGTGCTGCTAAGTATGTCAAAACAAACTGCAAAACCCAGGACGTACATGTCCAGATTGGAGTCTGAAGTCCTGGACAATTGTAACTGTAACTTTTCTCACCCTTGCTGTTATCTGAAGTCAATATGTACAATCCCTCTGAAGACATAAAAATATTTCAAGCCTCCTTTCTATATTAATTTAAACACAAACACACATAAGAATGTCACACCAGCACCCTGCCTCCTTCCCACTCCACATACCCCAAACCCCACAGTCACAGAAGGATATGGTAGTCTTGCCAGATGAAAGCAACAGGAAGTCTTCGACAGTGAAAGGGAGTTATTTCTCCAATTGCTTTTAGTCAGTATCTCCCTAGAGATATTTTTTGAATGATAGATAATAGATTATATGCACACACATATGTGTATATAAACTGAAACATATGTGTATATAGTATGCAGAAGAGTAGAATACATGATATTATTTTTGAGTGGTACTTGAAAATGGTCTTGTCAGTTGGATGAGATAGACGTTTCAGCAGGAGGACAATACAGGCTTGGGATTTGTTCGAGTGTTCTCCTGACAGTGGGCAGACAGAAGGGTTAAAGAGCATGCAATTTGCTTTACCACTCCAGTTCTGTAGGAAAGCAGTGAATGCTGAGACCCATGTATTTTCCTTTTTGATGGACATCGATGGTCCTCCTTCTTCCTGAGGCATGCTAGGCTGACACTCACAGTGTTTTATGCACGCCATTCCACAGCAATTTTGCCTACGGTATGATTCTGTTAGGTAACAATGGCTCTCAGATTCACAACAAAAGCCTTGGCTTCAAAGACTCCTCAGCAGCGTTTTCCTCCAGAAGAAAATCATTTGCAATTTTTTTTCTTTGTATACGGATACTTTAATAACAGGCTGCTGAAGTTTTGAAGGAATTCCAATTTATGCAAAATGAAGAAAGGGAGAAAAACATAACAATGATAATGATACTAATATAAACTCATACTTCAAAAGGCCTGCAGTGGCATTGTGTTTACTGCAGCACTAGACACCTTATCAGTTATCCCCCTAAAGGTGTTTAAAATGGGCTTGGGAGGTTTGAACCAAACTCCGTTAGCAGTTAATCAGCCACAGTTTAGAATATATTGGCATATTTTTCCAGAGAGAAAGAAAGGAAGAAAATGAAAGCAAAGGTTTTGTTTTTTTAATGATAGCAGTTTTACTAACCCTGTGGAAAGAGATTTATTTTTAGACAAATGTAGGCTCTGACCTTTCATGTTTCAAGACATCCTGGCATAGTGCGGGCTTTCCTGTTATCTTTTGCTTCTGCTTGTCCCCTGGAGGCAAGTTCTTCCTATCAAGAGCCAGATTAAGGGAAATTTTGGAAGAAAGAGACAGGCAGGAATAAACTGGAACTAAAGCCCTTAATATCCATGAAGTGATTAAAATACAGCCATGCCCAACAAGACCACACTGCTGTTATCAAACATTGACAACTTCTTTGAACTCAAGTCAATGGTATAAGGGGGAACATAAAAACTTTTAAGTTTGGGGTGTCTCCAGGAAATATACTCAGATTTCTCAACACACACTGGCAGCGTTCACACATTACCCATTGCTGACAGCAATCTCACACTTCGCTTGTCCTCTGCCAAATGGAGTCTAGGGCTGCATCCAGGAAAGCAGATGCTGCCCAGGTGTATGGGATGACTGGCTAGTTTATCGATTTGTGATGCTTCAAAACTTGGCAAATCAAAAAAAACAAAAAACAAAACAACAAAACAACAACAACAACAAAAAACACCCTATACTGCAGATTACATACATTTTAATCCACTGCTGGTACTGACCAAAAACAGTTTCACCAACTACATTGTTTTTGGAATCTAGTTTTCAAAGAAACTAGTAGAGAGGGGATTTTTTTTTACATTTTGACTTTGGCCATGACACTGAAGAAATAACTGACCTAAATGTTTTTCTGTGTTTTTTGTGGGGAAGGGAGCAGAAGGTCAGGAGGGGAACATCCATGTAAAATAAAAATAGCATCTCACTCTCATGTTTACTTAAAAAGAAAAATAGTAAGGAATAAAAGGCACTAGCATCTTGTTCTATTTGGTTTTCTCTTTGCTAAACTGCTAAATGAACAACCAACACCACCAGGCTCAAAATAGAACTAATAACTGCAACAAGAATATTTCTATTTTAAAAGATTTACATTTAAGCTCCACATCTGTGTTAGCCAAGATTCTTTTCATTTCTTGGTTTTCCGATGAAAACCAACCTCACTAAACCATCAGAAGTCTCAGGGGCTTATTCATCTGTTAAAGCATCAGTGCAATGCTTGACAAGCCATCCTGGGGCCATGGAGAAGCAAGAATGGGGATACTACAAAGGATGCTGTACCTTTGGCAGATCTAGCGTGAAGAGCCCTAGACTGCCGTGTGCTGTCACTAGGACAAAATCCAAAAGGTGCAAGCAGGTGTCACTAGCTATTGCAATTTAGCATTAATGAAAGCATTTGAAAATCTGGGTATGAGAAAGTGTATTTGCTATCTCACATGGCATGGGCTTGGCATCGTGAAGAATCTTGGCACATTGCTGATTGCCAGAGTCTGTAACATCTGAAACTAGTGAATGGAGAATGGATTGGCCGTCCTCAGATGACATTCATCATCACAGTACACTTGAGGGTGGTGCTTCTGACCGTAACATTTCCAGCATCCATGATTTCCAAGTGTCAATGGAACAACTTGAAATCCAGCCATAAAATATTCTCCTTTGCGTGCAAACGTCTTAAAAAGTAGACAAAAGTTATTCAAAGAGTTGAACTAAAACATTCTCATTTTTTATTACCATATCAGGCAAAAAATGAATGACTGTTTTAATGTTTTTATTATTTATATCTATTTTAAAACAAATAGATACAATTCCCATAGGTCAATAGTTCAATTGCCACCACTCTCCCAAGTACCCTGTGGGAGGACTGGCTAAGAATGCTTATGTAACATAGTTCTAGAACTGAATTAAGAAAGATAATGAGCTTATAAACACTCAGTGTACTTTATGTATAATTAATAACTGAATCTGTAGAGTCTTTGAGATATGGTAATATAGCATATTTTCTGATTATAAAGTATTCTACTTGAAAAAATTACATAGCTCACATTTCTGTCTTATATTATCCCCATTTTACAAAGAGGAACCCCAGAACCTACACCAAAAACATTCTTCTTAACCAAAAACCATTTAGACAATTGTCAAAATATATGCAAAATCATCAATAAAATGCTTTTATCTTTCAAATCAGAACAGCCATAAAATGGGATAAATTTTTCAATGTGTTCATTATTTATATCATCTGCATTTCAAAACACATATGCTCTTCATTTTCTCTCTGGCTTCTGCTTTGCAATTTTCACTCTGTTGAAGGTTGAGAAATCAGAAAAACTAGCTTAATTCATAAATAGGGATGAAAAAGCCGTAATTAAAATCCTGAAGGGTTGGCCAGGCACAGTGGCTCAGGCCTGTAATCCCAGCACTTTAGGAGGCCAAGACGGGCAGATCACCTGAGGGTCAGGAGTTTGAGACCAGCCTCCAACATGATGAAACCCTGTCTCTACTAAAAATACAAAATTAGTCGGGCATGGTGGCTCGTGCCTGTAATCTTAGCTACCTGGGAGGGTGAGGCAGGAGAATTGCTTGAACTCGGGAGGCAGAGATTGCAGTGAGCTGAGATCTCACCATTGCACTCCAGCCTGGGCAATAAGAGTGAAACTCCTCCTTCTCAAAAAAAAAAAAAAAAAAAATCCTGAGGGTCTAGTTAGGAGAATTTTCACCAAATACCAACCCACAGATTTTTCTGGGATATATATCATAAGCAACTACTACAACTCAGAGACCTTTTCTACTTTCAAGCTGTCACTGAAATTTCAAATGGTTAAAATTGCCAGATGAGGGATGCCGCAATGAGTAAACAGTGGTATGTGTATTTCTTTTTCAACAGGTGTATTTCTTCATTTTAAATGGGCACTTAGGATAAGCGCTTCTTAAGCTAAGCAGCATTCTTAAAGAAAAAAGAAAAAGGTCAGCGCTAACCCAACATGATTAAAAAGAAATACTCCGTAATGAGAGGTTATATCAGTACTTTACAAAGCATTAGAAACTGCATTTAAGATATTAAAATAGTCCGGACACCATTCTGTTGAAAAAGTACAGAGAAGTACTTCTAAAAATAATATAGGGTCTTGGCAATATGAACTCTGAGGAGAGATTAAGTGCATAGATAATGTTTGGCTCCTCAAAATTCACTTATGTAGGTGGAGAAGAACAATTTAGTAGAATATAAATAATCTACCTGAAAGGGAAATGCAGAAGGGAAAACAACTGGAGATGCTACTAGTCAGAAACAAAGTCAAAAATAATAAGCTTAACATCTCTTTTTTTTCTTTCTTTCTTTCTTTTTTTTTTTTTTTTTTTTTCTTGAGACAGAGTCCACTGTAATGCCCAGGCTGGAGTGCAGTGACAGGATCACAGCTTCTGCAACTTCTACCTCCAGTGCTCAAGCAATCCTCCCGCCTCAGCCTCCCAGGTGGCTGGGTCTACAGGCATGTGCCACCACGCCTGTCTAATTTTTAAATTTTTTGTAGAGACAGGATTTTGCCATATTACCCAGGCTGGTCTTGAACTCCTGGGCTCAAGCAATCCACCTGCCTCAGCCTCCCAAAGTGCCATTGCACAGACCAAACCTCACCACTTTAACAGTAAGTATTAGATAAAGCAATATTCTTAGGCGATAAATACAAGAAACTAATGCAACCGTATACTTACTATAATAAAATCACTCTTTCTTCCCCTTCCAGCAATAATCTAAAACAAAGTTTATCTTGTCCTCCATCAAGATCAATTAAATATCCACTCGTTGGTTCAGAGGATGGTCCTAGGAACCCCAATATCTGGGGTGTATTTAAAACACAATAATTTAAAATTTTCCCTCTTCTAAATTAAAATAATCCACATGTATATTTGACTGCTTTGAGAATGAAAGAAGCAACAGATTAAAGAGAAGAAAAATGAACAGTAGACCTGTGAGCCTAATTACTAACTGAGTGTATTTACTAAATTTTCATCATGCATCCTTCCTGAAGATAGAATTAATTAAAATTATTTCAAAAATTCTGGCCCTTATGAGTCTATGACAACATAAAGGCCAAAATTTTTGAAACACAGAAAGTTCAGTTATCTATACACAGAAGTTATATGAAAAATAGAAGAAATATTTGCAATGCTTTCAGTAAAGACTTCTAAAAGAAAAGAATATAAAAAATTATAATTCAATTTTAGTATTTCCCAATAGACATGTTACCTGTAAAAGCCCACACAGGGTAAGCCACATAGAGCCTTTCCAAATATTATGGTTATTGGAGAGCACTTGAGCTAAGCACAGTAAATAAATCACAGCCCATGGTGGAAACTGTCCAAGTGTCTTCTTCTGACTCCCAGAACCATCACTGCAAAGCTTCAATTTACTTAATATTAGTGAGAGAAATCATACAATATGTATCTAAATCATGCATAACACTGTTTAATAATTATTAGATACCTAGAAACAAAATATATTTCCCATTCTCAAAAAGGCTCCAGTGTAATCAGCAAGGAGAAAAATGATAAGAATTAGGGAGAAAACAATGCTTCTTAAATAATTCAGCACAATAAGAAAATTGCCATCATGATTAATAAATATTCACTTAAAAGCACCTACTTCTCCTTCAGAGTTCAATTCAAATGTTATTTCTTTCAGGAAATCAATATTCAATACTCCTCTTCCTTGACTTAACAGAAATTAAGTCAGGACCTTTAACATATGTTCTTATTGCCCATTCTATTTAATAACAAAGTATTTGTACTTATCACTCTGCGAGTTTTTTGTTGTTGTTGTTGTTCACACTGTTTGCTCTTAGAAATCAGGCATTATGTCATTTTCTTAGATAAATTTCTAACAAGAGAAAACTACATCTTTAGGTCTGACAAGTAGGAAATGTTTAATAAATATTCATTTAATTAATTAATAACACCTAGTATCTGCTTAACAAATGTTTCTAAGTTTTGTTGAATTGCCAAGGGCACAGAGAAGAGTATTTAAATTTCAAAAAATAGAACAATTTCAAAGGAATGTGGGGAACTAATCACTTGAAATTTTAGCCATATCACTTTCATTTCTTTTTTTGAGACAAGGTCTCACTCTGTCACCCAGGCTCATGCTCAGAGGTGCAATTATGACTCACCACAGCCTCCATCCCCTATGCTCAAGTAATCCTCCCACCTCAGCCTCCCAAAGTGCTGGGATTACAGGCATGAGCCATGCTATTCAACAGAGTTTACTCCAATGACATTTCAGTCTCTCCAATCTCAAATTCATAGACAGAAAGGATAAAATTTTTCACCACCTCAACAGTTCAAAGATAGTAATTTGACTTCTCAATTCAAAAATCATACATTTATAGATTCCAACTTTAGTATGAGAAAGCTCATCATTGCATATAGGAGTTCTCTGACTTAAAACGTCATGTATATACCATATGAAAGACACATGACAATTATTTTTTCAGGAATCTTTAATGAAGGCAATTATTTCTAATCTATTTTCTAATGTAGAGATCCCAAAATGACCTATTTTGAATTGCTACCTAGACCTATATCGACTACTAAAACTCAGCAATTGAAATGCTTGAATGCTGCAGGCATCAAAGACAATAAATGTTATTCATTCACTTATTTATACAATCAATCGACATATGCATTTGAGCACTTCCTGTGTTCCCAGAAATAGGCTAAATATTGCTAACACAAAGGCAATTAAAAAATAGAAAAAGATATAGCCTAGCCCCCACCAAGCTCACCATCTAGCCAATGGAAAGAAACAGATACTAACAACACATTTGCAAACATGATTGTAAAACTGCAGCATGGTGCAAATGATACAAAGAAGATATACTAAGAGAGCTGAGTCTCTAGGGGCCAGAGAAAGTTTTTCTGAGAAACTCACAGCATAGCCTAAATCTGAAGAAAAGCAGCCTCTTGGGGCAGACGAAAGGGTGCAAAGAAGCTTCCAGACAGGGGGAGCAGTATATACAAATGACCTGTGATAGAAACGAACTGAAGCCATGCAAGGGACTGAAAAGGCTATTGGAATGGGAGTGCATAAAACAGTGTCCTGCAGATGGAGGCAGTGAGATCCCAGTGAATGAGGCTAAGCCAATCCTCTACAGATGGCAATTAAGGTTTTTCTATTTATTCTAAGAACACTGGGAAGCCATGGAATTTTTCTAAGCAGAGTAGTGACAAGATCTGCATTCTCAGCCTATCACTGTGACTGCAGAGTAGAGTACAAATTTGCATGAAGGAGGAGTGACTGTGGAAAGTCCTTTTTGGAGGGATTTAGAGTGGTCGGGCACAACACTGTGTTGGCTTGAAGAACAATGTCTATGGCATGGAAAGAGGAGAAAGACATTTAGGTGGAAATGTCTATTGTACTCAATGATGGATTGAATCCACTTACGGGGAGTGAGAGCTAAGATTTATGAGTAAGTTCTAGCTTTATCTTATTCCTTGTGCTTTAGAGATAGAGGTTATTTTTTTCAGATGAAAGAGTCCTGTTAGTTTTTCAACCCCAAATCCCCAAAATGGACTGCATGAACCCTTCCTCTCACATCACACCCAGGACACCTGGTGAGGAGTCGGAAGGTTTTAGGTCATACACATGTGCACACAGACACATGATGGACAGCCCATATCGAATCAACTCTGCTTAATATGGACCAAAATACACTGAATTTAGTCAGTTTAATCCAAATATAATATCAAATAATGAAGGATTCTGCGCAGATGAACACTAGATCAATTTGACAAAAACTGGTTGATTTTCTTTTCCTCCTTACTTGCTGCAAACACTGCTTCCCAAGGGCCTAGGACCTGAGCCATAGCATCTCTCAACCACGTGACCATGAGCTTGGGGAGACAATGCCAACTACTAAGGCAGGAAAGAAATCATGGTTCGTGGATGTCACTCTTGAGTCATCCTGGAAGCCATAGACCTGAAGGTCATTTGTTACGTGAAATAATTAACTATCTTGTTTGTTTGTTTACAGCCATTGCTAACTTCCACCAGATAAAGTGTACTTCTGAGTCTGAAGTACAAGAAATGTGCAATTCAAATCCTTCAAATGAAACAAACCCACACTGGAAGCAGTTCATGGTGTATGACACATCCAAAACTCTACATAAGAATGTCCGACGTACCCAGTTGAAACATCGTATTTGATTAGCCTATTTTTAGGAAAATATGAATATACAATAAGAATTCCATATAAAACTGTTTTGAAATTTCCTAGCATGTTTTGGCTAACATTCTAAAGGAAAAAATCTTAAGGAAATATGAGTTTTATGAAACCTGCCTTAAGAGAACATGAGCAGCCTTCTCTTGTTAAAAGGCTGTTACTTTGTATGTACATCCACTGTTCATCTATTCTCACAAGCCATAAATTCTTTAAAAAGATGAGAGTTTTGCTTTGTTTTGTTTTTTGCTTTTGTCTTCAATGTTATTAGAAATCCTATCTGAAACGATTGCTTGAATTTTTAAAAAAATAAATTATTACCACATTAGGATCCAGGAGATTTGGTTGAATTTTCTTGGTCATGAAATAGATCTGTGATATTGAGCAAACCATTTAGTTTCTCTGGAACCAAGTTTCCTCATCTGAAATGTAAGGAGCTTGAT
This sequence comes from Piliocolobus tephrosceles, assembly GCF_002776525.5. Taxonomy (NCBI): domain Eukaryota; kingdom Metazoa; phylum Chordata; class Mammalia; order Primates; family Cercopithecidae; genus Piliocolobus; species Piliocolobus tephrosceles. The sequence continues at coordinate 30,295,547 of NC_045437.1, forward strand.
ATGGTTTGGCCATGTCGCCACCCAAATCTCATCTTGAATTGTAGTTCCCATAATCCCCACATGTCCTGGGAGGAACCCAGTGGGAGGTAATTCAATCATGGGGGCGGCTGCCCTCACGATGGGCTTGTGATAGTGAGTTCTCACGAGATCTAATGGTTTTGTAAGGGGATTTTCCCCCTTTTGCTGGGCATTTCTCCTTCCTGCCACCATGTGAAGAAGGGCGTGTTTGCTTCCTCTTCCACCATGATTGTAAGTTTCCTGAGGCCTCCCCAGCCCTGGAGAGTTGTGAATCAATTAAACCTTTTACCCAGTCTCGTGTATGTCTTTATTAGCAGCATGAGAACAGACAATACAAGTCTTATTAGCAGCAGAATTACACATCCCAAGAACTCTTACCATTCAAAATAAAGAAAATTCCCCTCATCAGGCTGGGCACAGTGGCTCACGCCTGTAATCCTAGCGCTTTGGGAGGCCAAGGTGGGAGGATTGCTTGAGCCAAGGAGTTTGAGATCAGCCTGGGCAATACAGTGAGACCCACCTATACAAAATTTAAAAATTACCTAGGTATGGTGGTGCATGCTTGTGGTCCCAGCTACTTTGGAGGCTGGAGTGGGAGAATCACTTGCACTGGGGAGGTCAAGGCTGTTGTGAGCTGTGATTGCACACTGTACCCTAATTTGGGTGACAGAATGAGACCCATCTCAAAAAAAATCTTCTCATCAGAAAGGAGTGGGGAGCACAGAGCTGTATGTATTTATACATACAGGAATTTCATTCCTGCTACCTCCACCCCATTTATCAACCTTATACCTCATCCTTAGGGAAAAAATAAAATTTACTGAATGTGATCATCTTTAATGCACCTTCCAGTTTTTAACAATGAACAAAAATGGGAACAAAGAGGGTGAAAACTTTCAGTTAAATTTATTGCAAGATTAAAGTTTCTTCAAAAAGCAAGATAAATTAACAACTTCATTATAGCACGTGGAAACTTTGTGATTACTACACCGATATGATTATTAGACTACTATTGTTTTCTGCCTTTACATTCTAGGTGAGATAAAGTATCAGTCATTTCATAGACTGTAAGATAAGCAACTCAGATCTATCCGAGTTTGGAAATGTTCTAATCCATGTACAAAGTTAGAATAACAGATTTTCTGAGGCCCAAGAGAAATAGATTGAAACATTAAAATTCTGGTCCAATTTAGATACTGCAAAGACCTTGTGTGCAAAGGCAAACATCATACCTTTGAGGCAGAATAGCAAAGGTAGAATATAATTTTATTTTGTTTAATAGTTTTCAGACCTATGCAATTATCTTTTTTGTTTCCAACTCTCAAACTTCAGACCCAATATTACTGTTAATTGTTCTGCTCAAATTGAGTGACACTTGAGTGTCAGAGGCCCTGGTGATTTTCATATAGATTGTTGTCCCTGAAACACAAAGTCCCAAGCAATTGTAATTACTCTGGTTAATCCTCACGTTAGCAAAATTATTTAGTAGTCATTGTTCCATTTGCTGGAAAACATTTACCACAGTAACCTAAACCTTTCAGACAGTGCCAGAAAGCCTCAGAGGCCTGAAGTATTAAGCATTCCAGCTATAGCATACACAAAAGAAACTGTTAAACAAATGAGAAGATAAATGTTACAAATAACATTTTAAAAAATGTATTCCATTCATAAGACATATGCTATGTTATGCTTCCAAAGATGAATATTTATTTCAAAGATGACTTTTTTCTTGGTCTGTTGAAGTGACGACATCAGCAAGCAGGCAAGCAGAACAGCCCTGAAACCATTAGTTGGTTACCTGAATTTTGCACCCTTCCTTGAACAACTGACACGACCTTTTACTGTGGTTTTAAGGCTTAGGTGCCCATTCATTGGGTTGACAAACTTGTCAAAAGCCTCCAGGACTTTGTCAGTTATGTCAGAAACACTTATGAGAGAGACAGTACATGTCAGGATTCAACTGAGTCCTGTCAACCACTGCCAAAATGACAAAAAAAAACCCTTCTGGGGAAAAAGGGTTGTAGAGAAATATGAGCCCTCCCACTCAGGTTCTGTTGACTCGCCAACCCAGTTACACTTGTGCAGTTCAGAGCAATTCTGTCTCTGCTACTTGAATGCCTTGGTCTTTCTGGATGCATTTTATGATGTATTTTAAGAATCCCAGATTCTTCTGAATGCTTTGACAGTCAAGATGAAAGTTGATCAACCCTAGTTTTTGATGTAGAATCCAAACACTTAAGGATATCTTGACGAAGGACAGTTAAAACAAAATGCATGATTGTGAAAATCGGGAAACAAAAACAAAAACCAAATTCAAGTAAATAAAGCTGGGAAAATGTTCAGGCACAATAATGAAATTATTTCTATTCTGACCAGGAAACATGGAATTTAGGTAGCTACAATAATAGAAAGGTGCATTAAGTATTTTCATTGAAAAATTTACAACTTAAGGATTGGCAAAAGTCAGACAAGTGGCAATAAGATAAACTAAAATATTTCTATTTAGACATCAACAAGGGACTTCTGTAAGTGTTTCTGATATAACTGACATGTTCCTGGAGCTGGGAATATTTTCATAGAATTTAAAGTGCTTTAAAATTAGAATGCTTACATCATGTGAAAGACATGGAGGAACAAAGTAACTCAGAATAAAAATTTTAAAAGAGTTAAAGATAGAAGTGCACACAATAAAGTATATTCTAAATCACCACCCCGCCCCCACCGGGCTGCCAGTATAGCAGTCTGAAAACTGCTCTTTCCAGAATTTCTTTCCAGCTGCATGCATTCCAGTTAAATTCTGTCAACAAGGGGGACTTGCATGAGATTAGAAGGCGAGAACAAGGAAGATAACAGCAGCATTGGTGAGAGTGTGAGCTCCTTAGATCCTGCCCAAAGCAAGGGTTCTGACAGCATTAGCGATGAGGGCAGATTCATAAGCTCTGGATAAAACCACTTTATCCCCTTTGCTTCTCCAGTCCATCCTTTACTCTGATAACCAATTCCTCATATTAAACCCCAATAGAGTAGTTTGTTTCCCTGATTAAAAGATCCCAAAAATTGTTTCATTCATATTTACCATTCAGTTAAGAAGGTGAGAAATAAAGACCTGTCATTCTACTAGCCTTGGGGCAAATGATTGCCATATCTATTGTATCAAAAATAACAGTGAAATTCCCCAAGTGTCTTGAAGAGTAAACTTTAGGGGACTGTCCCTATACAAATAGTTTATTTATATAAAATAGCCTATTTTATACAAGATGTATATATGTAATTTCTTTCAGTATCATCTCACATTGCAAATTTAAATACACGAAAAATTTCCTTTGGTACCTTAAAAGAAAAAAAAAAAAGCCAAATGGGCCTAGGACACTCAGATGTTAAATTTAAAGACAAGCTAAAAATCAATTTGCAGCAATGCAATATATTTGAAGACATCTGGGAAATAACGTGACCTCAGGAACTTGCTGGGATGCTTCTATTGAAGATGACTGAATCAGTATATCCCTAAAGCTAAAAGACAGAGGTGAAAATAAATGGAAGCTCAGAATGTCAGCAGGAAAGCAAACTTCACAAGAAATTCATGTGGAAAATAATTAGTTTTACTGGTCATACTTGTCCACTTAGGAGAGCTCACAGCTCACATATGTTTGTTCGCTTTGGGTTTATTTTTAGGACCAATATTGTTTCAAAAGAAAATTACAGTGACTTGCAAAGATGAATATAATATAGCAAAATAGGAACAATCAAGAGTAAGAATTACAGAACACAAAACAAAGGCTGGGAAAATAAGATGGATGTAGGACAAAATACGTACGGTAATAAAACTTTCTAGCAGTCAATAAGAAGATACAGATGTAATTCATTACAAGTTTTAGATTCCCCATAAAGTAGAAAAACGTAAAAAGCAGGTGCAACTATTCCTATTTCCAAGACAGGCAATAATAATATTAGTAATATTATTACTTATGGAGCACTTGTCTCTGCTAAACACTGCCCTAAACACTTTACATAAATTCATATATTTGATCACAAACAAAACTCTTAAACAAGAAGTATTATTGTAATCTCCATTTTACAGATGAGGAAATTGAATCAAAGTAAGAGCAAATGCCAGGTCTAAGCTTTTCAGCTAGGAAATATGGGAGTCCAGACAGTCTGGCATCACAGTCTATCTTTTTAACCACTATATTTATAAATTGTCCAAATAGTTATCAAAATATTCCTATAGTAAACTTAGAGATGGATTCCAGAGGGTCCCTTTCTTGTGTCATAAGGCCTTTGGCATCAGACCAAAGCACAGATCTAGAAAATCAATGCTAGAAAGTAAAATGATGTGGCCCAGTGATATAGTTTGGATGCTTGTCCCTTCCCAATCTCATGTTAAAATGTTATTCCCAGTACTGGCGGTGGGGCCTGGTGGGAGGTGATTGGATCATGGGAAGAGATCCCTCATGAATGGCTTATCACCATACCCTTGGTGATAATTGAGTTCTCACTCTGAGTTCACACAAGATCTGGTTGTGTAGAAGAACATGGCACCTCTCCCCATTCTCTTGCTCCCACTCTCACCACGTGATGGGCCTGTTCCCCCTCACCTTCCACCACAATTGTAAGTTTCCTAAGACCTTCAGCAGAAGCAGATGCTGGCACCACACTTCCTGCACAGCTTGCAGAACTGGGAGCCAGTTAATCCTCTTTTCTTTATAAATTACCAAGCCTCAGATATTCTGTCGTAGCCATGCAAAATAGATGAATACACTCAAGTACCCAACCCTTTGTTCTTTTGGCTTAATCCATAGTTAGGCTGTTACCCAGGAGTTGTAAACACCAGCACTTGTAGGGAACAAACAGGTAATCTAAATCACACAGGCAACCTAAATCAATGACTTAAGGAATAAGGACAATAATCAAAAAAGGAACTATTTCTCAAGTCTGGGTATTTGTTGCCATGAAGGGATATGTGCCTAGTCTTCCTAGAGTTTTAAATTTTTTTCCAGGGAAAATTTCAATTTTATGCAAATCATACATTTCCCTGGTAAAATGTGTGTGTGTGTGTGTGTGCGCGCGTGTGTGTGTGCCGTTGTGTACACACACATATGCACTGGACAGAGAGAACACGTCCATAAGATTTGATCAAGAAGTCTCCAGCTTATCAATCCTACTTTAGGGTAGCTCGAGCAGTGTTTCTCAAATTGTATCCACATCAACATCTGAGAGAGGCATCAACATCTGAGAGAGGCATCAACATCTGAGAGAGGAATGAATCACACACACACAAAATCACCCTCACCTTGAGAACAAGGCCCTCCTATGGAGAGGATGTAAGAGTTCCTCCATTCCTCCTTCCCCCTTTCTCCTGTACATCCCCATATTCCATTCACTGAGAATCACTGATTCACAGAAATGAATCTGCTGCTTTTCTCTCAGGCAATCCTCCATAAACTTTTGTTTTTCTCTACTAAGCTTTAGAAAAATATTGGAAGGGTGAGAGTTTGGAACTACATTCCCTGTTAAGTACCACGAGTACCTAGAATGCAGCTATGTTGGGCAGCCAGGTAAATGCAGAGCCAGTGTGAGAAAAATAAACCTCTCTTCATATTCTTTTGGGAAATTTGTGTTGCCTAACCAACCTCGTTTTGCCGAGAGGCAAACCAAGAGGTTATCAGCTCATAAGCAAAATCAAAGTTTTCTGTAGAATGTAATTCTGGGTTTATTCACACAGCAATGAGAGAAAGAGAGAGAAAGAATAAATATGAGTTTCTGTGGTTTTATGTCATAACTATGGGAAAAAAATTGTAGTCTTAAAATCCCTTCATTCATCTTGCTTTTCTCAACCACTATTTTTCCTAAGTCAATCATATGGCAGATGTGCTCAGGGAAAAACTCTAAAAATATTTAAAACTATAACAGAAGTGAGGAGGTATCGGTTTTTACTACGTTCAGAATATCCCAACAAAATATTGAAGGAACCAGTGGGGAGCAAATAACTAAAATATAAATTCTGTTATGTCTCCAATTTATTCGTAGTATTATTAGTCAATACTGCCATCTCCAGTGGTAGATAAGTTTGCTAGGGTTTCTTCACTTAGAGTTCCTGAGAACATGTAAAAGACACGCATGATTATCAGTACAACAGCTCTCGTGTCATGTAGTTTTATGCTGAGGGCCTAACACAGCACAGAAGAGTAAGAACAATCTGGTCAACATTGGAGGGCAGTGTGACATGGCGTAGACAAGTGGAAAATTGGAGTATTCGCTAGATAAATCCCAACCAAGCAACGGATTATAGGAAATTAAAGTCTACTTCTAGAAAAGAAAAGGGTACGGGGTTGCAAGGAATGACCATCATCTCCCATTCTCTGATCCTGGGCATCAGAGCACCAACCAGCAAAACTGCTCTCCCTGTTTTAACACATGATGATCTCTATAAGAAATAAAGCCCCCAACACATGTCACAGCAGATTGGAAGGTACAGTTGTCCCCCAAAGCCCTCCTTGGTTTCATTATGCTTTTCCCATAGAAAAAAATGGTGTTCATCCCAGCATTATTTATAGTTCTTAAAACCTAGAAAAAATGATGTATAAACAATAAAGTAAGGAGAGAAATACATTATAATACAGCTTACATTATACAGCCTTTTAAATATCTTCCAAAAGGTTTGCAATGATAAGAGGAAATACCTACGTTACAACAGTAGGTGAAAAGGATAGAAGACAAAACTGATTACACAGAAAAGTCTCACATATGTCAACCTGGATATGGAAAAACATTAGCAGTGATTACTTCCAGGTGGTAAAGTGAAATGTGTGTTTTCACCATTTTATTTTTTCCTTCTGTGTATTTCAAATGTTGTTCAGTACACATGCAATGATTTCTATAGAACCCCAAAATTCAAACTTCTTATAGACCTATTGGCCCTAAAAATATGGATGATACATGAACTGGTATTCTTCCTGCCAAGAAATTCTGCCTCCTACAGGTGAAAAGAAAAAGTATAGTCTTACAGGGTAACAACAGTCAAAGAACTTAAGTCTCTCTCTGGATTTTCTGTTTCAGTTACACACAAAGCACTATCTCTAAAGTTCCCATCTAGTGACACTAAAACACCCAGGAACTGCAAACACCAGAGAGGTAGCCTTCATTTCTTATTGACTGGGTTTTCTTCATTTACCATCACATCTACTCAATTTGTTATGGCAATGTTGTGATGAAAAACTGATGAAGTTAAAGTCATTAGCATTGTTGCAGAAATATTTAAGATGTAACTCATATTTTTGTAGCCTTCACCAAATTAATGTTATGCATGAAGGATAAAAGGGAGACAATAGGACCTGCAACAGAATTCTATTTCTTTTGAATCGATGATACAGAAATGAATTGGGCCATTTGCAACTCTTCCTATAGTATTAAAAAAGAGAAAAATTTAATACTGCAAAGAAATTTAGGTTGGCAATTTGCAATTATTAGTCATTGATTTTGTGCAAGCACTATCCATGCTGAATGCTTCTGTGGGGATAAGATATATTTAAATATTGGGACTGAAGTTGGCTAAGCCTACACTTCTCTGATTAAATAATACATCATTTTCAACCATGTTTTTTTAGTTCCTGCAACTGCGAAGTGTTGTTCACTAAGATCATAATATAGAAAATAGTCTTTGGAAGTCATCTCTGAGAAAAATGCAATGCCAATTAAGGTTGAGAATAGCTTTATCATTAAAACCACCTGGTGATGTTATAAAATAACAGCTGCCAGTTTTGTGTGCTTAAACCATTAGAATTGGCAGTTAGCCCCAACTCACAGAAGAGGTAAGTGTGGCTCATGAAGTTTAAGTAACTTGTTCAAGATCACACAGACACCAAATTTTGCAAATCATCAACCGCCCACTCTGTACTGATAGCCAAGTGCTTTAGAAAGTGAAGACATTCTTTTCACCTTATTGTCCAATTATGACTTCACGACTTTTCCACTTATCTCTACTGACTTCACTCTCTCTAATCACAGACTGGTTCCCTATACATAAACTTCACATGTCCAAACATCTAGTGTATTTTCTGTCTTAAAAAAAATCCAGCAAAACTTTTGATTCATCCTGAATAATAAGATACCCCTCTCCGGACCAATCAAATGTGGCCGGTGGGTGAGGCCTCGTGAGAAACGCATGCTCTCTTTCTTCCAAATGGAAGCCATTTTGTTTCAGTTGGGAAAGAAATCGTTCTACAGAGGAGGGAGGGTCTTCCAGGTAACAAAATAATCAGTATCCATTAGAGTGTAATGAACAATTGTAAGTAAATATAATGAAATACAGTTTGTGATTTAAACCATATGATTTTTTTCATTCACTTAACTTTGCCATTCTTTGCCACTTGCCAGCAGAAAATTTGTATTACTATGTGAATAGAAATAATATAGAAAGAACAAAAAGACAAATTTTAAAATTTTGATCTTAAGTAGATTAGCTCTATTAAGACAAATAGCAGAAATAACATTCTCACTTTTGGTTATTAGAGCTACATTAGTGAATTTTTAGAAAATATTCTTATGAATTCCAATGGCTTGGCTTTAAATATCAACAGCCAAATCCCAGAGGAATTAGAGCATAAAAGATAATGCCATAAAACAAGGTATGAAAGAATAATGACTATTTCCTCTGACAGAAAAAAAAGACCAACTATGGGTGAATACAAAAAGAGATGTATCAGAGAAATTCCACTACTGCTTAGATGCTGAGCAGCTCCCAGTAAATCCTTGAGCCTGGATGAGTCCTTAGAAGGAGTGTATGCTACAAAATAATTGAAATTGTGGTAGAAAACAGAGGCAGTAATCCCTGAGTTGAAGGGGCAGTTACATGGCTTTCCCAGGCTTGATCCAGGAGACAGCAAACCTTTTAGGGAAGCTGGTGATCCAATATGAATCCACAGTGGCTGATGCCTGTGTCCAGGTAAATGCTTCTGAAAGCAGCAGCCACGAAGAGTTCTTTCTAACCCTGGGTATGGGAAAATAGCTATTTCTTGAGGTAGATGGCGCATAGGCTAGTAAACTACAAGAGTTGTCCCAGTCTCAGAGAAGAGAGAAACTGTCATGCAGCTAACAACTAGAGGCCAAGGTGGAAGTACTGACCTTCACCACAGATGCATCTGGAATTAGAAAAGTTACACCCAAAAGCAAGAAGAAGAAATTGCACTTCAGCAGAAGGCGATAAAGATCAAAGGCCACCATAGACCAACGGTGCACCTCATACCCCACCCTCAATGCCATGAAATTTAGGGAAGTCGCCCAAATGCAGTTGCTAACAGGGAAAAAGCGATGAGTGAAAGTGTGGTAGTGGGGCTAAGTTCTGAACTGAGAGAGTAATTACCCCAAAGTGACTAAGTTTAAAATTGGATGTGACTGTGTTGGCTTACAAGAGCCAGAACAAGGCATCTACTGTCAAGTAGAAATGAAAGCTTATGAGTTCGATAGGATTTTAAAGAAATAATCACATTATGTTTTTGAACAACCTAGATTGTGACTGCGTAAAATAACCATTATGAATATGTAATTTATTTTTATATATGCACTCATTTTATATGCCTATACATGCATTTATATGCATATATAAAATCAAATATGGAGTATTTGATTTAGAGTTCTAAATTAATATAATTTTAATTATGAAAATACTTAAATGAATTACATTGTTTCTTTCTTAAGCTGAGCATTGCTCATCTGTGGAATTTTTTAAAATGTATGTGATAATGAGCTCAATAATCTCCTTTACTTCCCCTGAACAAAGGCAGAGATTCACCATGTTACTGAGATAATGAGATAATGAATACATAACTATGTGCAATGTATAGCACAGTAACAGTCAAATGAAAGAAGAAAAGTATTTTGCCAAGTTGTTGATATTAGGTCTTTGACTGAATTTCTCATTGTATTTGCTAGTTTGGGTACCATATAAACAACTCTTTAATGGATAGCCTCTTTAGTATTTTACATATATTTTTCTTATTTCTGACTGATTTTTTGACTGCTCGCATTAGTTGCTTCATAATCTCCTCCCTGTATGCCTGCCACCACTCTTGAAGGAGCTCCCACAGACAACAACTGACAATGAGTGTGTAAATCATATGATAATGTGTACACAATATCCTGCTTTCTGTACAATGAAACCAAATTCACAGTGGATACAGATTTCATATGTCCATCTATTGACTGGTTATTAGTAATAAAATGATGTAATGTGTTTATACATTTATTATATACTAGTGAAATTTTATTCTTATAGAATTAGACATATTGCACTTTTATTTTTCTGTATAAGATTTATGCAAACACAGCTACTAATACACCAATAGAACACAAAAGTTAAAAGGCAATAATACAATTAAACAAACCAACTCTCAATTGTTTTAAACATTAAAAGAATATGTCGAATAGAATTTCAAAGGAACATACCTTACTAATTTTATAAGACGTACATGATCTTGATTCCACTGTAATTTGAAATACAAGTAGACACATTATGATAAATTGCAAAACAATTACCCTATACACTAGTTTTATTTATCATGTGAGTTATTACAATAAATGCTAAAACAAAACCTGTATCACATAAGGAAAGTAAAAGTTTTTGAGAGCTTGCTTTCCTTAAACAGTGATTAGTACAGCAAAAGTTCAGGACATTTTTTTCAAAGGCAGACAAAGAACATACCTGTTTGTTTCTATGGTACCATATCTGCAGTCTATATCTTTTTCTATGTTGAAGCTGCCACATACTATCAACAAGAAAAGAAAGCAAGATATCAGGAAAGGAAAGTGATGGAGTCATAAAATATTACAGATTGAAATCCTACATATATATAACTATATTAAATATTATAGGATATATATCTTATAATATCATATGTTAATGAAGGACTATAATGTTCTTCATTATTTATCACCTAATGGTAGATTCACAAAGAAGTAGCCCAAAATGGTAATGAAAAACATCCCTATGACTTAGTTCTTCTGTCTAGCGATAAAAAGTGTTCCAGAGAAACAGCCCGTTATCAACGGATAACCAGATATATAGCTATTTCAGAACACACCATAATGACTTCTTAGAGTGGGATTGGGATTTTTCTATTACTGTGCTAATAGAACCAGACTCTAAACGGAATTTCACAAGAAATTCCATATAAACGGTTTCAGTGTATTACTCTATTTCTCTTTAAAACTGAAAATTACCTGGATGTGCTGGTGCATGCCTATAATCGCAGCTATTCAGGAGGCTGGGGCATGAGAATTGCTTGAACCCGGTAGGCAGAGTTGCAGTAAGCCAAGATCGTATCACTGCACTGCAGCCTGGATGACAGAGCAAGACTGTGTCTCAAAAAACTTTAAAAAGTATAAATAAAAATAAAACTGAAACTTCCCAACAATGAAATGAAGGCACTAGAAGCTTTTCAGCAATAGGTAGTTGAAGAAAAAATTGTGTCATAAAAAAGCAGAGTAGGCTACTGTGGGGTTAATGGCTGTTGACCCCCTAAAGGTTTGCTGAAAACTCAACTTGCAAAAGGCAGATTATTAGGATAAAAGGCATACATATTTATTTAATGTGTATACACAGGAGCCCTCAGAAAGAAGACCCAGTCCACCAATAAGGCACAGAAACTTATATACCACCCTTGAGGTTACAGAAAGAATGCAGGCTTAGAGCATGGCCCAAAACAGGTGATTCTGGTAAGTCAGGGTTAGTGGCAAGACAGTTATGACACGGAGAAAGAAGAGTCCTGGCTAGCAAAGGTGGCCTTATTATGTAGATGAAGCCACATAAATAATAGTTCTCAGAAAGAATAGATGGAAAATGTCTCTTTTCAGAACTTTAAAGGTGTCAGACTCAGTTAACCTCTTTTAAATCCAGGAAGTGCCTGGCTACATTAATGAGGATTCTCTACAGAGGCAGATTTCCACCCTCTCAGTCAGCTGACCCTGGGGCAGCCATTTCAAAATATGTCAAAGAAAATCTATTTTGGGTTAAAATATTTTTATTTCCTTCAGTCCTCATTTTGAAACTTAAAACAAGTTTCATGTATTAAAAGCCAAATGGGCTTTTTGCCTATATCTAACAAACTCGAACCCAAATTTTTCCAAAATGAAAGCTTTGGAGAAATTTGGGTTCGAGCTTGTTAGACAGAGATAAACAAAAAGTAGAATGATGAATTGGGATAAACAGAAAAGAGAATATTTAAACATATTGTCCCAAATCTTCTTTAGTCACTCTTTCAGTCCTGAGAATAGATCAATTCAGTTAAACAGCTGTGTCCCATTCCAGGCCATAGCACTGCAGATGGGTGAGACTTCTATATATGATACAGGAAAACAGATCTTTAATAAGAGCCATTTCTGCAGAAACAAATGAAAACCAAAGGTTAATGTCTAGAGCAGTGAGTCTACACAATAGCTTTTCTAGAGTCTCTGAAGCATCTTCAGACTGCAGTGACAACCTGACAAATTTTTCTAGAGTGTAGTTTGTATCAGGTATTCAAGTGAACTTTCTGAGAAGTCCATACATCAGCAAGCAGGCATGAAGATTGTTTATATAAAAGTTGATGTTATTTCTCGCAAAGTTTAAATTGTCTAGCTTCAGTTTTCAGGACTTTAAGAAAAGTACAATTTTAATTTCTAGGGATTCCAAGTAAGAAAATTGGAAGAAAATTTTTGAAAATGTTGGTTTGAAGACTCATAGGCAGGAAAGAATTCAGGATCTCATCTAAATTGTAGACTAATAATTTTGAAACTCAAAAATAATGGGCAAGTCTAGAATCCAATAACAAGTGTACTGTAGTTTCTTATGAAACATAATTTTTCTCTCTCTAGTCCTCCATTTTTACCAAAGGCAAATCATAGTAGAAACAAATTTTCTGCAAAATTAATTTTAGTCTTATTACACTTGGCCTGATTATTTGCATTAACTGCCCCAAGTGTAATTATTGGTGATATAGGCTCTTTTAAATTGGCTTTGTTAGAACTTTTTCATGAGGAATCTCAGGATAGACTTTTTAAAACCTTCTCCAGCCTATTCAAGCCAAGTTTTTGCCATCAAACTGTCTGTAAATACCTGTAATTCCTCTTTTCTCAGGGTCTCAAAATAACTTGAGGTTCCTGGCCCTGTCCGAAAGTCACTACAGGTCAGGAACTTTGTAAAGGAACTGCAAAGAAAAAGTACCAGGCCAGTCTTTCCAAGGGGCTTTTATCACCTCTATAAAGCCAACCTCAATTCCTCAAAGCAATCTGGTTATATCTCAAACTATGCCATTTCAATCAAAGCCTTGGTAAAATCACCAGTGTCTCCTTTTGTGTCCTATTATAAAAGAAAGCAGATTCTTATTGAACTGATGTAAATAACTACATTGTCATAAATTATGAATACCCACAAGTAGTTTCCAAATTCTGGAGAAATCAGGTAGAGAGAAAGAAATATGCTTCAAATTTTGCTCACAAGAGTATGCTTTTCCCACATGTTAAAAGCTTCGTAACATCTAGCAGGTAGTATCTGATCAATAGACCCAGACAAAAATGTCTACATGAAATTCTGAAGACATTTTTGTTTTATTTAACCAATAATTTAAAAATTATCTTTATCTACCAATAAAGATATTAAAGTCATGTGAACTTGAAAAGCATTTGCACTTATTTAATATATGAGTACTCGTTTATTTTTGATTTGGTAATATAGATAATATATAAGCATATGTATAGATATATACTTATATGTAGACACAACATACGACATACACGTGTATGCACAGACTTTACAGTTTTGATTTTAGAATTTTAGCCATATGACAAGGAAAACTCACCAATTTAAAAGGATTTAAACTATGCCTTTGTAAATAGAAAAGTTTAAAGGTTATCTGGAAGAAGATTTTACTGAATTTTAGAGAAAATGGGTAGCAAATTTATATCTCAAAGCACAAAAAGACACAGAATTTAAGCTTTTTCAAGAAGGTTGACTGTGTTAAAGGAAGATTAAAAATGAATGTCAAGGTAACACAAAATCATAGGACTCTACCATGGGATTTTATGAGGAGAGCAATTTTATTTAGATAGGTTGTTTTTAATTTAGTTTTTATCTTTTAACTGGACCACTGAACTCAGGGCAGAACCATACTGAATCCTATGTCACCAGAGAGGAATGCCATGAGGACTGAGTCATGAAACATTTTCACAGTGCACCTCACTGCGAGGACATTCCTCCTGGGCTGGTGGGTAGCCCAGTATCAGTCAGCCCACTCTGTGATAAGCTCATCCCCCAAGAGAGTCTTATCTCTCAGTAGGGAGTGTTTCCATACCCATTAGGTGCCCAGTACAATGCTTATCCAAAATATACAAAGAAACAGTGGCCTCCCATAGAAATAACTATTGATTATAAGCAATGCCATCAGTGCCCTCTAAAACTGTATCTCTTAGCCATTACACAGAGAAACCAAGTTTTCTCACAAAGCAAAGTAATTTGTCGTACCCCCAAAAGCCAAAGAAATCTGGTAACAAAATAGAGAGCAGAGTTTTAGACCTGAGAAGAGTCTGCCTATGAATCTTGAACCTCCACAAGGAAGACAGAAGATTACCCAAAAGGGGTGAGTGGCACCTTTTTTCCGCATTCCTTAAGGGGTGAATGACACCTTTTTTCTGAGATCCTTAAGGGGCCTGAGTCATCAGAAGCCCTCTAATGGGACAAGGAGAAAGAAAAAGTAGATGGAGTAAAAGTAAATGGGAGAACGATTTTTAAGAAAGGAAGCAAATGAAGTACCAAGCACAAAGGTTTTGGGGGTTTGGGGGGGAAAAAGATTTTAATCCACTGAAAAAATTTTCCAAAAACAGCATTGAAAGAGAAAAAGCAAAAGGGCCTTTTAAATATATATATAGCTTGGGTATCAGCTTTTAAGTAAGCAGTCCTCAGAGAGAATAGATGGTAAATGTTTCTTCAGACATTTAAAGGTACCAGATTCAGTTAATCTCTCCCAGGTCCAGGAAATGCCTAGAAAGGAAAGGCCTGGATACATTAATGAGGATTTTCTACAGAGGGAAATTTCTCCCACCTCAATCTGACTGGCCCTGTGGCAGCCAGCTCAAAAGTATGACAATGAAGGCTGGGCATGGTGGTACACTCTTGTAGTCCCAGCTACTCAGGAGGCTGAGGCAGGAGAATTGCTTGAGCCCAGGAGGTCAAGGCTGCAGTGAGTCATGATCACACCACTGTACTTCAGCCTGGGCAACAGAGTGAGACTCTGTCTCTAAATAAAAAATAAATAAATAAAAATGTAAATAAATATAAATATATATGTCAAAGAAAATATATTTTGGGGTAAAATATTTTGATTTCCTTGACTACATAATGCCCCACTTCAAATTCCAACACTGTTCCTCCTTACTCAAAATTTCTATGACTATAATTTTCACTAAGTAGGAACAGTTACTATTTGAGGACAATGTAATTAATTTATTTTTATTTGCAAACATGGCTATATACCAGGGAATGTTTGAAATACTCTACAGATATGAACTTCTTTAAACCTTATAGTAACACAATGTGATAGGTAGTAGAAATATACCATTTAAAAGGTGAGTAAACTGAGACACAGAATGCTAAGGGCCTTGCCCTAGGACAAACAGTAATAAGTGGCATAGTCAGTGTTCATACCTTGGCAGTCTGAATCCAGATTCTGTCCCTAAACACTGTACCATTTCATCATGGAAATGTGGATGCCTCAATTTTGACAGAGTAGCCCATGTTCACTCAAATCCTACACTCTTCAACCTACCTTCATGGTTTTCACCAGAATTTTACTAAGGATCACAGTTAGCTAAAGAAGTTAGTGAAAAGGAGTAATAAATATATTTTTTCTTATGTTACCTTTTATCATGCAATGTTTTGTTCTGCAACTTTATTGATTGCCAGAAAAAAACAGTAGAGGAAGATGAATTTCTACCCCAAAAATGCTACATCCTTGACTCTTAATATGATAGTCCAATACCCACAAGAAAATATTTTTCTCGCTAGACAATAACTCTGTAATGTCTGCATACATTTCCAACATGTGCCTCAGAGTGAAGTATCTCAAGATGAGATGAGATTTTATATATTTGCACAGCAGAATGCATTTGATACAAAGATTTAGAAGGACTTAGGGTATGCTTCTGTCTGAGGGAGTGTGGTTTACATTAACACACTGACTTACTTTATTGACAGCAACATGTATGAAAAGAATTGTAATTTGGGGCTGGGCGCGGTGGCTCAAGCCTGTAATCCCAGCACTTTGGGAGGCCAAGGTGGGTGGATCACAAGGTCAGGAGATCCAGACCATCCTGGCTAACACGGTGAAACCCCGTCTCTACTAAAAATATAAAAAATTAGCCGGGCGTGGTGGCAGGCGCCTGTAGTCCCAGCTACTCAGGAGGCTGAGGCAGGAGAATGGCGTGAACCCGGGAGGTAGAGTTTGCAGTGAGCCGAGATCGCGCCACTGCACCCCAGCCTGGGCAACAGGGGGAGACCCTGCCCCAAAAAAAAAAAAAAAAAAAAAAAGAATTGTAATTTGGAAAGTCCTGGAACTCCCTATATGTACTAATGGGCTAATGGGACTGGAAATTTTCTATTCTTTTTTTTTCTTTTTTTTATTTTTTTTTGAGATGGAGTCTCCCTCTGTGAGCCAGGCTGGAGTGCAGTGGCACCATCTTGGCTCACTGCAACCTCCGCCTCCCGGGTTCAAGCAATTCTCCTGCCTCAGCCTCCAGAGTAGCTGGGATTACAGGTGCACACCACCAAACCTGGCTAATTTTTGTATTTTTAGTACAGATGGGGTTTCTCCATGTTGGTCAGGCTAGTCTCAAACTCGGCCTCCCAAAGTGATGGGATTACAGGAGTGAGCCACCATGCCCGGAAATTTTCTATTCTTGGGGAGACTAAAACTGTTTTCTGTTTCTGCTATGAAAAATAATCTTGGCCGGGCACAGTGGCTCAAGCCTGTAATCCCAGCACTTTGGGAGGCGGAGGCGGGTGGATCACGAGGTCAGGAGATCAAGACCATCCTGGCTAACATGGTGAAACCCTGTCTCTACTAAAAATACAAAAAAACTAGCCGGGCGTGGTGGCGGGCACCTGTAGTCCCAGCTACTGGGAGGCTGAGGCGGGAGAATGGGTAAACCCGGGAGGCGGAGCTTGCAGTGAGCTGAGATCTGGCCACTGCACTCCAGCCTGGGCGACACAGCGAGACTCCGTCTCAAAAAAATAAAATAAAATAAAATAATAATCTTTTTGTGTTTTTCTGTTCTCCATGACACATACTAGCTGCAGTGAAGCTCAGATCATGGAGAGGCAGCTCTGTTTGCTTTCACTGGAAATAGCACAGTATTTGGAGTCAGAGATTATGGAACTGAATCTTAATTTTGCCACATTCTGGCTATGAGGTCTTGAGCCAATCACTCACTATCTCTGACCTGCAGAATCCTCATCTACAAGAAGAAAGTGATACTGGTACGTTCGTCACAGGGCTGTTGGCTAGCTAAATAAACTTTGCATGGGACAGGGTAATTTAAAGCTAATTGTTGGAATCTAATATTAGTTTTGATAGTAACTAGAAGAAAAGTGACTAATAGCCAAAAACTGTAAGTATCTGAAATTTAGTACCTAATTGCCTAAGAAGCACCTCAATGATTTATTTACAAATAAGCTCTATATTTATTGTATGTAACCAGTTATTTTTCTTTAAAGAAATTTAAACAAAGGCCTTTGGCTATTCCTAAAGATTTAGATGACTGGTTCGTAGAATGTTATTTTAAAAAGGCTTTTCTAACATTATTTTGAGACTCTTATATCCAACAAATCTTGTAGTAGGAATGTCATAATTACCAATCCAATTTCTTTAGCTAAGAGATTTAAGGGAGCAACTAAATACTTTCTGAAAATCCATACTGGGTTTGGTCTATCTGAGAATCACATTCATTCATAAGACCAACTTGTGCTCTTCCACAATGCAAGACAAGAATTTAGCTTTTATTAACTTTCCGTAAATCTGAGGGAAGAGAAATTATCAGATCTTTAAGCAATTTAGACATGTTACTCATGTGAGCAGGTCAAGAAAGTCTGTTCGAATGAACTTAGCTGAAAACAGACTGTTACAGCATGAAAATCCTTTGATGTGCCTCTTGAAAAGTTCACTCGTAGCACTTCCACATGAAAAAGCTCAGTGTCAAAAGTGTTTCTCAAGACAAGGGGCACATGCTAAATGAAGGAACAAGCAGAGTTCTTTCTGATAATTCCCTAGCTCCACTTCCTGGGGATTCTGTGGGCTTTATAGGAAACCTTTTCTCACCCCTGACGAGCAACAGTACTCTTAGCCATCTTCTTTGTTTCCCACCCAGCCAGTGAGAATTTATTTCTGATAAATCGATTTCTAAAAGGAAATAGTGACTTAATATGTTACCTTCTCATGACCTAATATGTTACCTTCCTTAGGTAAATAATGCAAACATTGCATCTCCCAAAATAGGATACTTTGGTCAGAGAAACATTGGTGTCTGGGAGATAATATTGACCAAACACACATGTAGTTGCCCTCCTTAAGACCTGATCTAGTTTTCAGATCTTGAGATCCTTTTGAGGAGAACCTATTCCCAATGTATATGGTGTCCTAGAAACATCCAGGTAGAAAACAGAACACATGACACTGTACATTTTACCAAATAAAGTCCCTAGCGACATGGTTAGCTCAAAACCCAGGAAAATCAGAGTTGTATTTAAATAGCGCTTCTTTTCCCAAAATAAATGATTGCCAGAGGGAAATTTTCAGTTCTTTATCAAAATACACACTTGTGGCTCCAGATAATAGAGAAGCTACTTTTTTCTTTTATTTAAAGATTGCTCGGTTTTGTATTGTAACCAGGAAAGATTGAGTAGTAATGCGTAACTAAATTTCAATTGGCGAATTTGTAGGCAATCCCTACCTGCAAGTCATATGTAAAAATACCTTACTTTTAGCATTGAATGAGATACTAGAAAATTGACATACTTTAGGTAAAAAACTGTTGATTTTTGTTCATACTCTGTATTGCAATTATTTGTTTGGGAATTGAATTTCTTCCCAAATGTCATTGAAACATTCTATTAAGAGGTCTTATTGTAAGAAAAGCCTCCTCTCCTATGGGAAAAAAAAAAAAAAAAATCTGAAATGAACCCATTATACCATACGAAATCTAAAATCTTTTGCTTTCTCTTGAATTTTACCCAGCAGTCATTAATATACAATCGGGTAAGTGTAGCTAAGAAATGTATAGCTTTGTATTTCTTATGTTCAGAAATACACATTTTTTTAAAATAAAGTCTAAAAAAATTTTAAAAAATAAAGAAAAGTCTAATATAAACTGCAAATCCTTTTCAAGGAGGGTGAATTTCTGAGGAAGAATGCATGGTAATGTGTAGATGACAGTTATCACAGAAAGAGGAACATCAATTGCAAATGCCATGTTAAACAAATGAAATACAGTAAATTAAGTGAAACTACTTTCTGTAACATTTTATGCCTCTATCTGTTAATTTTCAAGAAGGCACCATAGTGAGGCTCATTTCAGTACAAAGTCATATCGTGCAGATGCACTACATTTATTTATTTTTCTTTATGAAAAAAATATATAAAACTTTATAGCCTGCCCCAGTTCTGCATTAGGAATAGCATGAAAAGCTTTCCTATGCCTAACTTCCCCAATCCTCTCTAGATCTCTCTTTGACATTTTATTTGACTTATACTACACGGTGTTTCAAACCTGTCCCTGAACCAACCCTACAGACAAGGGTCGGGGGATGCAGTGTCTTTTCTTTCGCCCCTCCTGGTACTCTTGACCCATCTCCTCCAACATCCTCCAAGATATTATTCTCTCAATTATGCCCTTTCTTCTATATCTGCACCATCTTCAATGGCTCTTTCCCCTCAGCCTTTATCTATAAACAAAATGATAAATCCCTTTTCTATGTTAAGAAAATAAAAAATGAAACTTCTTTAATTTCTTTCTCCTCGGGTTACTGACCTCTGCAACTCCTTCCCTCCTCAACTGACTTCCTTCAAGTGTCTCCTCCCTTAAAGCAGACACTCATTCCCTCCACTCCCTCCCCATCTATTGTCCTCACTCCTCATCCTCTGCTCTGTCTTCCACCAATACCACCCAGCTCACAGTGCACAGAATAAGCTTCTAAAAGCCAAATTCAAGGCTCCTTTCATCCTTAAATAACTTGACCTCTCACAGCCCGAGGCATTGCCTACCAAGTTATCCCTTTCTTTTCAAAACTCTCTTTTCCATTTCCTCTAAGTTCTCCTATATTTCTGACTACTTTTTGTTAAGTCTCCTACCAGACACCCTCCATGCCCACCTCCACAAAGGCTGTTGGGTATCTGTCCTTGGTCCTCTTTTTATTTCCAGAGATTCTCTTCCTAACTTGGCTCATTCCATTTCTGTCACATTGTCTGATCCTTCCTCTACCCAACTCAGAAAATCTGTTGCTTCTCAAGACTCCTCCTGTGGAACTCTTTGTTTCTGTATCTATAAAATGTCACTAGTACTAGCAATTACAATCTAACCGTAGGCTGTTAGATGATTAATGAGATGGTCCATGTAAAGTATTTGGCATGGTGCATGGCACAGCATCAGTAATTGTTGGTGATTGTTTTTCTAGTTCCTTTATATACACTTCCCTCTAGGTAATCCCATCTACAAGGAACCAATATTCCAGGAACTCCCAAATCTCTCAAGTAGATTCTGCAACCCTTCTGTTCACTGCAGAGCTCGAAGCTGTGCCCTCTTCAGCTATTCAGTGAACACTTATTTAAAATATTCTGTATGTGAAGCACTCTTTTAAGAATAAAGTTTTTGAAATCAAGTTGCTCAAAGTCTGTTGGGGAATCTGGACAAGTAAACAAACGTAATAAATAAGGTAGTAAATATGAGAGAATGTCAGTGCAAAATCAAAGCATAGCATTCTTTATCTTAAGCAAAAAACCTGGAAATCAACTTTCTACTGTTCCCTATCTGGATATAAAAATAGGGTCAGTGAATGGGACAGAAAAGAAGTCAAGTCCTGAGATACTGCCTTTTTTTTTTTTTTTTTTGAGATGGAGTCTCGCTCTCACTCTGTTGCCAGGCTGTAGTGCATTGGCGCAATCTCGGCTCACTGAAACCTCTGACTCCCGGGTTCAAGCAA
Organism: Piliocolobus tephrosceles; assembly: GCF_002776525.5. NCBI lineage: Eukaryota > Metazoa > Chordata > Mammalia > Primates > Cercopithecidae > Piliocolobus > Piliocolobus tephrosceles. The sequence continues at coordinate 30,316,779 of NC_045437.1, forward strand.
TTCTCCTGCCTCACCCTCTGGAGTAGCTGGGATTACAGGCACATGCCACCATGCCCAGTTAATTTTTGTATTTTTAGTAGAGACGGGGTTTCACCATGTTTGCCAGGATGGTCTCAATCTCCTGACCTCATGATCCACCCACCTTGGCCTCCAAAGTGCTGGGATTACAGGCATGAGCCACTGCGCCCGACTGAGATACTGCTTTTTAAATAATTCCTGAAATCCATCCACTTCTCTCTATTGCCACTTTCACTGTTTTCTATCAGTAATCCCTCTTCTATACAATTTGCCCTTTTTGTCATCTTCCTAACCTACAAATCTAATCCACTTTGTCCCTTACTTGAAGACTGTCAGTGGATTCCTACCATCTACAGAAAAAAATTAAATCTGTAGAAGGTAGAGAAGGATGACTTTTGTGTTTCCAGTTTCATCTGATCCACACATGTTCTATACTCTAGACAAAAGGAATTGCATACCTGGAAACACCAACAATAGATCTTTTCTCAGTGCCTTTGCATACACTTTTTCTCCTGCCTGCTGAATTTCTCTCCTCTCAAGGTGGTCTGGCCCTAATGCCAGCCAAATAATTACGGAGAGGCATTACGTGTTTAGGGAATCACAGGAAAACTGAGAATGGCAAGCCATGACAAAGTCCACAGAGGCAACGTCAAGGGCAAAACCAAAGTCAGGATCAAAGTGATGAGGATATCATGTCCTGGAAATAATAAGGTTAAGTGGTGGAGATGGAAGAGGGGTAACTGGCAAGAATACACATGGTTGCTTAAAGCCTTTTTTAAATTAGCAAGTTATCTGGCTTGTGAATGGATCCAGTGGTCTTATAAAAATAGTAGCAAAGCATTCAGTGATATGCACTTAACTTTTTATTTACTTTATTTATTTATTTATTTATTTATTTATTCATTTATTTATTTATTTATTTTGAGACAGAGTCTCTGTCACCCAGGCTGGAGTGTAGTGGTGCCATCTTGGCTTACTGCAACCACCGCCTCCCGGGTTCAGGCATTTCTCTGCATCAGCCTCCTGAGTAGCTGGGATTACAGGCGCCTGCCACCACACCTGGCTAATTTTTTTGTATTTTAAGTAGGGACTGGGTTTCACCATCTTAGCCAGGCTGGTCTTGAACTCCTGACCTTGTGATCCGCCCACCTCAGCATCCCAAAGTGCTGGGAATACAGACCTGAGCCACCATGCCCGGCCCACTTAGCTTCTGTCCAGGGAAATATTGCTAATCTTTTGTACATCTTCTTACAGTCTGGTATTTTGTGTGTGTAAAAGCTTCTCTAAATTCTTCTCCTTCTCCTAGGCAGAGAAGCACTTCATTCTCTTTAGACTCATAGGATCTTTTAGCTCTTATCAAATCGTATGACTGTTCATTAGTTTCGTGTTAGTCTTCTCAATCTGACTGTAAATCTCAAATAACAGAAAATGCATTTTGTCGGATAGGCATTCCACAAATCTTTGTTGAAGGAATAAGAGAATAGGTAAATAAACAAATGCCATCTATTCTTCCTCCCTGTGAAAAGGTTAATAGTGAGCAGATGGCTGAGATAGGTCTTTTCCCATGAACTTCCACAGTTGGAAGAATTAAGTTATAAGTGCATGCCTAGTGTAAGCCCAAATGTCTGACAAAAACCTTCCTCCAGGGTTTACGATATCAACTCTATCAAGAGTACCAGCACATCTTCCTTCTTGGGATGCCTGAAAAGGACTTCAGACGTGAGCCATTCCCTTAGTTAATACGATAATGCTGTTTTCATCATTCTGAATAAAAATAATAAAATACAGGTTCAAGTTCACAGTAAAATGTCCAAAGTTAACTAACTCTGTGTGAGTTTTTCTTGTCATTGTATGTGGCTTCTTTTCCCCTTCTCACACATTTGTGAACCTCCAAAGAATAGTTTCTGGTTGCAAAACTGCAATCGCTTCTCAACCTTTCACACATGCTTTGGGTATTCATTCACTGATCTTGATGATATTGTGTGAAACAACTGTGCTAAATTAGACTCAACTCTTCCACAGAACTTCAATAGGGAATTGTAATGTATCTGCATAATATGATGTTGGGACTGAATTGGGCCATCCTGCGGTACCGTTTTTTAAAAAAATCTTAAGCAACAGGAACAAACTGTTAGGGAAATGTCCTCTCAATTCCCTCAACTATGCATTTAGCAGATTTCTACTATCAAGCTTTATGTTCATTAACATTCATACCATTGTCTGTAGCCTCATTTGTTTCAGTGTTTGCTTTGGATTTGCCTTGCTGAAATATTTGCCTTTATTCTTTCTCTTACTGCTTCTTCTGGAGCTTTGACAGTTCTTTTTGGTTTTAGCAGAATCTTCTAGGAAGATAATTACTAGAAACTTATTTATAAACACAATTTATAGATTTTCCTTCTAAAAAGAAATACATATATGAGGTCACTTTATACTGATAGGAAAAACTTTCTGAAAGATACACCTATTGAATATAGTGCCTCCCCCAACCCAATCTCCCAGTCTCATTCCAAAACTGGAGAAACAGTTGTCAATACCTGCATTTCCTGTTGTGAATTGTTTGTTTCCTAATGAAAAGTCTTCTCTTTCTGGTTCTAACTATAATCTGAGTGATTAGTCAGGACATCAGCTTTAGGCGTTTTTTTATTTTTCTATTAAAGATGATAGGTTTGCACAGAAATACCCACACTCTTTTATTTGGTTCCCCTCGTGACTAAATTGCACACACTTCTAAAAGCTCATGCATATTGGTTTTGGGAATGCAGAACAAAAGTGTGGCTGTCTTCGCTTGAGCAAATTTGCTCAGACCATATATATATATGTATATAAATTATATATATATATTTTATATACCATTTACATATCATATATATATATATCATTTATGCCCTTGGTTTTATTATTGTAATGTTCTAAACAGATGAGTAGATACTATATAATATCAGGACCTTCATTAAAAATAAACATTTTTGTTCCATTTTGATATTTTATTTTGTTCATGTTTGTAGCCATATGATGAAGGAGGTGGGAAGAAAGAACTCAAACAAGGTGAATGGAGGGAGGAAGGAAGAATCTCTGGCTTTCCTTACTATTTCTGAAAGTCACCAGAAAATGCCCCACAGATGTTTCTGAATTAATAATTCCCAGATTTCTCGCTGACTCTCCCACGTAAAGATGGAGATGCATCAGTAAACTTTAGCATGACCATTGTTGCTAGGACCGTATGACTCATGGTGCTTCCATTAATAGTGAAGAATTTACACAGTGTCCAACAACACTTGCTGACGTCTGCATGATAAAAGGTGGGGCCCTATTCCACTATATCAAGATTTCTCAACAGTGGCACTAATGACATTTGGGCACAGGTAATTTTTTGTTGGAAATGAAGAGGGATAACTGTCTTGTGCCTTTTCAGGTATTTAGCAGCATGCCTGGCCTTAACACATTAGATGCTAGAGAACCCCTTCACCAAGTCTTGACAGTCAAAAGTGTCCCCAGATATTGCCAAATGTTATCTGAAGGGTGAGAAAGAATTGCCTCCAGTTGAAAACCACTGCCCTATATAAACACTTATCTCAGTACAACAGCCATAATACCTCACAGATTTTTTTAGAGCCAGGGAGATCAGTCTAAATTTCTCCCCAAGAGTCAAACACGATCTCTTTGGGCTTGCTGAGGGATCAACCTCAGCACACTCTGCAAAGTAGCCCATTCTAACCCTCTTCACCTCCCCAAATCCTTCGGCCCTGAGTTGCCCTTTCTTCTTCCAGCCATCCGTCTCCCACCCAGTGGCTTCTAACCAACCCATTCACACATAGCTTGAATTTAATTTTGAAAGTATCAATAAACAAGCTAAATACATTAGTCAGATATATATTACTTCTTTGAGAATAGAGTTATAGTCTAGGCCCTGCTGTTGATCATTCTACCTGATTGGGTTCATAGTATGACTGGCTTATAAAGGAGGATAAAATTCTCATGAGGCAGAATAGCACATGTGTTTCACTTAAGAATTTAGGTTCTGAATTTGGACATTCTGGGTTTAAATCTCAGCTCTACAATTTTCCAGATGTCTGTAACTTTGGGCAAATGACTGTTCTCTGCCGCAGTTATGATCATCAATAAAATGGGCATAATAGTACTTTTCTCATGAAACAGTTATGAAGTTTAAATAAGAGACTACCGGGCCGGGCGCGGTGGCTCAAGCCTGTAATCCCAGCACTTTGAGAGGCCGAGACGGGCGGATCACGAGGTCAGGAGATCGAGACCATCCTGGCTAATACGGTGAAACCCCGTCTCTAATAGAAAATACAAAAAAAAACTAGCCGGGCGACGAGGCGGGCGCCTGTAGTCCCAGCTACTTGGGAGGCTGAGGCAGGGGAATGGCGTGAACCCGGGAGGCGGAGCTTGCAGTGAGCTGAGATCCGGCCACTGCACTCCAGCCTGGGTGGCAGAGCAAGACTCCGTCTCAATAAAAAAAAAAAAAAATAAGAGACTACCTGGGAAACTATTTAGAAGAATGTTTAATAAGTGTTAGCTATTTTTTATATCTAAAGTAATAGCATATCTTACAAGAATATCCTATACACTAATACACATACAATACAACATATGCACACAAAACAACCAAAAGCATGTTTTCTTGTAGTCATTAATTTTGTCATTAAATAGAATGCCATGTTACATATTGCTTGATCTTATCTTACAACACTAGCATTCTTGATTTGCATTTATTTCCATCTTAACCAGCAGATGATTAAGTGGCATACTGTTCTGGTATTTTCAACGCCTTATAAGGAGAAAATGTTTAGGTATTTTTTGTTACAATTAGCATTAACTGTAGCCTATAGTATCAATGGTTATTTCAGTGGTCTTAGCTCCCCTGCTCTGTAGCATTTCACCCACTGACACATTGTTCTTCATGTTTATTCAGTTTTTCTTTTAAAAAATTATATATTCAAAAGTGGATATATAAATACCATGAGAGAGAAGATCAATAATTTTTATGAGTTATAGATTATGATGGGGAAAACAGAGGGTGAGAGAATGAGGAAATGGGAAGAATTTTATGATGACTAGGTTTCCATCCTATAGTGTGCATGAAACAGAAAATTCAAAAGAAGAAGCTATTGTTAGAGGAAAGATTATCAAATCCAATTTAAATGTGTATAAATGGAAAAGAGAAGTTGAGAAGAAGCCTGGTGCTATCTGGACCTTGGATCACAGTAAAGAATAAGAGCATTCTCTATGTGATGATTGGAGAAGACTTTGAAGAAAGTCTGCAAAGGAATCTCCAGCTTAACCAAAATTTTTGGAAGCTCCGAGAAAATATATGGTTAGCTCTGTTGTGGTACAAATAAGTTTCCATTAACAGTCTGAATTTCCTACAAGAAGGTACATAGTTTCCTTACTACAACATCATTTAAGTTGAAAGGACTGAAGGCATTATTATCCATGTAAAACAAGAATAGGTTGCCATCACCCTTTTAACTGTTTTCATTTCTAAATATCACTGTCATTTATCTATAAAAATCAATAAGACAAATGGCATTTATGGTCTTCAAAGGCAGAAGAGATATTAGTAGCTTCATTTAGTTGATATGGAAACCAAATCTCAGCTAATTTATATGATGTATCTGAGAACAGTGTCCTATAAGTGGTAAAGGAAGAACTAAAACCCAGGGTTTTAAAATTCATCCATATTATCTCCTATCCATTCATTTTGGGTAGACACTTAATAAATATTTGTGTAAAAAATGAAGAAATTAACCTCCCTGTCTATTACATGAAAGCAGATACAATCTGAAGGGACAGCCTTCTATTGTCAGAAAAGTATGAAAATACTGCTTTTATCAAAAGCTTTGTAATAGAATGTTTGACAAACTGCACAAGAGGCCCTTGCCCATCAAACTCACAAAATGCCATTTGGGCAAGAACAGTGGATAAAATTACAAGTAGTCTAACATAAGCTTAAAAGAGAAGAAAAGGTAAAGCTTGCAAAGCTGTGTCTCTCATCCTTGTGGGCAGTAACCGGTTTGAGTTTCTATCCCAGACTACTCCTAGGAGGTAAGTAGGAAAATAAAAGTGGCATTAGTCTTGTTTTACCAAAACCAAAACAAAAATCAGAAAACAATAGGGGATGTACCTAAAATCACACAGACAGTCCACTAAAGAACAAATAGAATTCAATTACTTTTGGCTATCCTTTCCAATAGGTTATGCTACCACCTATTACAGACATGTGAACAATTAAATTGGAAAGTGGCTCAAAAGCAAGTGAAATCTCCTTTAATTTGTTAGTCTTTCTATAAAAAAAAAGAGCCACTTTGGAGCTTCACTATAATGTGACTCACATTGGTGCAGAATTTAATATAGTAAATACATCCTTAGAATTAACTTCAGGAACTTATCTACCAAAATTCTTAAAGGATCTGTTCATAATATGAATTTGACTCACCATTGAGATTAAGCCTGGGAAAACTGCCACAGAGAGAAGCAGCAGCTCTTTAAAGAAGCTGACAATTACCATTTTATTTTTTCTGCTCTTTTTCTAAATCTTATAGAGAATATTTTGTCATTGCCCATCTAATGACATTACCTAATCATAGCTGTAAAATGGGACAATAATAGTATTCTACCTCATATGTTTGCTAGGAGGATTAAATGATAAATAAGGTAATATTTTTAAGTATTTAAGATAAAAGTATTTGTTACAAAAAGAAAACATATAGTTCATTCTTCCATGTTGGACTGTTGGTGTATCTAACTACAAATTTTTTCAGACTAGAGCTATTGTTTAAAGACAGAAAGGTAAAGGAAAACATTGAAATAGAAAGGTACTGTTTACAAAGGTCACTTAAGGATCTGATCAAAAGAAGTAAAAAAAAAAGTTTTCTTCCTCTGAAAGGATTTTTTTTTAACACAAGGGAGAAAGAAACCATTTTTTCTTTAAATTTCCAGAAATGCAAAGAGGCATAATGAGTAACTGACTGGAATTCCTAATTAAATACATACACAGCAGTGGATGTTTCTTGCTTTACTTTATCATCCAGTAACATTTCCATGAAGTGACATCGTCTTACACAAGGATCTAAAATGCAAATTAATTATAATTCTGGTGGCCTTGAATTTGAGCAGAAAGTGACACAAAAGTAACAAGTTTCCTTGAGTGTCCCTGAGGGTTTAAAGGTGTAGAAGTATTAAATGTGTATAAATAGTACAAGGAGGTTGATGCATCCTATTTCCCTAAATTAGAAATTGACAGGACAAACCCAAGAAGTAGCCCCTGGCACTAGTTGATATTCTAGGTGTGTGGTGAGCTAAGGAGGCATGACCCAAAGCTAAAAATTTACTAGACCTGTTGAATGCATTCAGATAAAGGAATAAGAGTAAAAAGCAGGTCATTCTACTTGAAAACTTTGAGACCTCAGTCCAAACTAAATTATTTATTTAAACCATGATACTAAGCTTCATTTGAGTCATCAGTCAAATGGCTGAACTACGCTACATAAAGATTGTTCTAAATATGGAGGGCTGTTACCCTCACAATTACACTAATTTGTGAACCGAATAAAGAGTAGTATAAGGAAAGGACCATAACAGCTAAGTTACCCAGACTAAAAAGCACTTAGAATCATTTCCATTTATAGTTTTATTTCATTTCTAACCCACAGTTACATTCATCAAATTAAAGATCTGAAAAAAGCAATTTGAAAGTTACAAATTGAGCAAATTGAACCTTTCCTAAACCAGTTTGCATCAAGGTGATGTTATGACTGTGAACTTCACAGCTTTCGTATTCAGAGGTCCCAATTAATAAGACACCCCTGAAGATGCAGCTGAAACCCATTGCCAATATGGATTTAAGGGACAGTTTAAAATACGATCCCCACAGAATATACTAAAATGTTGGAAAGTCATTAAAATGTTGTGGAAAATACACTGTGTTTTTGAATTCACACTGGTTTGGATTTAAGCACTGACTCTCGTATAATTGCTTACAACTTTGGGAACTTCTTTGAACATATTTGGCCACAGATTCCCCATCTATAAAATGAATATAGTAGCATCAACAACATAACTTACTGGGGAATAAATTAGATAATTTATGTGATGCGTTTATAAGGTAAATATTCAACAAATGGAAGCTATTATTACTGACCCAAAAAGGAGAAAATCCACTTTCCATTAGCCATATTATTCTCTTATCACACTGTGTGTGAAATGATGAAAGCATTTCACAGATTCTGTTGAAATTAAATAAAAGCATTTCTCCTCTTTAATTAAAGGGAGATAATATAAAGATTAGTGACTCCTACCTCCACATATCTGTGCGTAATACCGGTGAATACTTCTGATAGGAATTTTCTCTATTTTCTACTGAATATGTTATTACACAGCAATGATTTCATTGTAGTTTAAAAGCCCTTTTCAGTTGCTTTTCTCTTATCATTTTTATACAAGACATGTTCCTTCTTATTTGAGGACAGTTAGCTTTAAGTTCAGGAAGCAATGATTTGCCTACATCAGCTGCCTTAAGTCAGGTGATCCAAATTTCTGAAAGTATCAGAAAGGTGGGATGGTAGAGATGAATCTGAGTCTTCCCTTTGACTGAAATAATATTCTCAGCTTACATATTGAAAGTGCCCCCAAAGGTAGATTAACATATATATCCAATGACATAGTATCTTAAAATGCAGTTGGGACGATGAAGCGGCCCTTGTTTTGTTGTTTCGCTCTGTTTTTGAGTTGAGTAGCTATACAGTAGACTTTTGTCTTGGAAATTGAATTACAGACCTAATTTGTATGTCTAATATTGGCTTAATCAGAGCACTGTCCATAATGGTCTGGCATATAGCATCCACAGAAATAGCCTCCAAAGCACAACGACAAGGCAGTTTCTTCAAGGCAAATATGAAAGCTGGAATAAACTTTGAAGTACCCAAAATTAGCAGGAATAATTTATCTTAATTTATTTTATTCTTATAGTCTAATTCTCCATGAATTCGGCTTACCAAATTTCCACATATGCTATCTTATGTAACGAATGAATAGAAAGCTAAATAAAGGGGCAACGAATTAAAAGTGTCACCTCTGTACCTCTGTATTTCTAATTAAGAAAGATGTTAATTGAAATTAGAATGACATAGAACCCTGTGCAGCAATCTCCCTGGCATTGTCATTGGTTTGTGGAGCTGTCATTCACTGGAATGATTCCTGCCTGGACTGGGATTGACTGAAAATCTTCACCTAAAAAGGAAGCTCCAACTATGAAATAGGACTTCCAGTGCGTAAGCAAATACACTCATGTCCAAATTAGATTTTCTTTAAACATTCGCAGAGAAAGTATTTGAAGTCAGACCTTTTTTCTAATCAGTCTGCCTCAGTGGTTCTTCCCCACGCTTTTCCCTTTCGTCAGCTTTGGTCACATCTAGATCTTTCAATGACTTCACGTAGCCTACAGAACAAAGCCGGTTATCTCAGGACTCTTCAGCATCTGGTCACAAACTACCTGTCCACTCATTTATCTTATTCCTCTCCTTCTACCCACTGTACATTCTAACCACAGTTTACTCCCCATACCCACGTGCCCTGGGTTTCCCACCAAATAGGTAATAATATATTCACGTTGTTACACTCACTGGACAACCCTTGTGCATTCTCCTCTTCTCTTGAATAACAGAGGCTTAGCAAATCCAACCAAACATATCATGCAATACTCAGCCCAAATACCACCTTTTCCAACACATTTTTAATTGCTCCTCTTGGCTAAAAATAACATCATCCTGTTTGAACTCCCATACCTGTTTATCTGGATCTCCCACTGAGTTTCTCCCTCTCTACCTAGTAGGTGCTAAACTCCTTAAGATAAAAACCATGTCATGTTAGTCTTTGTAGTCCTGTGTATTAGTTTGTTCTTGCATTGCTATCAAAAAAATACCTGAGACTGGGTACTTTATAAAGAAAAGAGGTTTCATTGGCTCATGGTTTTGCAGGCTGTACAGGAAATATGAAGGCACCTGTTGGGCTCCTGAGGAGGCCTCTAGAAATTTGCAGTCATGGCAGAAGGTGAATGGGAAGCCAGGCATCTTACCTGGTAGAGCAGGAGCAAGAAGGGGAGAGGCACTACACACTTAACCAGATCTCATTTGAGAACTCACTCACTCATTATCACAAGAACAGCATCAAGGGGATGCTGCTAAACCATTCATGAGAACTCTGCCTCCATGATCCAGTCACCTTCCAGCAGGTCCCACCCCACAATACTGGGGATTACAATTCGGATGTGATCTGGTTAGGGACACAGATCCAAACCACATCACCCTACTATATCCCAAATACTTATCCTATGTCTGGCACCTATTAAGTATTCATAAAATAAATTTTGGATTCAAAAATAGATTTATATATTAGCAAGTTCAAATATGTATTAAAAATCTGGCCGGGCGCGGTGGCTCAAGCCTGTAATCCCAGCACTTTGGGAGGCCGAGACGGGCGGATCATGAGGTCAGGAGATCAAGATCATCCTGGCTAACAGGGTGAAACCCCGTCTCTACTAAAAAATACAAAAAAACTAGCCAGGCGAGGTGGCGGGCATCTGTAGTCCCAGCTACTTGGGAGGCTGAGGCAAGAGAATGGCGTAAACCCGGGAGGCGGAGCTTGCAGTGAGCTGAGATCTGGCCACTGCACTCCAGCCTGGGCGACAGAGCGAGACTCCGTCTCAAAAAAAAAATCTTTATTTGGAATACTTCGGGATGCTGTATACTCCTCTGCATTTATTAAGAAAAAGATTAAATGTGGATAATTGAAGAGAAAAAGATTTAAAAATAAGAGTAACTAGAACATTAAAAATTTTTGAGTAGAAAATAAAGACAATTTACATCTTTTTATCTTACACTATAAAGCCTTTAGTATATCTTATAGAAATACATAAGATGTAATATAATAAAACTGAGTATTTCAGATTTAATGTACATTTGTCTTGATTCAATATTATCAAAATCTCTGATAAAGTAATTGCTGTCTTAAGTCTAATTTAAGGCAGTGAATATTGGTTTACTCCGAGAAAGGCAGAATGTTAGGAATTAAAGTGATAAAAATATGTAATATATCCTTATCCTCAAGGATTCCACAAGCGAGACACAATCAAACTTATGTAGGAAATAGAATATGCACACACCAAGAGGTTGTACAAACAAAGTTATAAAAATTTAATATTTGGAGGAAAAAAGTACTTTCTTTAAAGAATTTGTGGAATTTAAAATAGACTTTGGGAAAGAGCAGAATGGCTATAGATAGAAAATGGATAAAGAATGTCATGCAGAGAGAAGAGCATGAGCAAAGATACTGAGGCAAGACATTTTTCGGAATTATTCCAGTTTGCCAGAAATACCAACTGCAGGTGGCTAATATTAATTACAGTAACACCTAATATCTTTTAAGTGGTTCCCACATGCTGGCATTGTCATAAACACTTTACATGTCTTAAATTCTTCATTTAATTTTTGCAACAGTATGTGACTTGAGAACTATATTTCCATTAAATAGTTGAGGAAAATGAAGCACAGTGGGTGGAAAGAGAATGACAGCTTCGAAGATCAGTTGAAATCATGATGTAAACTAGATGGAGGAGGTAATGGTTTGACCCTTCGTCTTCCTCTAGTGAATGCATTCTGATTTTCTAGAAGATGAAGATGATGGAAAAGAGAGGAGACACCAACTGGAAAAGGCATGGAGGTCAGAAGCAGCACAGCATGTGCGCACATGCTGAGGGCAGGGGCAAGAGAGGACTGTGAGAAGCTGGTTTTTGTTGGAGAGTGCCATATAAATAGGCTGGAGAGTTTGGTAAACAGCATGAAGATCTTGCACCCCACGCTGATCATGCATTTTATATAGGTCACCCTTCCACCTGTGTGGGGAATAAACTTGAAGACAATTAGTGTCAGCGGGGAGACCAAATAAGAAGCCCTTGGCCTTAATATTCCAGCAAAAGGTATGTAGAAAAAGGGATGGAAAGTGTGGCACATTATATTATCCAAAAGTGGGTGCCAGAATTCCCATCCCACAATTCCAATTCCCAATGTAACTTGGAGACTTCTCTGATCAAGAGGCAGGGTCAAAGTTTCCTCCCCTATAATTAAAGGAGAAGTAACACTATCTGACTTATATTTCTATGATGTTTGAGGATTTGATGGGAAGGGATTGTTGGGGGTTGTTTTGAAACAGGCTGTCTCTCTATCACCCAGGCTGAGGTGCAGTGGCATGATCACACCTCACTGCAGCCTCAATCTCCTGGGCTCAAGTGATCATCCCATCTTAGCCTCCTAAATAGCTGGGACTACAGGTGTACACCACCATCTCCAGCTAATTTTTTATTTTTTGTAGATATGAGGGTCTCACTATATTGCCCAGGCTGGCCTCAAATGCCTGGTCTCAATGATTCTCCCACCTTGTCCTCTCATAGTGCTAGGATTATAGGCATGAACCACAACACCCAGCCACCTGGCTGGATACTAGTTCTTGGAGCCCAGCTGCCATATTATAAGGATGCCCAAACTATCTTCACGTGGAGAATCACATGAAAAGACCACATGTAAATGTCAGCCAACAGCCCAGCTGCGATCCCAGGCAGTACACACCATTAACTGCCAGACACGTGAGTCAAGGTGCCTTCTGATGATTCCAGCCCGTAGCCTTAAGTCTTCCCAGCTTAGACCAGGACACCATGAAAGAGAGATTAGCTATCTCTGCTGTTGTTGCTTTAAGTCACTGAGTTTTGAGATAGTTTGTTACTGGAACAGGAGGGAATTGATAAATTTCAGGAGAATCAAAAGGATTTGATGGTTTCTAAGAACTATAGCTCCACTGACTTAGGGCTCTGTCGGTTGGTAGAAGACTCTCAGACAAATTCTTAACATAATGGCCTGAAGGAAAACTCGAGTAACTTGATATCCCTTTAAAATACAAAAAAAAAAAAACATAGTCAAAAATATTCATGTATTTACTAATAAATTACATTCTACTGTAAGCAAGTACCTTGCATGTTCAAAAGCAATATTATGGAAATTATCATTTCAGGCAGTTAATACAATTTTGTCCCTAGAAAACTACAAATACTTGAAAATACTTGGAATTTAATGTGGGGTAGTTAAGGAAGATTATCTCTTGCTTTATTTTCTTCATTTTTCATGACTCCTATTTGTTATGTAGAAATATGTCATGTTTCCAAATAATCTGCCCAAGATTACCGTAGCCAGACTTTTATGATATGTGACTCAGTAGCAATATGGTGGATACCTGGTAGTTTTAAAAAATGTATTCCTTAGGATGGAAAGCTTAAACAAATGAACCAAGCAGAGATAAAACTACTATAGAAAGAAACACCTTTTTTTTAAGAAGTGATTTTATAAATATTGATTTACTCTTTATATGTTTGTGGTTTTGGGGAGTGATGGTCAGATGGTGGTTCCATTCTACTAGATGACTTCTCTTCTCATATCAAAAAGTAACATCTAATTGTTTTTCCTCAGGAATCCCACACTTTGAGAGCCCGAGGTGGGCGGATCACAAGGTCAGAAGTTCAAGACCAGCCTGGCCAACATAGTGAAATCCCATCTCTACTAAAAATAAAAAAAAAAATTAGCCAAGCATGGTGGTGGGCACCTGTAGTCCCAGCTACTTGGGAGGCTGAGCCAAGGAGAATTGCTTGAACCCAGGAGGCAGAGGTTGCAGTGAGCTGAGATTTTGCCACTGCACTCCAGCCAGGGCGACAATGCGAGACTCCATTTCAAAAAAAAAAAGAAAGAAAAGAAAAGAAAAGAAGCAAATAGAAGAAATATTTTCTCCTTAGTACCAAACTACTACCTCCATATGCTAGAGAACACAGGACAAGCATCTTACTGAGCAAGCACTCAGAATGTTCCCTGTACAACTAAACTAATTGATGCCAAACAGAAAAAGAAACATGGAGGACAGTTTATTCTACATCTCCATGCTGCATCGTTTGCATTAGACTCTGTTTGATTCTTACAAGTCTTCTCCTCTGACTCCTTTTAGTCCCCAAGTATGGCCAACGTAGCTGATCATCAAAGTTGTACTTAGTAATCAGTCCTTGCCAGTAATTATTGCATAACAAAATGGATACATACGTATACAGGGGAGGAAATTTTTTTTTCTCACCCATCACCAGGTTCAGGCTAAGGCACCTCTAATAAAAGACAGATGAAAAAGAGAACAGCATACAAATTTATTTCATAAATTTTATGTGACATGAGAGGTTTCAGAAATAAAGACCCAAAGAAAAAGGAAAACCCGTGTCTTTGTATGCTTAGTTTGATGAAGAGTGGACAGTTGTGCAGAATATGATTGGACGAAGGGGGTGTAATCTAATGGTAATCAATTGGAGGGAGCTTAGCAAGGTCTGTTTGTTTTCATTTTTCTCTATGTCCCTGTATTTTCAGAGATAAGGATATTCCTCTCCTCTGGTTGTAAGGAGAATACCTCTTAAGTCAGAGGCTTATGACCTGCTTCAGAGGAGTAGGGTGGGAAAAGGTCAGAGAGTCACCTTCCCATATCTACTATTTTCTCACACGGCAAGGGGGCATATTTTACATAGTGTATCCTGAATCCCATCTCTTAGCAAACACAGAGAATACGACACTTGCTCGCTTTAGTAAATCTCCTGAGAATGTAATACTGAACAATAAGATTTACAGAAAACAAAATTTCTCTTTCTCTCTCTTAGAGCATCATCATCATAGTCTCTCTGTCTCACTATCCCAGACTTTCCTTTTCTCTAAAACTGTCTCCAAATAATTCACTAATGTGATTTTGGAATTAAGTTGATGAGTCATGGTCAAAGAGATGTACTCATGAAAATATTAAATTTGTAGACCCATGTAAGGTCATGGAACACCATGTATAAAATAAAAACTGTTTTAATCACACACATTTTTATGTCAGAAGCTCAACATAGACATACTCTGTGTGTTTGTGTATATCTCTGGTGTTTCAGAAGCTAATATTTTTAATATAGATAAAAGTGTGGGATTTTAATTTCTATTTGCATGCTTATGCAAAACCTTCAGCGGCATACTTTTTTAAAGTAATTGATGGCCAATATTGTATAATGTAACAGGAAACACTTGTTTGTTGCTAAGCTAAATGGACAATTGAGGTTATACATATTCATAAGGCTTTGGAACTATTCCAATAAATGCTGCAACATGTAAAAAGAAGAATGGGCTTGCATTAAACATATTTTGGTAATTGGCCATGCAAACCCCCAACTCCCCTGGGTATGCAACTCTTAAGGAATCATCTTCTAAACCATGATGATTACACAAGCTCTAATGTACTGATTTTACATAATTAGATTTTAAAGTAAATTTAATGAAATGCTCAAGAATTTTAGAAAATAGATATTATTACTGCAAACAGGGTAGCAAAACAAGACTGCTCACATATTTCTTCTTTTTCTTATAGCCAGATTTAATGTATATGTAAGTATGTGTGTGTATATATAAATACATGAAATATATATGCTATATATAATTAGTACCACAGAAAATAACCTCTCTTTTAAATAAGAAAAAAGCAAGCAAGAAAGAAATTTCAATGAAAAATAAAATACATAAGCTTCTTCAAACATAGTGGAAACTATATTACTTTGGAGAAACATAGTTGAAACCATAGCTTACTTTGTGGTTTTTTAATACATAAATGGACTTAATCTGGTATTTATTCTTTTTTCTATAAAAGAATTGAAACTATAGTTTAAACCATTATAAACAGCTAGAAATTCAAGTGGTTTAACCAAACTGCAATGCTAAATCAAATTAACATTAAATGAAATGTTTTGGGGAAATTTTGTATAAAAGACCCGAGTTAAGAACTGTATTTTTGTCTCATCTACTCATTCGACTCTGTGCTAAGCAAAAGGTTATAAAAAACAATTATGATTATGTGCACTAAAATAGAAGATTGTTATTTGAGGAACTGTGAGTGAGTAGATTTTTTTATTGCTGCCTTTGAAGAGAAGCCCTTGACAAGCTGCAGCGCAGACCATTGTCAGTGGTGGTGCTGCTTGTGTCATGGCCACATGGCACTGGCCAACGATGAACTGAAACAAAGAGACAGTAGCAAGCTCTGTCCAAAGTTTTCAAAATATATTCATAGGAGCAAACTAAATATTTTTAAGAGTGACCTGGATTTAGTAACTTGCTTACAAATCATAAAGAATGGAAAGGTGAAGAAGAGTGTATTTGCTTCCTAGGGATGTCATAACAAAGTATCACACATTGGGTGGTTTAAAACAACAGAAAATTTGAAACCATGATTGCAAAATTATGACTGAGACAGTGTAAGAGATCTGACCTAACCTACTCCATCTTGCTTCTAACTCCATCTTGGTTATTCCCGGGCATATGCTGTACTAACTTTGGGAGGAATTTAGTTTATAGTCTATAGTTTGAAACAAAGACAATAACAGCCCTTTCCCAAAACAGAAACCCCCTTCCTGCCTTTGTAGGACTAACAAATTAGCCCTGAGATTAGAAATTATGGTTTGGGAGTTTTTATGCCCATCTGTGTGAAGAGACCACCAAACAGGCTTTGTGTGAGCAATAAAGCTTTTTAATCACCTGGGTGCAGGTGGGCTGAGTCCGAAAAGAGAGTCAGCGAAGGAAGATAAGGATGGGGCTGTTTTATAGGATTTGGGAAGGTAAAGGAAAATTACAAGCAAAGGGGATTTGTTCTCTGGTGGGCAGGAGTGGGGGTCACAAGGTGCTCAGTGGGGGAGATTTTTGAGCCAGGATGAGCCAGGAAAAGAACTTTCACAAGGTAATGTCATCACTTAAGGCAAGGACCAGCCATTTTCACTTCTTTTGTGGTGGAATGTCATTGATTAAGGCGGGACAGGGCATTTTCACTTCTTTTGTGATTCTTCAGTTACTTCAGGTCATCTGGGCAAGTCACAGGGGATGTGATGGCTTGGCTTGGGTTCAGAGGCCTGACAGGAGCCATGCAGCTGGAAACTGGAAGATTCTAAACCTTCTCAAATTGCTCCTGAGGACAACATCACTATTGTAAAACCTAAGATCAGCGTTTGAGATATATTGCAGACCCTGCACTAGATGGATCAACTGGTACCACCCAGATTGATAAAATGGTTCATCTGGACTTGTGACCCCAACCCAGGAACTGACTCAACACAAGAGGATAGCCCCAACTCCCTGATTTTCACCTCTGACCACACCAATCAGAACTCCTGATTCACTGGACCCCCACCCACCAAATTATCCTTAAAAACTGGAATCCCCAAATTCTTGAGACTGATTTGAATAATAATAGAACTCCAGTCTCCTACACAGCCAGCTCTGCATGAATTACTCTTTCTCTATTGCAATTCTACTGTCTTGATAAATTGGCTCTGTCTAGCCAGCAGGCAAGGTGAACCCATTGAGCAGTTACGATTTGTCACCTCCCAGTTCTGGAATCTAGAAGTTCAAAATCAAAGTGTTAGCAAGGCCATGCTTCCTCTGAAGCATGTAGGAGAGAATCCTTCCTGCCTCTGCCTGCTCCTTGGGTAGCTGTCAATCCTTGGTCTGCAGCTGCATTGCTCCAGATTCTTCCTCTATCATCACATGGCATTCTCCCTGTGTGGTGTTGTGTTTTCACAGACACTTCACATGGTGATTTCCTCTGCTTCTGTGGATACCAGTCATATTGGATTAGGGCCCACCCTAGAGACTTCATCTTAACTTTATTAAATCTACAACCACCCTACTTCCAAAAAGGTTACATTTACAGGTAGTGGGCGCTAGGACTTCAACATATTTTTTTAGAAGACACAATTGGACACATAAAAGGCAGCTATGTAGAATAAAGAAATCTGGCAAACACAACTTTAAACAAGTGGTCAATGTTAACATCACTACCGGCAGGCCATGTTGCTATCTTGCACTCCCTATATGTGATGAGAAAATACTTCATATCTGTGGAATCCCTCCCCAAAACCCATAATTTCAGGCAAATCATGAGAAATACCTCTTACAAATTAAACTGAGGAACAGTCTACAAAACACCTGGCACAGTCTCCTTAAGGAGGCTAAGGAGACATGAAGACTAAATGCAATATAGTTTCTTGGAATGGATCCTGAAACAGAAAAAGGACATTAGAAAAACTAGTGAAATCCAAATAAAGCCTGTAGTTTAATTAACAGCAATACCATTAACGTTACCTTCTTAGTTTTGACAAACATACTAAGACATTAACATTATAGGTGAAAAGTATATGCATTATCTGTACTATCTGTAGTTTTGATGTAAATCTAAAATTATTCCAAAATTTTTTAAAATTTAAAAAAATAAGGAAATATTTATGTTTTATGTTTTCTTTATATGAGAAGCTATCACATTAGCAACTTCGAAAGATGATCTGTTCTAATTAGAGAGACAGGGAGTATTTACTTCCTCTCTTTATTCAACAGAGATCTTCCCATTCATAAGGAGGCAAGCTTGAGATAGCAGCAAGTCTATAATGTGCAAATGTTATTGATAATATATATATATTCATTTGAAGGTAGTATTGCACAGGTAGTGTAAACAGTCGATCAAGCACAGGTATTGGAATCACAAAACTAATCTCTAGGATCCTCACTGCATGATACAGGCTGCATGACTTTTTCAAGGGTTGTTTACTTGGTTCAATTCTTTCATCTATAAGACTGGAATGTGATATGCCTATAAGAAAGGGACAGAATGAAAATATATATTAATGCTAACTAAATGGTAGGTGGTAACTATTTGGGGTCATTTTTTACATAGAGAAAAAGGAAGAAAAAAATGTATTGTGAGACTGCAACATTGGCAACAATACGTTTAACCTTTCAATTCAACATTGATGATGCAGGAGTGATGATACAGTCAAGAAACAAGTAACTAGACACTTCCCAAAGAAAGTCACAATAATTGAGCCATTATTGACCTTTGCAAACAATTACTTATCTAACATCCTCCCTGATAATATTTCCCTGTTCTGTCCGTAAAAGAATACAAGAATTACACATTACATTTTGAAGTATACGTATACTCTCTATTGTCAAAAATAAGAGGAACACAGATTTTTTTTAATTTTGTACAAACAACAGTAGTTTCCAGTGTTCAGGGTTAGCTGGATTGCAAATGTTCCCTTCTATAAGAGAAGAAAGCTTGAGACAAGTCTAAATGTGCAAATGTTATTGATGACATATATATGCAAAGGAAGCATTGCACAACTAGTGTAAATGATGGCACAGCTCAGGTCTTGAATAGCATTCAAAACATGAGAAAGTCAAAAGCAAGTCAATTATACACTTAAATTAATGTATAAAGGAGCTTTCAATGATGAGCTTGTGGTAAGTTAGAATGCTAGAGTGGAGAGCAGATAGCCATTTCTTCAGGTTTCAGCTCAGGGATTTCATTATCAAGGAGGAATTTCCTGCACAGCCAGCCTTCACTCTGCTCAGATGCCTTTGTCAACTGAGAACTCCCTGCAGGTTTTATTCATCCCTGAATCTCAGGGCCTAGCTTTGGCACATAGCAGGCAACATATTCATCTTGGCCAATCTAAACTGAAACTTTGTGAGGCTTTGAAAAAAAGCAAAGCACTGATGCCGGATTATTGGAGAACTGTATTCTATTCTACCAATATTTCCTTTTGTGGCTTATTTTTCCTCTAGTATAAACTCTTCGCTCTCTATTCCTTTTGTTCTCCCAAGCATCATCGATAATCTTGCCCCATTACAAGAATATATATATCCCCCTACGAAATAAAAGTTATCCAGTTAAGTATGTTTTTATCTGTGCTTCTTACACATCATTATGGCAAAGTAAAGGTAGCCAAAGTAAGTCTTTCTGTCTCCCAAGATTACTCCATTAATTTATGGTTAACTTCACTAATTTCAATTTGTCTTCAAATGGATGTGCAATAAAATATTTGTAATGAAAATGTACAGGCATGTTTAGTTGGGGAATTACCTTCATATTCCACATGAGCCCATGCATCTCTTCACTGAGGCTCTTCCAGTCTCTCAAAGGAAATGAAATGGGGGTGGGGAAAACCAGAGTGAGGGCAAGCTTTTAAAGAATTGAGTGGGTCATGGATGTGCTGACCTTCCTGGAATGACATATTCTTAGTTTGAAAAGGGATATGAGCTGTGGGTAATTTGCAAATGAATGCATCTGCAAATGAATGAATGCATCAAACACAATGAAAACATTGTGTCCGAGATTATACCATATTGCTCATTGCAGCAACTTCCACAGAATTTGTTTCTTCACCATCTGCATCAGTTCTATTCCACTATTGGACACGAGGCCTTGAAAAATGCCAGACACTAAGAATATCTTGTGAAAGGGGCTGTGTGAACAGTTATTATGCTCGTGTTACTTCCTTAATACCCTTTTTGATGAAAAAGAAGAAACCTACATCAAAAGCAGCACTTAAAATTCAGTTTGGAGAGTCTTCTGGCCTCCACTGAGTAGCTTTTCCCCCTAATCTCTTTCTTCTTTTCTTCTTTGTTATGTAATAACATGTTTGGCCTAAGAGAAAGCTAAATTCTCACACCCATCTCTAAGAAGCAAAAGCTTACTTTTAAGGGAATAAATGAATAACTTCCTCATCTAGATTTGACGACAGATATTTTATAAGTATGATCTGGTAATGCCATTTTAATCTTGACATGTATTATCCACAATATACTTTTTTTCACTCCACCAAAGTACTCACCATCTCATAACTTTCTTGCTTATGACTAATTGAATTCCAATTGCATTTTTTTAAGTAACTGTATTCCTTTCATACATATCTAGTTTGATGGTTGTTTGTCAAAACTGGCACTAACAAAGCTAAATAAAATACCTAAGACTGAATTAATTTAACTACTTTCCACAGTTGGACCTACACTGGAAAAATGGGAAGGATGCGCCATTAGTTGCCGTTGTGTCTCTTATTTTCAGAACATGTGTTTGCTGCAGAACAGTGGGTTTTACCTCAACAGACTCCTGGACTCCAAATCCTAAATTTATATCCTGGGCCCTGCAGGTAAATTTTTGATGGCATCTGTGTGTTTCTGTAATGAGATCCATGGCATCTGCAACACGTACTTTCCCCTTTGAAATGTGTGTTCAAAAGAAAAAACAATACATTGAAAATTAAAGAAAGTACACAAGCGTGTGTTGTCATTGCTTTGATAAAATTCCTTCAGGAGTCTGGGAAATGGGCTTGACAATTCATTACACTATTCAGATAAGTCCAGGAAAAGACCGAATTTCTAACAAACCTTTAAACATTTCAAAGGGGTTGATGATTTCTAATCAATGATCCACGTATTCTCCAGTGTTATTCATTCTTTCATTCATTCATTCCTAAGTGAAATGGTTACACAGTGTTCACCCCAATACAAAACTGTCTGGAGTTATTACACTATCTAAATACTGTGATCAGAGAGTACTTACAAAAGCACTATTTATGAAAATGCTGCCACCATCAGTTTACCCAAGACAAGTTGTGTGTCTGTGTTACAGCATAACACAGAGAAAATTCATAAAAAATCCATCCAACAGAGACCAAGCCCCCTTTCTAGAAAATATGGGTTTCCTTTCCTATTCACAGGTATATTTTCAATAATTTAGTAGGTTATTTGCAGTTTGTAGGCCCCAGTTTGGGGACAGAACACTTCTCTAAAATTTTTCCAACTTTCTGAAAGTTAAATAGCTTATACAAGCAATAAGAACAAAAAAGAAAACACAGGTAAACACCAATCTTTCCTGCATTAATCTCAGTTAGGTTTTTTCTTTCCTTCAAATTCAGTTCAAAGCAGATTTTATTAGTATATTTCACCAACTTCATAAGAGTGTATAATTTTAACTACGTGGAGGCAAAACAACCTAACAAAAATGTGATTTATCTTTGCTAAATTACCAGTGTGACGTGGCATTATTTTGTCTAAATTAAGCAGCTATGACACAATGGCTGAAGAATGCTACAATGGAAAAGTCATCCATTCCTGCTATTTTGTAAATATAGAAACACTTTTAAATGTGCCCAATATATAATGTTCTAAATCTGTCAGGAAAAACAATTGAAAAAATTATGAATTAATTTTAAAAGAATGTTATATATGCTGCAACAATTAGGAGTTACAGAGGTGGATACATGAGTGGATATTTTGCTAGTTTAGCTCAATTGAAAAAAATCATACTATGAGTATTTTTTTCTGATAAGTAACTTATAACGAGTTAGTGTATTATTACCACATTAATAAAGCCTCCCTAAATGACCAAATTTTCCACTATTTATTGGTATTATAAAGAGGAATTATATAAACTTTACTTGAGAAAGAGTGCTCATGTTAAAAACAATATTACTTTAAACTAAAATACATAATGAGTTTAAAACAGAATAATGAGGAAAGTGGGGGGGAATTCTCAATATAAATGTGATACTAGTTTCTTACCTATTCTGTTCATGAATCTAATTTTTAAAATGATGTGGAAAGGTTAAATTCTCCTGAACATTTGGAATTTTTTAAGAGTTAAAGGCTCGTGTATAAGGTAAAATGCATCTCTCTCCCTTTGATGCTTAAACATTCCTTTACTAACTGCTGTGAAATGAAATTAAATGTTTAGAAGCAAACCCTTTCTTAGTTCATTAATATAAAAAAGTTAAATTCTTCTCTGGATTTCAAAAATTAAAACATATTGCCCTTGTATTTCTAACAGTTGTTCTGCTGACTCACATGGGAATGTAGTCACTACACTGCCATTTCATCAACTTTTCACGGGGATGTTTGCTAATCCAATGGCACTCCTGCTGGACTGCACATGGAGACATGGAGATGAACCCACTAGGCACTGAGAAGAATGCAGTGTCTCTTCCATGCACAGGATTTTAAAGTAATATGGACGCTGGGACTGGCAAGTTCCTGAGGGACCCATCTCTACCCATTGGCTGTCAGCCAGAGAACAACCTGGTGTTGGGAGTATAGATGAATCCATTGGAATTTTAGCTCCTAAATAAGTTTCATTGTCATTTGCACTTCTTTTATATTAGTTCATGTGACTTTAGGATTTATCCTTTTATTGGTTCAATACTGAAGGATGGAAGAACATTTCAGCTCAAAATAAAATATGCCATATGGATTAAATTAAGCTAAAGTCACCTAAAAAAAAAAAAAAAAAAAAAAAAACAGCAGGTGCAAGAAAGGCATTTTGACCATCCCCTTTATTTCCTGAAAGCAGGAGGTAAAACTTGCCTATGGAAGATGTCCTCCCTATTCCAGGAGGAAAGTAACATTCTTATCATTAAGGATGAGAAACCGAGACCCAGAGAACTCTATTCAAACAGGCTTTGTTAAAATTATTCTAATATTCCTTTAGTATCCCCACATAGTTTGCTTTTCCACGTTGCCTCTCTCTGTTCAACCTGGTCTAGAAGCATTTAGATTTTGCCACTTCTTTGGAGCTTCATTTCCCTATGGGGGCTTCCATGTCATATAAAACTTACAAGAAATAAATTTGAATGCTCGTCTCCTATTAATCTGTCTTATGTCAGTTTAATTCTTAGGCTCAGTCAAAAAATCCTAAGAGGGTAGAGGTAAAATTTTGCTTCTACATTTTTAAAAAGTTACTATATCCTAATTTTTTACAACCTGCTTTGAATTGTTTTAACTTTTATATTTTAATGTCATTACTGTTTTTTATAAACTTAGGTTTTCTATTTTATGGTAAAGATGATATCTCGTGATATCTAGTCCTTATTCCAAATATTTAATTTTTTTCTTAAATTTATTTTTATCTTATTTACTCTAAGAATAACAAGCAGAAAACAGAAGAATATGGGATTCAGCTGGAAAGGGAGTCTTTGAAAGCATTTCTCAACCTATCAGTGGTAGATGATATGGTTTGGCTATGTCCCCAACCAAATCTCATCTTAAATTGTAGCTCCCATAATTCCCATGTGTTGTGGGACGGACCTAGTGGGAGGTAATTGAATCATGGGGTAGTTTCCCCCATACTGTTCTAGTAGTAGTGAATAAGTCACACAAGACCTGATGGTTTTATAAACAGGAGTTCCCCTGCACAAGCTTTCTTGCCTGCCACCATGTAAGACATGACTTTGCCTTCTCCTTTGCCTTCTACCATGATTGTGAAGCCTCCCCAGCCATGTGGAGCTGTGAGTCCATTAAATCTCTTCATAAATTACCTAATCTTGAGTGTATCTTTATTAGAAGCATGAGAACAGACTAATGCAGTGGAGGACCAGGTTTTTCCCTCAATATGGGCAGATCCATACTTTAGTACAACATAAGAAAAATAAATTTCTGGAAAATAAAATGAAAACAAAGCATGCAAAATAAAAGCCTAAACCTTATGGTTACAGTCAACATGATATATTACTCCTTCAGATTGTTTTAAAAGTTTCTGGATATTGACTTTCATTCTATATATCTCTTGTCACGGTCTGGTGTCGACAGCTTGCAACCAGCACCAGTCCCTGAATCTGGTCTGTGATTATAGCATATCAGCTTGCCTCTTTCTCTCCAGCTGGCCTTTCCTCCAGAAAGTCTCCCTCTCCTGCAGCCTAGGTCTGCTTCCCTATTACATGCTTTCCTAGTCCTCTGCATTTCTCCATACCATCAAATAATTGAATAATGAATGTATAATCAGTCCTTTAATTTGTGTCTGCCTTGCCCAGAGGACACAAGCTGGATGTTTTTCATGCGGGAGTAAACAAATGTGGGTTTACTTAAGCTAATGAAAGATCAAGTTCAGGTCTCATTTGTTGGCAGAGGCACCTTCCACCTCTTCCTGAAAGTTGCAGAGAGTTACAGAGTATTCTAGGTGAGGAGGGGAACAGGTTACAATCAGAAAGCATAGCTGTAGAAATATTTTTGACAAATCCCTTAAAGGGATCTTAGAACAGGTTACAATCAGAAAGCATAGCTGTAGAAATATTTTTGACAAATCCCTTAAAGGGATCTTAGAAGAAAGAGACCCAAGGTTTGAAGAACATGATGTGGTATCTTTTTCATTATAAATAAATAATTATTTCGGCATCTAATTTTATATTTGACATTTTTTCGAAAGTTAATCTCCAAATTAAGTAAGTTTTAAGCCCCACAAACACTGGACCTGTGTCAAACATTTTATCTCTAATAAATAACATGGTGCCTAGCCTGGAGTTATCAGTCTGTGAATATCCTCCGAATGAGAAATGATCAAATTATCAGCTAACTGGTTTAAAACTCCTCCACATGATTCCTGTGAGAAGGTACCACAAGAGTCCTTCATTCATCTCCTAGAAACTCTTTACACTAGCCTACTTTCGAAAAAGGTATAGTAAGCCCACCTTATCCACAAGGAATGCAATCCAAGAACCTCAGTGAATGCTTGGCATCATGGATGGTACCTGCTATAGTTTGGGTGTTTGTCCCCCTAAACCTGATGTTTAAATTTGATCTCCAGTATTGGAGGTAGGGCCTCATTAGGAGGTGTTTGGGTCATGGGGGCAGTTCTGAGTGGCTTATTGCCATCTGGCTATAATGAGTGGGTTCTCACTCTACTAGTTCCAACAAGAGCTGGTTGTTAAAAGGAACCTGGCATTTCCCTCCTCTCTCTCTCTCTCTTTCTTCCTCTCTTGCCATGTGATCTCTATAGGTGTGGCTCCGCTTCACCGGCCACCATGAGTGGAAGCAGCCTTAGGTCCTGACCAGAGCAGATGCTGGTGCCAGGGTTCTTATAAAGCCTGCAGAACCAAGAGCCAAGTAAGCCTCTTTTCTTTAGAAATTACCCAGCCTCATGGATTTCCTTAGAGCAACACCAAAGAGACTAAGACACTACTGAACCCTGTATATACTATGTTTTGTCCTATACATACATACCAATGATAAATTTATAAATTAGACACAGTAAGAGATTAGTGATAACAGTAAAATAGAACAATTATAACTATATACTGTAATAAAAGCTATGTGATTTTGGTCTGTCTCTCTCTCTAAATATTAATATATATTAAATATATTGTAACTGAAACCACAGATAGGGGAGACGACTGAATTACCGACTGAATTAACATTTAATCTACACAGAATTCAGGAAGATTTTTAAAGCTGTAGATGGTAACCACTTAGTAGTTTGTAAAAACCAACTCATTTGGTGGCAGAATCAGAATGTTTCGGATTTTCTTTTTACAATGGAAATGGAAGGAATACAATGAAATGTACATACAATGCATCACAAGAAGTAAAGGTGTTAGTTCACAAAAGCTTTGTGTCAATTGTGTTTGTACATGTATGTGTGCACTAGATATCTATGTAAAATGTGTTTTTTACATTTTTTAAAAAACATAAATTTGGGGTATGGGACTTCCTTATATCCTTCTCTGATTAAAAAGGTGCATAGAAGTCACTTAGAACTAAGAATGTGCCTAAGAGATGTTTTTTGATGATTTCTTTGCTTTGTTTTGTGTTTTATATTTTACACATACACTCTTTTCTTGAATTATCCCTATAAAGATAAATCAGAAACTCTGGTTTTCATGATCCTTGAGAAAGAACATAGGCTTATTCTATGACCTTAAGCATGGGCTTTAAAATGTTTCTTGACATTTTCAAGAATCTCTTGTACCCATTTCCTCAGCTCCTAAAAAATAAACCAGTTTGCCCTTGTGGCATGTTAGAGTTCATTTTCGATTTGTTCTCTCACTGCATTTACTTTGCCTTTGTGACCTCTTCCACAATGGTCCCCTGGTCCCCATGAATAACCACAGAATGACTTTTGAACCTGTGTCTCCAGCCTTGGTCGCTCTTGAGTTCCAGACCCTTGTAATAACTGTCTGCCAGGCACATCTATCTAGCAACTGGAACCTTCAGAAACAACAGTGATTACATTTCCAAATAAAACCTATTTATCTTCTCTCTATACTGAGATTAACAGTTAAACTATGCACCCAAATTTTTCTGTTACATGAGTAAGTTCTTTAGTGGTGATTTCTCAGACTTTGGTGCACCCACTACCTGAGCAGTGTACACTGTACCCAATGTGTAGTCTTTTATCCCTCGCCACCCCCCACCATTTCCCCTGAGTCCCCAAAGTCCAGTGTATCATTCTTTTGCCTTAGTATCCTCATAACTTAGCTCCCACATTTAAGAGAACATATAATGTTTGGTTTTCCATTCCTGGGTTACTTCACTTAGAATAATAGTCTACGATTCCATTCAGGTTGTCATAAATGCCATTATTTCAGTACTTTTTAAGGCTGAGTAGTATTTCATGGTATATATACATCTCACAATTTCTTTATCTATTCATTGATTGATGGGCATTTGTGCTGGTCTCATATATTTGCAGTAGAAATTATGTTGCTATAAACAGGCATGTGCAAGTATCTTTTTCATATAATGACTTCTTTTCCTCTGGGTAGCTACCTAATAGTAGGGTTGCTGTATCAAGCGGTAAATCTACTTTTAGTTTTTTAAGGAATCTCCACACTGTTTTCCATAGTGGTTGTAGTAGTTTACATTCCCACCAATAGTGTAAAAGGGTTCCCTTTTAAACACATCCTCTCCAACATCGATTTTTTTTTTTTTTTTTTTTGATTATGGCCATTTTTGCAGGAGTGAGGTGGTAATGCTTCTTTGTAGATTCTAGATATTAGTCCTTTGTTGGATGTATAGATTATGAAGATTTTCTTCCACTCTCTGGGTTGTTTGTTAACTCTGCTAATTATTTCTTTTGCTGTGCAGAAGGTTTCAGTTTCATTAAGTCTCATCTATTTATCTTTGTTTTTGTTGCATTTGCTTTAGGGTTCTTGGTCATGAAGTCTTTGCCTAAGCCAATGTCTAGAAGGGATTTTCTGATGTTATCTTCTACAATCTTTAGGACAGGTCTTAGATTTAAATCTTTGATCCATCTTGAGTTGATTTTTGCATAAGGTGAGTGATTAGGATCCAGTTTAATTCTTCTACATGTGGTTTGCCAATTATCCCAGTGTCATTTGTTGAAGAGGGTATCATTTCCTCACTTTATTACTATGATCATTATTACTAGTTTGCTTTGTCAAAGATCAGTTGGTTATAAGTTATGTGGCTCTTTTACTGGTTTCTCCATTCTGTTTCATTGGTCTATGTGCCTATTTTTATACTAGTACCAAGCTGGTTTGGTGACTACGGCCTTATACTATAAAGTCAGGCAATGTGATGCCACTAGATTTGTTCATTTGAATGTTTTTTATTAGTCTTGCATTGGCTATGTGAGCTCTTTTTTGGTTCCATATAAATTTTAGAATTGTTTTTCCTAGTTCTGTGAAGAATGATGGTAGAATTTTGATGGGAATTGCATTGAATTTATAGATTGCTTTTGACAGTATGGTCATTTTCACAATATTGATTCTACCCATCCATAAGCATGGGATGTGTTTCCATTTGTTTGTGTCATCTATGATTTCCTTCAGCAGTGTTTTGTAGTTTTCCTTGTAGAGGTCTTTCACGTCCTTGGTTAGGTATATTCTTAAGTATTTTAATTTTTTTTCAGCTATTGTGAAAGGAGTTGAGTCTTGACTTGATTCTCAGCTTGGTCACTGTTGATTTATAGCACAGCTACTGATTCATGTACGTTAATTTTGTATCCTGAAACTTTGCTGAATTTACTTACCAGTTCTAGGAGCTTTTTGGGCAAGTCTTTAGGGTTTCTAGGTATATGATAATATCATCAGCAAACAGTGACAGTTTGATTTCCTCTTTACTGATTTTGATGTATTATATTTCTTTCTCTTGTCTGATTGCTCTGGCTAGGACTTGCAGTACTAGGTTGAATAGAAGTGGTGAAAGGGGGCATTCTTGTCTTGTTCCAGTTATCAGGGAAAATGCTTTCAACTTTTCCCCATTCAGTATAATGATGTCTGTGGGTTCATCATAGATGGCTTTTATTACCTTAAGGTATGTCCCTTTTATGCTGATCTTGTTGAGGGTTTTAATCACAAAGGGATGCTGGATTTTGTCAAATGCTTTTTCTGCATCTGTTGAGATAATCATGTGATTTTTGTCTGTAATTCTCTATATGTGGTGTATCACATTTATTGACCTACGTATGTTAAACCAACCCTGCATTTCTGGTATGAAACTCACTTGATCATGGAGTATTATATTTTTAAAATGCCATTGGATTTGGTTCACTAATATTTTGTTAAGGATTTTTGCATGATATTCATCAGGTATTGGTCTATAGTTTTCTGTTGTTGTTACTTTTTTCCCTGGTTTTTGTATTAGGGTGATAATGACTTCATAGAATGACTTAAGGAGGATTCCCTCTTCCTCTATCTTTTGGAATAGTGTCAATAGGATTAGTACAAATTATTCTTTGAATGTCTGATAGAATTCACCCATGAATCCATCTGGTCCTGGACTATTTTTGTTGGCAATTTTTTTTATTACCATTTCAATCTTGCTGCTAGTTATTGATCTGTTCAAATTCTATATCTTCCTGGTTTAATCTAGGAAGGCTATATATTTCCAGGGTTTTACCATCTCCTCTGGGTTTTCCAGTTTATGCACATAAAGGTGTTCATAGTAGCCTTGAATAATATTTGTGTTTCTGTAGTATCAGTTGTACTATTTCCCATTTTGTTTCTAATTGAGCTTATTTGGATCTTCTCTCTTCTTGGTTAATCTCACTAATGGTCTATCAATTTTATTTCTCTTTTCAAAGAAGCAGCTTTTTGTTTCATTTATCTTTTCTATTTTGTTGCTGTTGTTGTTGTTGTTGTTGTTTCAATTTCATTTAGTTCTGCTCTAATCTTAGTTCTTTTCTTCTGCTGGGTTTGGGTTTGGATTGTTCTTGTTTGTATAGTTCCATGAGGTGTGACCCTAGACTGTCTGGTTTATGCTCTTTTAGACTTTTTGATGTAGGCATTTAATGCTATGAACTTTCCTCTTAGCACCACTTTTGCTGTCTCACAGAGGTTTTGATAAGTTGTGTCACTATTATCATTCGGTTGAAAGAATTTATTAATTTCCATCTTGATTTCATTGTTAACCCAACAGTCTGTCAGGAGCAAATTATTTAATTTCCATGCATTTGCATGGTTTTGAGGGTTCTTTTGGGGTTGATTTCCAATTTTATTCCACCGTGATCTGAGCAAGTAATTTATATAATTTCGCTTATCTTCAATTTACTGACACTTGTTTTGTGGCCTATAATATGGCCTATCTTGGAGAATGTTCCATGTGCTGATGAATAGAATGTATATTCTGCAGTTGTTGGGTAAAATGTTCTGTAAGTATCTGTTAAGTCCATTTGTTGTAGAGAATAGTTTAAGTCCATTGTTTATTTGTTTACTGTCTTGATAACCTATCCAGTGCTTTCAGCAGAGTATTAAAGTCTCCCACTATTATTGTGTTGCCATCTATCTTATTCCTTTTTTAAAAAATTATACTTTAAGTTCTGGGATACATGGGCAGAATATGCAGGCTTGTTACATAGGTATACACGTGCCATGGTGATTTGCTGCACCCATCAACCCATCATCTACATTAGGTATTTCTCCTAGATTTTTGAATTAACCCAAAAATCTCCAGCCCCCGACAGGCCCTGGTGTGTGATGTTCCCCTCCCTGTGCCCATGTGTTCTCATTGTTCAACTACCCCTTATGAGTGAGAACATGTGGTGTATGGCTTTCTGTTCCTGTGTTAGTTTGGTGAGAATGATGATTTCCAGTTCATCCATGTTCCTGCAAGGGACATAAACTCATTCTTTTTTGTGGCTGCATAGTATTCCATGGTATATATGTGCCACATTTTCTTTATCCAGTCTATCAGTGATGGGCATTTGGGTTGGTTCCAAGTCTTTGCTATTGTGAATAGTGCTGCAATAAATATATGTGTGCATATGTCTTTATAGTAGAATGATTTATAATCCCAGTAACAGGATTGCTGGGTCAAATGGTATTTCTGGTTCTAGATCCTTATGGAATCATTACACTATCTTCCACAATGATTGATCTAATTTACACTCCCACCAACAGTATAAAAGCCTTCCTATTTCTCCACATCCTCTCTAGCATCTGTTTTTTCCTGACTTTTAATGATCACCATTCTAACCGGCATGAGATGGCATCTCATTGTGGTTTTGATTTGCATTTCTCTAAAGACCAGTGATGATGAGCTTTTTTCATATGTTTGTTGGCTGCTTATTTCTTAGGTCTAGTAGTAATTGTTTTCTAAGTTTGAGAGCTCCAATGTTAGGTGCATATATATTTAGAACTATATTTTCCTGTTGGACTAGTCCTTTTATCATTATATAATGTGCCTCTTTGTCTATTTTAACTGCTGTTGCTTTAAAGTTTATTTTGTCTGATATAAGAATAGCCACTCAGCTCACTTTTGGTGTGCATTTGCATGGAATATCTTTTTCCACCCCTTTACCTTAAGTTTATGTGAGTCTTTATGTGTTAGGTGAGTGTCCTGAAGACAACAGAAACTTAGTGAAACCTTAGCCATTCTTCCCATCTGTGTCTTTTAAGTGAAGCATTTAGGCCATTTGCATTCAATGTGAGTATTGAGATGTGAGGTACTATTGTACTCCTCATGCCTGAACACCTTGTATTATTTTTCATTGTATTATTGTTATATAGGTCCTGTAAGGTTTATGCTTTAAGGAAGTTCTATTTTTGTGTATTTTAAGGATTTGTTTCAAGATATAGAGATCCTTTTAGCAGTTCTTGTAGTGCTGGCTTGTCAATAACAAATTCTCTCAGCATTTGGTAGTCTGGAAAACACTACATCTTTCTTTCATTTATGAAGGTTAGTTTTGTTAGATACAAAATTCTTGACTGATAATTGTTTTTGTTTAAGGAGGCTAAAAATAGGGCCCCAATCCCTTCTAGCTTGTAGAGTTTCTGCTGAGAAATTTGCTGTTAATCTGATAGGTTTTCCTTTATAGGTTATCTGATGGTTTTGCTTCATGGCTCTTAAGATTCTTTCCTTTATCTTGTCTTTAGATAGTCTAATGATTATGTGCCTAGGTGATGATCTTTTGTGATTAATTTCCCAGGTGTTCTTTGAGCTTCTTGTATTTGGGTGTCTAGATCTCTAGCAAGGCTGGGGAAGTTTTCCTTGATTATTCCCTTAAATATGGTTTCTAAACTCTTAGATTTTTCTTCTTCCTCAAGAACCAATTATTCTTAGGTTCGGATGTTTAACATAATCCCAAACTTCTTGGAGATTTTGTTTATTTTTTTTATTATTCTTTTTTGTCTTTGATGGATTGGGTTAATTCAAAAGCCTTGTCTTCAAGCTCTGAGGTTCTTTCTTCTGCCTGTTTAATTCTATGGCAGATACTTTCCAGCGCATTTTGCATTTCTCTAAGTGTGTCCTGGATTTCCAGAAGTTGCGATTTTTTTTTTTATTGTATTTCACTAAATAATTTTCCTTTCATATCCTGTATCGTGTTTTTTATTTCTTTATGTCGAAATTCACCTTTCTTGATGTCTCCTTGATTATTAATAATCAACCATCTGAATTCTTTTGCTGGCAATACAGAGATTTCGCCTCGGTTTGGATCCATTGTTGGTGAGTTAGAATGATCTTTTGGGGGTGTAAAAAAACCTTGTTTTGCTGTGTTGCCAGAATTATTTTTCTTTGTCATCTGGTTCTTTGTCATTTGGGTAGACTATGTCAGAGGGAAGATCTAGGGCTCAAGGGCTATTGTCCATATTCTTTTGTTCCAAAGAATTCTCCCTTGATGTGGTGCTCTCCTCTTTTCCCTAAATATGGGGATTCCTGAGAGCTGAACTATAGTGATTGTTTTTGCTCTTCTGGGTCTAGCTACCCAGTGGAGCTACTGAACTCTGGTCTGGTACTGACAAGTATCTACAAAGAGTCCTGTCATGTAATTCGTCTTCAGGTCTTGCATCCATGGATACCAGCACGTGCTCCGGTGGAGTTAGCGGGGGAGTAAAGTGGATTATGTGAGGGTCTTTGGTAGAGTTTTTGTTGAGTGCACTGGTCTTGTCTTGGTTGGCCTCCAGCCAGGGGGTGGCACTTTCCAGAGCACATCAGCTGCAGTCCTACGTGGAGGATGCCAACTTGCCCTGGGGACACCTGGTTAGGTATTCAGGTTTGTCAGGTGGTGGTCAGAGCTATAGAGCTCCCAAGAGATTATGACCTTTGTCTTGGGCTACCAGGGCAGGTAGAGAAAGACTATCAGATAGAGGAAGTTATGGGCATGTCTGAGCTCAGCCTCTCCTTGGACAGGGCTTGTTACAGCTGTTGTGGGGAAAACGGATGTGGTTCCCAGTCCAATGGACTTATATTTCCAAGGGGATTATGGCTGCCTCTGCTGACTCATACAGATCACCAGGGAAGTGGAGGAAAGTTGGCAGTCACAGGCCACACCCCACTCCCACACAGCCCACAGTCCTAAAGGCGGGTCTTACTCCCACTGTGCTCCACTAATAGCACTGAGTCTATTTCCAGGCAGCTGGTGACCAGGGCTGAGAACTCGCCCCAGACCACGAGCCTCCCCATTGAGAAAGCAAGCAGACTCACAGTGTTTCAGTGTCTCAGGGAGCCTGGAGCAGTGATCCAGTTCCTTCAAAGGACCTGTGAATTCTCTTGGCTTCTCTGGTATGTTCCTGCAGTAGTTCTTGGAGCAAAAGTTCATGATGGGAGTCCCCACGTGCTGCTCTGTCCATCTGAGCAGGAGCTGCAAGTTAGTCCTGCCTTCTACCCACCATCTTAATCTCCCATAATCTAATCTTAACACATAGACACTATTCTAACATCCTCCATCACCTCCAGTAACTAACAAGGACTGCCCATTAAAACTCTAGCATTTTCCACACCCCTTCCTTTCTCTCCATCCCTGTGCTTGTTTCTGTCTTGGTTGCTGGTCTGGGCTATTACATTAGTCTTCTAACTAATGTCCTACCCTGGCTCTCACCCCTCCTCAGTTCTTTCCATGGACTCCAGATGGTTCTTTCCGAACTACAAAATTGATCATGTTACACTCCTGAGTAAAATCCTCCAACTAATTGAGGTTGTTTCTGAAAGACCAAACTCCAGCAGTAGGTGTGTGAACCTACCTGGCCCAAGTTATCTAGTAACCCAAAAATAAAATAGAATAAAAAGCAAATATGTCATCCATTATCGTGAAGTGTAATGGAAATGTACAGAGCACAGGCTCAGTATAATCTGTCATCCAGAATAAGTCCTCCCATCACCTGAGTTGCCTTTAAATAAACTGTCTTACTATGGTCATGAATGACAGGAATGAAAATAGCAGAAACTTAGGAATTTCTAACTGGATAGTTCAAGTGTCAGCTGTTTAATGTTTTCTCTAAGTTTTATTATGGTTCTTATCAAATCTGAGAGGAATAAAGAAATACTAGCAGAGGAAAGGTAAAAGCCATTGAATATCAATGCTCTTACTCTTTCTGAACAGTAAATGTAGGAATGTTTAAATAACAATTTCATCAGCTTTTACTTTAAATTTTGTTCCTTTGTAGAACAAGAAGGAAAAAGCATCTAATCATTCAAGAAGGAATTTTTGAACATCAACTATGTACTTGGCATAGCATTAAGTACTGGAAATTAAAAAAAATTAATGTCACAATCTCTGCCTTTAAGAAACACATATTGTAGTGGTGAAAATATGTAAAAATGTAATTAGCAGAGCAAATACTTCTATAGCAATTACTATGTGCCAGACACTGTCCTAAGAGTTTTACATATATTTACTCATTTATTATTGACAACAATCGTTTGAGGTAGATCCTATTATCCCTATTTTACAGATGAAGAAAATGAGGCACAGAGATGTTATCTACTTGCTCAGGTCCTCACAACTAGTATGTATCAGAACCCAAACTCAAACCCATACACTCTGGCTCCACAACACTGCATTGCCTGTAAATGATAAGTTAAGGAATAGAAATATGCTCATGATATTATAGGAACAGGTTCAGATTAGACAAGGTTTAGAGAAGTTATTTTAATACTAACAATATATATTATATATTATACACTAATCAAAAGCTAATGCATTTTGCGCTCATTTATTATGCTCTAAATACTTTTATGTGTTGACCCATTTCAACCTCACAACAATCTCATGAGACTGGTTTCATTATTATCCCCATTTTTCAAATAAGGAAAATGAGGGGTTTGGTAACATACCCAAGTGATATGGTTTGGCTGTGTCAACCCCAAATCTCATCTTGAACTGTAGTTCCCATATTCCCCACATGTCATGAGAGGGACCAGGTGGAGGTAATTGAATTATGGAGGTGGTTTCCCCCATGCTATTCTCATGATGAAGAGTGGGTCTCACCAGATCTGATGGTTTTATAAGCTTCTGTCATTTCCCCTGCTTGCACTCATTGTCTCTCCTGCCACCCTGTGAAGAGATGCCTTCTGCCATGATTGTAAGTTTCCTGAGGCCTCCCCAGCCATGCAGAACTGTGAGTCAACTAAACCTCTATTCTTTATAAATTACCCAGTTTCGAGTATTTCTTCATAGCAGCGTGAGGACAGACTAATACACAAAGGTTACTCAGCTATTAAGTGCCAGAAGTTTCTATAGTAGGCAGAGTAGAATTTGGTCTTAAATACATATATGGAGTTAGCCAAGCCACCAAGTCAGAGACCAGAAGTATGGGTGAAGAGGACACTCTTTTCAGGGATACATGTGGAGACAAAGAGGTACCTGGGCCACAGAGACTTGCAGATGTCCCCAGCACATGAACTCCCAAAGCACAGCTCAGAGTGAGAAGAATTAGGCAAAGCAGACGATGGAGGGACCAGTATGCACAGTTTGATTTTACCTCTAGAAAATAGGAGCCTTTGAAGGACTTTCAGGCAGGGACTGACATGGCCAGGTTTTAATTTTAGATAGGACACTGATGATTGTGAATCAATTTGAAAGGGAAAAGATGGAGACTCTTGAATTTGTCCAGGAGGCTCACTTCTAAAGTAGGACAGTGGTGGTAGAGTGAAAAACTAGAAAGGACATAAAACCAGCAAGTTGCTCCATTCACACCACAATCTCTTCTCTTTCTGAATGGTTATTTGATTATTCACACAACCACCCATCCACAGCAGGTCTCTTCTTTTTTTCTGTAACATTAGAGAAGTCAATATATTTATAGGTAATCACTCTTATCTTTACTGTATCCTCTTCAATTAGTGGCTCTCAAAAACCTTGCACTTAATTACTCTCAGTGTTCTCACTGAAAATTATTATATGCTTTACCAAAAAAGTACAACATGACCAAAAGTCCAAACAACACAAAAAAGACTAACTCTCCTATGGGTTCAGTCATCCCAAATCTGTTTCTTTTGGTGTGTAGGTAAGTACAGATGAGTTCTTGCTTTATCTAGACTGTGGTAGGCAGTTTGGGTACAACTCCACATTTAAGGCATTTTCATTAACTCCTTTATTACGTCAATTAATGTTAACATAACTAATAGTTAAAACACAATACATTATGTCCCTAGTGAGGGACATTATGTTAACTAATAATTAAAACACATTACCAAAACAAAGTAAACAATGAAAAATAAATAAATACAAAAATCCTAAAAGATTACACTATTTTCAAAAACATAATGCGATAGTCAAGACTGGCATGACTAGCTTTGGGCTGCAAGTAAACAAAAATCACAGTGGTTTAACCAAAAAGGGATGTATTTTTATGACATAACAGGAAATGCATAAGGAGGCAGATCAAGAAAGAAAGAAAGATCTCAGGCTCTGTCCAGCATCCTGCTTTGTCCTCTTAGGCATGAGGCTCTTACCCTCATGGTCATAGTCTGGCTTGTGTATCTTCAGTCATCTGTGTGCATGCTTGGCTTTCTCAGCAAAACAAAGGGGGAAGGAAGAAAGCACATGTCCCTTTTTAGCTAGAAAACAATGTTTCCCAATGAAGCCCATTCTCTAAACTTTTTATTCTATCTCATTGCTCAGAATTAGTCCAAAAGAGTCTGGAAAAATGACTACATGTACCTGGAATACCTTTCAACTCCAACAAAATCAGGATTCTATTGGAAAAGAAGAATAGATACTGAGTACATAAATTGGCAG
Source organism: Piliocolobus tephrosceles (assembly GCF_002776525.5). Classification (NCBI taxonomy): domain Eukaryota; kingdom Metazoa; phylum Chordata; class Mammalia; order Primates; family Cercopithecidae; genus Piliocolobus; species Piliocolobus tephrosceles. The sequence continues at coordinate 30,353,913 of NC_045437.1, forward strand.
AGTCTGACACCCTGAGAAACACTGGTATTTGCAGGATGGATAGGACGATAGAAGCACAAGAAGGGAGTAGAGAGGTACATTATGAGAAGCATATGGACAAACCTGAGAGGAGTCACAGAAGCATCGAATTCAGACTCAGTTTATAAAAAAAGGTTGACAGAAACACACACCAGCTGCATCTCACAATTAGGACACCACTGGTGATGTTTGAATATAAATGGGACTCTTTTGTGAAGGAAGAACTAAAACAATATAGTGTATCCAAGAGTGTAGACACTAGAATAAACAGCGTTAATGTACCTGGCACAAAGATGTGCATAGAAGTTAGGGAGATAACTTGTCCTAAGGGGACTGGCAAAAATAACCAGAGATGGTCCAGTCAGAGAGAGTCTGTGTTGCTTTCTGCATTATGCTACCTAAGTTTACAAAAATTGTTCCTGCATTAAGGGTCTGACCTGAGAAAATAAACAGAACTCTCTTTTAGTTTCCTATCTCTTAAGTAGTGTTACCATCCACTGCAGTGGCAGAGAATGAGAAGAAAGTCTCCCTCTTTCAATTACACATTCTGTCAACATATTTCCTTCCTTTTGCCTCTGGATTAAAGAAATCATATTAACAGCTATAATTGCAAGGCAGGTGGTCAACAGATCAGATAGGCTGCTTTTACAAAGTGCACACTCTATTTTACCTAGTTCTCATCATTTGTACCCTATTTTTTGTATATTTTTTATCATATTCTAAAAGGAACTAGGCTTTGAGATAATATCATTCTTAATTCCTGAGAGCACAGTGGGGACCAAAAAATTGCTTTTGAGTATTCTAATGTCTTTTTTGGTATAAGATGAGCAATCTTTTAACAAAGAAGAAATTTGCAGAAATATTACATTGATTTTCTTGAAGTTATCCTGCATAAAGTATCCTAACTTCCACGACTCAGAATATTAACCAATTATTCAAAGTCCAATTTGTCACCCCAAGCATATTTTGAACCTGGAAATCTTAAAGTTTCATGCTACAGATAAAAGTAAACTTACTTTTTTTGTTTTATCTCAATACAAGTCAACTACCTCCCAGATTTTGAGTCTGTGAAAATTTGTCAAATGTGGATCATTGATTTCTTTAGCCTGATATAGCAACTAAATTGAAACTCTTTTTTGTCCATTAACTGTTCTCAGAGATGCCTACAATATGGGTAGTCTCATGGATTTGGGCTCTTAGGTAAAATACCTTCCTACTCAGAACGTATTTTTTCCCTTTATCATGTTTAAAGACAAATACCTTGAAATCTAGAATCTGTATGGCATCAGATTCAACTGAATTTATCATATTCAACTGAATTCCTTTGGTAAAACTAAAGCCAGTTTTGATAAACAAAAGTTCTTTCTAAAAACCTTTAGACTAAAATCTACAAAATGAATGCCACATTCTAGCTCTGTCCCTGCTCAAGTACACATGTTCCTTTGAGAGGGTCTGGACATCCTATTAGGTGAGAAATAATTAGAGAAAAGATGAATACACATGATAATATTCAGATCTTGGAGGGCACTAGGGGTTCTCCAAATACTGATTATTAAGCAGAAGAAGTAGTAAGAAAGAAAAAGAAAGGATGGATTTCAGCATATTGTGAAAGACTTCCTACTATTAGGAATGGTGGTGAGTTTAACTTTAATTAAATACGGAATTCCTTTTCACTTGAAGGGTGTAAACACTTGAAACCCAACAATGTTTCAATGATCCATAAAACAATCAGCTGATAATAAGAAAGCCACCTCTTTGTCATCCCAGGAGTCGTCATTCACATTTTTGTCTGCATGAATGACATTCCACCAGTCATGCTCTGTAGAATAGTTTAGAAAAGTCTACATTCACTAGATAAGAAGATGAAGGTAATGCGAGTCACAGGGAAACAAATGATGGGGTAAAAAAGAGAGCCAAATTTTTATTTTTTTTATTTTTATTTTTTTTTTATTTTATTTTATTTTTCTTTTGAGACAGAGTCTTGCTCTGTCGCCCAGGCTGGAGGGCAGTGGCACCATCTTGGCTCACTGCAAGCTCCACCTCCCGGGTTCACGCCATTTTCCTGCCTCAGCCTCCCGAGTAGCTGGGACTACAGGTGCTGGCCACCAAGCCCGGGTAATTTTTTGTATTTTTAGTAGAGACAGGGTTTCACCATGTTAGCCAGGATGGTCTCGATCTCCCTACATCGTGATCTACCCACCATGGCCTCCCAAAGTGCTGGGATTACAGGAGTGAGCCACCACGCTGGCCCAGAGAGCCAATTTTAAGGAGGGAGGGATACCACTTGGCAACTCATCAGACCCAGGGTATAAAACAAAAGAAATTGGTTAGAATTTCAAGATTTCAAAATTATGTGACCACATGAATGATGCAACTTTTACAGAGAGGGGATTTAAAACAAGCACTCCATTTCAGAAGAAGTCAAGAATAAATAATCCTACTGGAGGATGACATGAAGTCTCCACATTAGAAGCCTAATGGAAATTAACATGTATACTTTTCATCAGTCCACTAAGACTGAAACCTTATTGAAAGTCCTGACTCTCTCATGCCTTTTATGCTACACCGAACTAGTGTTGAAGAGTTTTCACAAGGTAGAATTTAAAACACACTTACTGAATCAAACTAATCATGTTTTACATCATGTATTGGTTTCTCTCAACATACATCTCGCCAGACTCTTGGTGTGAAAATTGTATTATTGGCATGAACAAGGCACTGGAAACCTGCATTAACTTCTGCCAGTCACTAGAATACCACTCAGAAAATTACAGCTTCCACGGCTAAAATGAGTTAATATCCTGCCAAATAGAAAGAAATGTGCTCTCTCCATGTTGCCAACAGATTAACTTAAATGCTTGTGGCAAAGACCACTGAGCCCATTCAATCAGGATTATATTTGACCAAAGTTGCAATTTCATCAAAGGACATTGTAAACAAGAGGAAAAGCAAGATTCCCATTTGACATGATTAGAAGTATGCTTAGATATGAAACTTAAATCTTATGAGAGAGAGAATAAAATGTTACAGAACATAAGGCTTGAGCTGTGTATGTAATAAGAGATGACTTCAAATTGCAACCATGGAACTGCCTTCACTGTAAATGTTTGGCTGGTATACAAAATATTATTACATTATTTATTTAAGCCAAGTTTGAGTTCTAATATGTACTACAGCCAGTGTTCAAGACGTTTTTATTGAATGGACGTCATGCATTCATCTATTCCATGAATACATATTGCAAATCATGAAGCTTACTGTTTAGTGAGGGAAATTAAAAAACAATTCTATACATACATAAATGTGTATCTTTACAAATTGTGAATGTGTTAGTAGAAAATACAGCATGGCTCCTCAGTTGGAAGCCAGGTGAATGCATAGCAGGTTTCTATTCTATACTGAAAAGATATGAGAGCAAAGACTTTTCACAACATTGTCATATCTCAGCATAGTACAATGCCAGGCACACAGAACATTGGAATTTGGACTGAAATTAGAAGACTAAGTAAGAATTAACCAGATAAGTCTAGGGCTAGGCACGGGTACACTGAAAGAACCACCCAGGTCAAGGCAATTTGTGAAAGATTCCAAGATGAGTAGGAGAATCAGGCATTTGAGGAACTTACAGAAACACCAAAGTAGTAGGGTGGGGAAGCAAAGAGAAAAGCAGAAAGATATGAAAGAGATCATGCATGGCTTTACAGCTCACCTTAAATATTTTGATCATTATTTTGAGAACAGCAGGAAACACTTGAGTGTTTTTAAAGAGTAAAGGAGCATTATCGGATTTGCTTCTGTAAAAACACCACTTTAGTTACAGGGCAGAATAGGTAGATTGGTCGGTAAATAGATGTAGTAAGGAAACTTGCAGGCAAGACCAGGCAAGCCATGATGGTAGCTCAGGCTAGGGTGGTGGCAATGGGGATAAACATAAATGAATAGATTTGGTAACTAATAAGTAAAATCGAATTGCTAGTATGTAGCAGACATTATGTTTTGACAGTTACAAACAAAGTAACTTCCTTTGAAGAGCTAAGATTCTAGTTTAAGGGGAAAAAAATATGTATATTAACAACAGCACCTTAAGAGACATTTATAAGCATAAGAAATTAAAAATAGCAATATGATAAATAACAATACGAATGGGTAAACCATTAGATAAGATGTTCAGGGAAGGTTTCTTTAAGGGGGAAGGGTTTGAGATGAGAAATAAATGAAGAATAGGATATGTCTATGGAAAGAATTAGAGACAAGATATTCCAGGCAGAAGTGAGAGCAAGTGCAGAGATCTTGTGATAGAAGTTATCTTGTTTTATTCAAAGAATGGCAAGCAGGCCAGTATAGCTGGTGCACAGCACAGGAGGACGTTGAAGGAGATATGGCCAGAGACACAGTGTTCACAGCAATAGGAAACACAGAATATTGAGTTTGGGATGGGAGGTCATTGGTGCCGTTTTAGACATGTTGAGTTTGAGGCACCTTTGAAGCAACTAAAGAGAAACTTTCAATAAGCACAATAAGCAAAATTGGAGCTAAGAGATAAAAATATCAATTTCAGGGTTCTTATACAGATGGTAATTTAAACTACGGATGTGAATAAGATACACCAGGGAGAATACACAGAAAACAGAAGGGAGCAAAGAATCTTGGAGTCTTGAGGAATTTTAACACTCAACAGCCAGGCAGAGGGAAATGAGCCTGCAGATGAAAGATGTAGCTCGAAAGGGAACCCCACATAGCTGCCCTGAAGCCCAAGGATGGGAATAGTTTAAGGAGAGTGGCCAAGAGAGTCAGTTGCTACTGAGAAGCAAAACTCATAGAGATGGATTTCAAGATAAGGATTTCACTGGTGGTTTTAAAGAACCTCTTGCTGAAGTAAAAAGAGAAAAAGCCAGATTAAAGTGGACTGAGGAGTGAGGAGGGAATGGAAAGTGATAAAGTGTTGCCACTTGGGCAGACAAGTTTTCTGAGAATTTTGGATGTGAGGATAAAGTTTTCAAAGGTAGAAGTTAGAAGAAAAATTTACTCTTAAGTGTTTTCCTTGGTTTTGCTATTTTTGAAAAGGAGGAAATTTAAGTATATTTGGACGCTGAGAAGAAACATCAGAATATACAGTTAGAGAAATTAAAGCAAAGGTCCTACTCATATAGAAGGAGCCATTTTCTCAGTCTTGTTATTAATTGAAAATTTTAACAATTACTTACTGTGAGCATATGCGAACTCTAGGCAAAACAATGTTTTATATAGACAAATTCCAATTTTCATTATTATCATAATTTTATTTTCTTCATATTGTTAGATCATTCTAACAAAATTAAGTGGGAAGTGTACACATTCAATATTTAGTGTGTATATGTATACATACATATATGTATATACACATGTGATTATAGATTTGATTTTTATTCACTATTTTATCATAACATTCAACATTATGCATTCATTTTTAAATAGGGATCTTTCATTAAAAGTTTCATTCATTTTGACATTTTCAACAATTAAAAATGCAGGAAAAAACACTCTAAATGTATTTCAGTCAGCTGTTTTTACCAAAGAAATTTAATTTGAAAAATGTAATTCATAGACATATTCACTACATCTTCATAATGGTATTAATGGTTCGTATGACTAAAAATGAATGACTAGGAAAATTAGACACTTCATTCAGTTGACTCTTAACATTAAATGCTGTTGTCTGAAAAGAGATAGTGTTCAAATATCTAATATAGGATACTTAAATACCTCAATTATCAATTTAAAAAAACAATATACTGTATGTATATTATTCCTACAAAATAAGCATACAATTTACAATTAGCATTCTTTTTTCTCTCTTGCAAAGATGTGAGATAATATTGAAAATATATATGATGCAAACATTATTTTGGGCCTTGCCTGATAAGAAGTTTAAACTCCATACTATATCACAGTGAAAATCCTCTGAAATGTTTGTTCAGCAAACAGAAAATACATGATAAGGTGTGAGGTTGGTTGGACCCTTAAAGATTAATTCAATGTTTAATCATTCAAGAAATATTTGAGTGTCTCCTACATATCAAACAACGTTTTAAAAGGTGAACCATAGGCCAAAAGCCTGAAACATCCCTATTTCAAATCATGAAATTTAAATCACTCCTCTGCACACTGATTCCTCTATCCAAAAAAGAATGTTGTAGGTATTTCTTGAGAACATTCGCAAGACTGTAGGTAGAACCAACAGGTAGGAAATATGGTATACTCAAAAATAAAGGAATTAGGAAAACATTGGAGATTCAAGAAGCAAATACATCACTCAAGGATAATAAAGAATATGTTTGTCAAGGAAACTTGCGGGAGATACTCAATGATTACACGCATTCACACACACTCATACACACAGCTATCGCTTTTCTATGATTGTCAGATCTGACTAATGCAGAATTTTATTTCATGTATTTTTCACCATGATTGGCCAATGCCACATGCTAAAGGTATAATCAGGTAGTCGACCAGAGATATAATAGTGGTTACCAGGAGCGAGGACTTGTGTGTCTCACACTGTAGCAGCTCACAGGCAAAGAACTGTCATTGAAAAGACCAATCAAATAACCCCAGTAAAAAGTAGGCAACGGACATAAACAGACATTTTTCAAATGAAGACCTACAAATGGCCAACAAGTATATGAAAAAATGCTCAGCATCACTAATCATCAGATAAATGCAAATAAACCCACAATGAGATATCATCTTATGCCAGTCAGAATAGTTATTATTAAAAAGTCAAGGCCGGCCGGGAGCCGGGGCTTACGCCTGTAATCCCAGCACTTTGGGAGGCCGAGGTGGGCGGATCACGAGGTCAGGAGATTGAGACCATCCTGGCTAACACACGGTGAAACCCGTCTCTACTAAAAACACAAAAAAAATTAGCCGGGCATGATGGCGGGTGCCTACAGTCCCAGCTACTCGGGAGGCTGAGGCAGGAGAATGGCGTGAACCCGGGAGGTGGAGCCTGCAGTGAGCTGAGATGGTGCCACTGCATTCCAGCCTGGGCGACAGAGCCTCCGTCAAAAAAAAAAAAAGGTAAAAAAAAAAAAAAAAAAAAAAACAGATATTGACAAGGATCAGGAGAAAAAGGAAAATTTACACTGGTGGGAATGTAACTTAGTGCAACCTCTATGGAAAACAGTATGGAAATTTATCAAAGAACTAAAAATAGAACTACCATTTAGTTACCCAGCAATCTCAGATACCCGTAATTGTCCTTTTTTTTTTTCCACAGAGTCTCGCTCTGTCACCCAGGCTGGAATGTAGTGGTGCGATCTTGGCTCACTGCAACCTCTGCCTCGCAGGTCTAAGCAATTCTCCTGCCTCAGCCTCCCAAGTAGCTAGGATTACAGGCACATGCCACCACACCCGGCTAATTTTTGTTTTTGTTTTTGTTTTTTTAGTAGAGACGGGGTTTCACCATGTTGGCCAGGCTGGTTTCGAACTCCTGATCTCAATGACCAGCCCGCCTTGGCCTTCCAAAGTGCTGGGATTACAGGCATGACTCACGGCGCCCAGCCATACTGGTACTTTTATAGCAGCACTATTCATAATAGCAAGGATATGAAATCAACTTAAGTATCCATCAACAGATGACTGGATAAATGTGTGTATATATATACACACACACACATATATAAATAAAATACAGTATATATACATGTATATATTTTATATATACATGCATATATATTTATATATGTATATACATACACCAGATGTGTGTGTGCATACATATATACATACATTTATGTACCACAGAATACTACTCAGGCAAACCATATACATATATATGTTTATATACATATATAAATATATACATATATTATGCACCATGGAATACTACTCAGGCAAACCGTATACATATATACATATATATACTACATATATGTAGTATATACACATACATGTATATGTAGTATATATACACATATATACATAACATATACACATAACAGATATATATACACACACTACTCAGGCAAACCATGGTTTGCCTCAGTATTCCATGGCACATGGATGTAGTATACATACATACATATATATGTAGTATATATATGCATACTATATGCTATACATATACATGAATATAGACCTGTATGTAGTACATGTATATACACATCACGTATATGCATACACACATAACATATATACATACATACTATACATATATACCATACAAATATACATATATACTACATATATGTAGTATATAATATGTGTGTATATATATACACACACACACACACATATATATGACATGGAAACTCAAACAAAAGAATGAAACCATTCATGTCTTTTGCAGCAACATGGAACTGGATGCCAATATCATAAGTGAAATAACTCAGAAACAGAAAGTCAAATATCACATATTTTCACTTGTAAGTGGGAGCTAAATAATGTGTACACATGGACATAGACAGTGAAATAATAGACATCGAAGACTCAGAAGGGTACAGGGTGGAATGGGGGTAAGGGATGAGAAATGACTTAGTGGGTACACTGTACATTATTCACGTGATGGCTATTCTCAAATCTCAAATTTCACCACTACACAATATATCCACATAACGAAACTGTACTTGTACCCTCTAAATTTATGCAAATAAAAAAAGAAAAGACCAATCAAGTCATGATATAAATTTGTAGAAGAGGATAAACTGAAGATTTAGCAGAGAAGAAGGTGGTTGAGCAATTCTGCCCACTGTGACCACTATATGGGTGGCATTTGGCTTCAAGACCAGAGAAAACCTTAGATGGTTTCATCTCTGATGATGCAAAGTACAAGCAGAAATTCACCCCTTTCAGGTTGGAAATGTTCCCTGAAATTTAAACGGAGACAAATCTAAACTTGAAAGAGGCTTAAAGAGTTAGGCTTAGAGATGTAATCTACATAATTTTGAAACTGTGTGGAAATATACAGTTAGAGAGAAATTCACCCAGGACATTGAAATACTTGCACATAAAAGATTCTTCTGTTGATGGTATATATTCACAGGCTTAAACATAGGCACACACACAGAGACCAATAGAGAAAGACCATTTACCATTATATGCCACAGCGAGACTTTAATAGCTTCAAGTATTTTATGAATATTTCTGAAGGATTGAACTGTTTGTCACAGTGTTGACATGAAATCATTCAAAGCTTCCTCTGTAGTAATGAATACTAGCAAAAGTTAAGCACAAAGCAATGAACTGACAGCACCAATATTTCTCCATATACTTTCTGTTAATCATTATTCACCAGTTACATTTTCTTTTTTTGATCACTCACAAATCCAAAAAAATGCAAGCACACCCACAGACACTGATGATTAATAAGTTCAGATATTGTAAGGTTAAAGAACAAATGATTAACCACTTCATCATTGCCCGGCTGATTTCGAGAATGATGTCAGTGTGAAGGATTCTCTGAAAACAAACATACTAACATTATCATCAATTGGTTTCAGGCAAACTGTGGTTCTTCTAAACCTGTGGTCCTAAATATTGACTTTTTAAAAGGTATCAGGTCTAACAAGTGACCTCAGAAGACTCAGTTACTGTGGGCTACAGCCTAAATCCCAGAGTGACTCAAATCGGGGAAACGTCCAAACTCTGGGTAATCTCCATCGAGAACAATCACTTCTATAGAATCTGCGCAAAGTACCTGTCTCAGACTTTGGTTCATGATTATAATCCAAGTAATGCAGACATGACAGTTTCTTATGTCTATGTGTAAGGTTAAAAAGAAAAGGGAGTTTATTTAAAATGTACTAAGTGGTCTAAGGAAAACAAGAGCAGCACATTTTTATGTTTATGGAATACTAATAGTTTAATTATACTCTATGAAAAGCTTATCTCTCCATATCAAATATACATGTCTTTGACATAATTCCTTATACTCAAACTACCTTCACACACGTTACACTTTATGCTATATCTTGTGTATTTTGTTTTTATTTCATTTCCAAGTTCTTAGCTTTTTGCATTGAGGATTAAGATATTTAAAATTTGCTAGAGGCACTAACCCTGGCCATTTTATTTTATTTTTTAAATTATACTTTAAGTTCTGGGATACATGTGCAGAATGTACAGATTTGTTATATAGGTATACATGTGCCATGCTGGTTTGCTGCACCCATCAACCCATCACCTAGGTTTTAAGCCTCGCATGTGTTAGGTATATCTCCTAACGCTATTTCTCCCCTTGCTTCCCCTACCCCTCAACAGGCCCCAGTGTGTCATGTTCCCCTCCCTGTGTCCATGTGTTCTCATTGTTCAACTCCTACTTATGGGTGTGAACATGCGGTGTTTGGTTTTCTGTACCTGTGTTAGTTTGCTGAGAATGATGGTTTCCAGCTTCATCCATGTTCCTGCAAAGGACAAGAACTTATTCTTTTTTTATGGCTGCATAGTATTCCATGGTGTATATGTGACACATTTTCTTTATCCAGTCTATCATTGACGGGCATTTGGGTTGGCTCCAAATCTTTGCTATTGTAAATAGTGCTGCAATAAACACACGTGTGCATGTGTCTTTATACCCAGTAATGGGATTGACCCCTACCACTTTCATCACAGTTATTCAATCTTTATCAAAAACTTATGGTAATAACACTCTTTGACTAAAATTCTAATCCAGTCTTAGCACTCTAAATTTTAAAATATCTAGTTACTTAAACCAAGTCAGTAATTTTCTTAGTTAACATATGTATATAGATATTTATAAAATTTTCCCCCAAAATACATAACTTTAACTTTCTTCTAAAGATCTATCCAAATAGTCAGATTTTATGTGTATCTTGGTCGTTTTTAAAGTGTAAAGCTCTTTAGCTTACAAATACGTCATCCTAACAGACTGCCGTCCTCAAAGATTAGAGAATTTTATGGAACTTTCTTCAGAATACTTCTGAAATTCTTGGGATTAACAGTGACTGCTTCAGACAACAGGCAGAGTGAAGAGGTATAAGAAATACTTTTATTTACATTTTTATTTCTGTATGTATTGCCACCTGGGAGCTGTGGCAGAAGAAAGGTGCTATAGAAATATAATTTATTAATACTAATTTGTTTCAGGATGGTTAACAATGAAAAGGGAAGAGGAAAGGATCTGAGAAAAGCCATAAAATTCCCTGAGAAGGTGGCTTACTAGCAGTGTTAAGTATTTACAACAAGAATAAAAGGATAGCTCTCACAATTGTTTTTATGAGCAAAGAACTGCATTGGTAGCTCCCAGCCAGGCTTGACAGCTTCTTCAGAGCAGACTAAGTAATTTTCCATGGTACAAATTCACTAGACTAATTTCTGTCTCACCCAACAAACAATGGCAGATTACACAAGCCCTTATCTGCTGAATGCCTCACTTTCCCCTTACTCATACAATTTCTTTAGAAAAAAGGAAATCTGATACAAGGATGATTTAGAAATAGTCATTTGAACTCGAGCAACTCGTTTATTTGAAGAAGTCATGCAAAGACCAGGAAATATTTATTCTTCCTGTATCAGAAATAAGTCAGACCTTTGTTGATATAGAGTATCCAGATTAAAAAGGATGTGAGGCAGCTTGCATTGGTCCCTACATAAATAGCAAAAATGTGGAAAATATTTCCAGTGAGAAAAATTTAAGTGAAGTTTGTTGGCTTAGCCAAGAGTAAAAAACTTTAAGAATTTGCCAAATGTAAGTATAGAAATTACTTTCTTTTCTGGGAGAGGGAAAGGACATTTATAATTAATTTGTTTTAACTTTGGAGCATTCAGTTAGAAGCATGGTTCTCAACCCTGGTTGCTCATCCCAATACCTAGGGAGCTTTAAGAAAACACTGATCCCTAAAGTGCATTCACAATAATTCTAGGGTAAGGAGGGGTACCCAGGTGTGTGTAGTTTGTAAAAGGTCTCCAGATGTTTTCAATATGTAGTCAGTGTTGGAAACCAATGAATTAGAGATATTTCCACAGTTGAAAACAGCTAAGATGATCAGGGAATTAAAGAAGACATTTTAGGTTAGTTATTTTGTTTGTTTTTTTAACAAATCAGGGCATTGGTCAACATCAAAATCACCCGGATTGCAGTGGTCAGTACCCAGGACAGGCCCACTTTCCCACACTTCTCATCCAAACCAAAGCTCCCCATGACATTTTGACAAAGACTATTTCCTTGACCAAACTTTAGTCAGGTTTCTCTGAGCACTCTTCTCAAGTAGGTCTCAGCTTTGATCCCTGCCCCACCCAACCCCTGCAGCCCATCCCCTCATCCTTGCTGGGCCTACATAACACAGTAGCAAACTTTTAACAAGAAACCACCTGTTAAGCCTGCTAGAGAGAACCCCCCACACTTCATATCCAATTTCCCTCATTCAAATTCTACATCCCTCGACTCCCATCCATCCCTCATATCTGGTCACCCTGGCCTGCCTTCAGCAAGAATCCTATTAGGTCAGTTTAGCGAGAATTCCCCCAATTCTTGCTACCTTTGATGTCTTTTCTTGTTCATTTTCCATCCACTGATTATTGCCCCCACCACCCCTTCCACCCCAATGAAAAGACTAAAAGGCAGAAATGAAATCCACAGGCAGGCAGCCCGGGCGGGGCCCTGAGCCTGGTTAAAGATCGACCCCTGACCTAACCGGTTATGTTATCTATAGATTCCAGACGTTGTATGGACAAGCGTTGTGAAAGTCCCTGTCCTGTTCTGTTCTGATTACCGGTGCTTGCAGTCCCCAGTCACGTTCCCCCTGCTTGCTCAATCGAAACCACCCCCCTCCCACCCATGGTTAAGCAAGCAGTTTGTCTAAAAAACAAAAACCCCTAGATGTTTGTGGTTTAAAAAAGGGCGGGAGCCAACCAGAAACTGCCGAATGTTCAAACTTCAAAATGCCAACCAATCCCAATCTTGTAACTGCAAAAATGCTCTAATCTTCTGTAACCTGTTTGTGCCTTACTATAAAAAGTAGGCTTGAGCTGTGCTCGGGACCTCTCCCTTGCCCTCCTGACTACGCCTGTATGGAGAGAGGTCCGGGTTCGAACCTGCAACAAAGTGATCCCGGCCGCTTGGCTTTGACTTCGGTTTCTGGTGGTCGTCTTTGAGGGGGGGTCTCGGAACTCAGGGCACAACACCAACAACCTGCTCCTTGACTATAAATTCCTGTTTGGTCTTGTTATCTTCAGAGTTGAGCCTGTACTCTTTCTACTCTATTGCAATGGTCTTGACACTCATCACAGTAGTCCTGAATAAAGTCTTCCTTACCATTTTCACACGTGTCAGAATAATTCTTTCTTTAGCAAATAAGATTCCGGGGCAATGATATTGTCAGCCTTCCTCCTCCTACCTTCCTTCTACCTCCTGCCCACATTGGGAAACACTCCTTTATGCCACCCAGGTGACACCACTCTAAAATGTGCTACCACTCAAGTATTATGAACTTCAGCACTATCAGTGTTCCTAGGGAAGACTGCAGTAGAAACAGTATATACAAAAAAAGGATATATGATTTTTCCCCCAACAGATAAGATAAATGTGGCCTAGCAGTAAATATTGAAGGAATAAAATCCCTTTGGGATAACAGAAATGCAGAACTGTAAAAATGTATAAAGGGTTTGATTGATGGTTTTGTTAGTAACAAGGTATGTATTAAAGAGAGAGAGAGAGAGAAAGAGGCAACAAAATAGGAAAAAGAAATACGAGCCAGCACTTTTAAGAGAATATGATTTCAGAAAGAAAAAAAATGTTAAAATTCACCACCAAACCTAGAATGAGATCTGTGGAATGTAGGCCAGGTGACAGGCCAGGTGAATGTAGGCCAGAGTCAGGACCTATTGGTCCTAATGGCTTTAATGGAAGTGGATTACCTTACTTTAAATATGTTAATGATCGACCTTGGAAATTAAGACCCAACCAGGCTGTGGCTAATAAATACATTCACCTCTGCAACAGACAAGAGCTATTCTTTTGTCTTCCCATACAATGCATACTTATAATACAAGTAAAACACCTTGTAATCTTTTTCATGTAAAATTCTACAAAAATAACATTAAAATACATTAAGCATTTAAAAATGTTCATGAATAAAATGAGACGGCAACTTTCTATCCTTATGAAATAAATGTGCCTGAAAGAGGACTTAACCAGATAACCTTGCAGAATCTCTTCCATTTCTAAACCTATCTGTCTTTAGTTCTTCAGCAAGTTTATGGAGAATCTATTTTTAGACTGATTTTACAGATGGGAAAATAGAGGAAGTAATGGTAAATGGACTTCCCAAGGTGTTAGAGAGGATGTCTATTGGAGTTAAAATTATAATTTACAGCCCCTTAATTGCCCAACTAATTACGAAGCCTGCTGTTAAAAGCACTAAGTTATATTTTTTTAATATAAAGTTTGATGCACATTTCCTCTAATATCAAGAGAATTACATCAAATAGAAAGCCTGCTCCACTCTTTATGGGTATTTCGAATTGAATTCTGCATCAGTTATGTGTGGTTTTGAGAAGTATGCTGCCCACAATATGTAGGATAACTCACTTGTACAGGACACATGGATACAGTTGTGAATTCTTTGACCTTTCCGTGCCTTTTGAATTCTCTTCAAGATGCAATAAAGATACAAAATACACCTGCATTGATGTAAACCAAGAGTTTGGAAAGCCAAACTTTGTTATTATATGCATGATATAGAAAAGGTGAACATAGTTACATGTTATAAAATATGTTTTGCACCAATTTAAAATTTTAAAAGCACACTAACAATTGTACATTCATTTCAAGAAATAGGAATTGTTTCATCTATTCCAGGCACTGCGGAAGACACTGGACAGGAATGTGCAAGAAGAGAGTGTAAGCTGAGAAGAGGCCCAATCTAACTTGTATTTAGCAAGGCTCACCCTGGTTGCTGGCTTCTGAATAGACTTTAGGGGGTGTTATGGGATGAATTCACTGTGCTCCCCCTACTAGTCATATGTTGAAATCCTAACCCCCAGTAACTCAGAATGTGGCTGTATTTGGAGATAGAGTCTTTAAAGAGGTCATTAAGGTAAAATGAGGTCACTAGTCTTACTATATTAAGGGTAGACTACTGATACAGCTTGGCTGTGTCCCCACCCAAATCTCATCTTGAATTTTAGCTTCCATAATTCCTATGTGTTGTGGGAGGCACCCAGTGAGAGGTAATTGAATGAGGTAGTTGAATGGGGGCGGGTCTTTCCTGTGCTGTTCTCGTGATACCAAGTCTCAGGAGATCTGATGGTTTTATGAAAGGGAGTTCTCCTGCACACATTCTCTTGCCTGACACTATATAAGATGTGACTTTGCTCCTCATTTGACTTTCACCATCATTGTGAGGCCTCCCCAGCCCTGTGGAACTGTGAGTCAATTAAACCTCTTTCTTATATAAATTACCCAGTCTTAGGTATGTCTTTATTAGCAGTGTGAGAACAGACTAATTACCCTTAATATAATATGATGGTGTCCTACAAGAAGAGGAAATTGGCACACAGAGGGAAGACCATATGAAGACACAGGGAGAAGATGGTCATCTACAAGCTGAAAGAGGCCCACAGGAAAAACCAACCCTGCTGACACATGAAGTATGGTCTGGGACTTTATGCCTCCAGAATTGTGAGAACATTAGGCCACCCAGTCTATGCTACATTGTAAAGACAACCCCAATAAACTCATATGGAAGCAATCCAATGAAGCCACATGAAACAGTGAAAATGTCCAGGTATCATTAAAATTATTCTAATATTAAACGGTATGGTTGAATTCCGAAAATGGCACTCTTTCTGATGCAGCATGTTGTCTAAATACAAAAGAATAGCCAGGGACCTGATGATTACTATTTTCTTGCTTTTGATACAGTTCATATATAGGATTAATGTCTTCTACATAATATTATACAAAAGTTTTGAATAAAATTTCAAAACTAAGAGAAGAAAATGAATGGAAACAAAGAGCTCTAGAACAGAGAGCTGCCAGGAGTATCAAAAAAAAATGTCTAGAAACATAATTTCTTTTTTTTTTTTTTTTGAGGCAGAGTCTCGCTCTGTCGCCCAGGCTGGAGTGCAGTGGCCAGATCTCAGCTCACTGCAAGCTCCGCCTCCCGGGTTTACGCCATTCTCCTGCCTCAGCCTCCCGAGTAGCTGGGACTACAGGCGCCCGCCACTTCGCCCGGCTAGCTTTTTGTATTTTTTTTAGTAGAGACGGGGTTTCACCGTGTTAGCCAGGATGGTCTCGAACTCCTGACCTCGTGATCCGCCCGTCTCGGCCTCCCAAAGTGCTGGGATTACAGGCTTGAGCCACCACGCCCGGCCTAGAAACATAATTTCTGAATAGGCCTTTCAAGTAGCATGCCCAAGCACTGTCTGTACAGTTGTAGCTGGTGATGTTAGGTTATTATTAATCTCATCTTGCTACTGCTGAGTCTACCTGACATCCAGGGCCATGTTGTTTATTAATTTAAGAGGTCAGTGGACTGCTACAAAGAATAACTGTCCTAGAAGTTGATATGGATCACAATTTTCTTTCCCTCACATTGATTTTGGCTTAGCTTTTATCCATGATTTTCTAAATTAGGAGTTTAAATATTGGGGTTTTGAGAGGCAGGATTAGGAAAGTGTTCCCAGAATGACTCTTCTCTTCAAAAGACCAAAAACCCAAAATGTGTCTCCTTTCCCATTATTTGCCTTGCTCCCAAATAAACTACCTAACAAGAAAAAAAAGGGGGGTTTAAAGGAAGACATCTCCCACACAGCTGGTTATATATTGATAAATAAATCCAATTTTTTTCGCATGCCAGAATGTGACCACTGGGAATCTTCCCAGTAAAATATTAACCAACTCTGTCCTTATTGAATCAAGACAATGAATAACAAAAGAGGACTTTGACTATAATCTGAAGCCATAAAACAAACTGGATGAGGCATGATAATTCAACAGGAAAGAGATTACTGACCCTTCATAGACTGGCAGCTCTTTAAATTAAGATGACTCCTAAGAGAAAAGGTAAGGTTCTTACAGGTCAGGCAGCAGGCTTTCTTGTTAAAATTAAAGTTGAGTATTAGTCCACTGAGTTTATAAGGAAAACAAAGCAAATATAAATAAGAAAGAACAGAATTCTCAGAGTGGTGTAGTAGAGTGTCATAAAATCAGACATATATTAGCTGAATTCTAACACCCTTAAATTGTCAGGCTATAGAAAATTAACATTTTAAGCCTCAATTTCATTTATATAAATGGGATAGTAATACTTGCCTCCCAGAGAGATTGTGAAGACAAAACAAAGTAGCACATGTAAAGCATTTAGGACAATGCCTGGTACTTGGAAGACACAGTAACTATTACATTTTTATGTCTTCCTTTCTGCCTTTCCCAAGAATATATTTATAGCATTGCCTGAACCCTCAACTAATTTTTATCAAGGAATGTGAAGGCAAGACACTCTTTAAAGTTTGTTGATGTTTTCCAAACTTAGAAGACCAAAGTGATCTGGCAAATATTTCTAATATACTTTCTTCCTCCCACTTTACCTTCGTTCTTTCTTCTCTTATTTGCTATTATAGTTGTCTAGAGTAGAAAATCTGTGTCATTCTAGTGGCTACGTGAGAAAGGATGAAAAAAAAAAGAAACACTAGTGGTAATACTTGAATCACTAATATGAATTTTATAAGAAATATGCTTAATAGTCAACTAAATACCAAAATCAAAAACAAACTAGATTGAAATTATTTTTAGTTTGTCTTAGGGAGGTTGGGCTGCCATAACAGAATGCCACAGACTGGGTGACTAAAAAGTACATTAATTCCATCATGGAGGTTCCCACCATCCTTTTGACCTAATCTAATTTTAATTACTTCCTAAAACCCTCATTTCCAAATAACATCACATTGGTTGTCAGGTTTCAAACACGTGAATGAGAGGGGCACAATTCAGTCCACCACATAGTTTATAAACAAATATGTTTTTTCTCTATATTTCAAACAAATACAAGCATCCCTGTTGAAAAACTCTAAGAAGTTTCATGAGTAGGTTGTCAGCCCCCAGTGCCTTAGAAAAGGTAGGTACTCAGAAATTATTTCAAATAAAACCTAAACAAAGACCTGCAGGAATAAGCTTTATTAAAGCACAAAAGTACTACCAAATTTTGGAAGATCCATATTTCTATTTAGACAAAGCATTCAACACAATCTCAAAAAACAAATAAGGATATATTGAAAAATGCCATTTCCAAAATGGAAAATGGCTTAGGAAAGAAAAAAATACTAGTAAAAATGCAAAATTCCACTGAGTTTTGGATCTTGTAGGAGATAAGATTAAATCATACCACTGCATTAGGGATGAGGAAAAAAGACTTTGCAAGTATGAAAAATAAAGTAGTGGAACTGTGAGAAAAAGTATGAATGAGGGCCTCCTACAGCAGAAGTCAAATACATGGAAATAAAATTATCAAAAGAGATGAGTTAGGTAGGAAAGAATCTACTGCATGATTTGGAATTGGGACTGGCAACAAAGGTAAGTGAGATGTTTTATGAAGTTTCTGGCTGTATGGTCCCTATTCTGAGAGGAAATAGTGCTGGGAATGAGAAAGAGGCAAGAAACTTAGGAAGTGGCTATGGTTGTGTCAGAAGTACTAACATGAACGTGGACAAGAATTCCTGACACTACATCATCTCCTGGCAATAGGAGTCAAAATCATGACCCCAGTAGAAATGGCAGACTAGTGCCCGATGACATCTTGCCATTGTTCTCCATGAAGTTGCCTCTTGGGGTTGACTACATAATTTGCAGGGCCTAGTCCAAAATGAAAATTTGTGGTCCTGACTGGGAACAGAGAAGTCAATCATTTCTTCCTATGGGCCTGTGACTCCATCCCATATCAGATTGGTGTAGTACAACAGATCGCAACTTCCCTGCTGGGATGCCCTTAGTATTTGAATGAGTACAGCCTTGGGAGACGATAGCCACAGTCTTATTCTCCTCTGAAACACCATGAGGCACTTGCCTAACCCCGATTTTCCCTGGGCCAACACCCAAGTGCCCCCTAAAGGCAGAAGGCATGGGCAGATGCAGACATCTCCGCCCACACAACCCAAAGTGCAGCAGCCGTTTTGAGGCTCCAAGACGCCAAACCCCCAGGTCACATTATATTGTTTCGTTGAACTTCACTTTTAAAACACAGAGTCAAAAATACAATTATTAAGAACTTCAAGACTGTAACTACATGGCCAGGTGGCAGTGACTCACACCTGTAATCCCAGCACTTTGGGAGGCCAAGGCGGGTGGATCACCTGAGGTCAAGAGTTCGAGACCAGCCTGGCCAACATGGTGAAATCCTGTCTCTGGTTAAACAAACAAACAAACAAAAAATACAAAAAATAGCTGGGCGTGACAGCGGGTGCCCTGTAATCCTAACTACTCGGGAGGCTGAGGCAGAGAATTGCTTGCAGTGAGCCAAGATTGTGCCATTGCACTCCAGCCTGGGTGACAGAGTGAGACTCCGACTCAAAAAAAAAAAAAGACTGTAACCACAGAGCATTAAACTCCAAAATCTAAAACATCTACAAGATTTGAAAAAGATGGCACTGTTAAAATTGTTCGCTGTTTGCTATGTTTTCTTTGACCCAATGTCAAACACATGGGACCTTTTCTTTCTAAAACTAGGTATTTTTATCATTATCATTATAAAACATTGCACTCAACACAGTAAAATAAATCTCAAGTAATACAGAAGGATGGAAAAGTAAAAATATCTCAATGCCTCCTGTCCCCAGAAACCAAGGGTTAACCTTAGTAGATTTCTCAGTTATACTAGTGGCTACAGATGTAAAATTAAATAAAATACACTTTTAATTCTTCCTTTGTCAACAATGAAAATGAAAACTATAGCTTTCAAAATCTTCTATACCGTTCCCAACTCCTTTTTTTTTTTTTTTTTTCTTGAGACAGAGTTTCACACTCGTAGCCTAGGCTGGAGTGCAATGGCGCGATCTTGGCTCACTGCAGCCTCTGCCTCCCGGGTTCAAGCAATTCTCCTGCCTCAACCTCCGAAGTAGCTGGGATTACAGGAGCCCGCCACCACGCCCGGTTAATTTTTTTAAACATTCTCCTGGTCATATTTAGCCATTGCCCTGGTGGTGTATCAATTCATACTCTCTCCTTTTTTATCCTAAGTACCTGCTGGATAATTTTTCATATAGGGTATTGTGTGTAATGGTCTGGGTTTATACGTGTTCAAAATGTAAATTTGGATACGATATGTAATAGACATTTTGAAGTATATTGGAGAATTTTACAAGTTGACAATTATTTTTGCTATAACTTTTAAGTCCTAGTTGCGTTGCCTTCTTGGATTCAGAGTTGCTAAGATAATTATTCTCTTCGTGTTGTAAACAAATGACCTCCATGTCTCCAGGAGCTTTTAAGAATTATTCTGTTCCTTTGGAATTTTGAAATTAAAATAGAATGATTTCTACATTAGTCATTTTCATGAATTTGTCTTAGTATTCAGTTTGCCCTCAAGGTCTCCCAAAACCTGAACTTTCTACTTTTGGGGGAAAATGTGTCCTATTAACTTTTATAATTATTTTGTCTTCTATAGAGATTATTTAAAGATTTGTTATACTTACTTTTATATTTTGCATCTCTAAATTTTATTCTGAATTACGGCAGATTTTGTTAACTTTATATTCTATATAATCAATTTTGTTTCCGGCCATGCTCATTCCATTATTCATTCATCCCAACTGCTTGATTAATTTCAACATTAATTGGCATATCATCTGGCCTTAAATTAGTACCCATTTAACATTTGAGTATGGCAATTGCTCCAAAGTCACTATCAAAATATTCTTCATTTTATGCAGAGGATGGGACCCAGTTATGTCTGTGACTAAAATATTAAAGTTGTTATGTTGAAAAAAGTTTGAAAATAAGTGTAGACAGATTCAAAGAATAACTAAATGTCTCATTTTTGGAAACAAAGATTACATGTGGTAAGTAAAAGACAGTGATGTAAATTAAACTGACTTGGAGAAGAACATAAAATAGAACTTCCCCAAGAGGAAAAACATTAGAATAAAGTAATTATTCCAAGAAATAGAAGATACTTGATTGACTAAATATAGAGAAAGCTAGACAGACTGGATTACGAGTAAGTTATGAAGAGATGGTGGTTAAAACTCTGAATATGTGAAGGATATTGATATCTGATTACTGTTCAAAATGCCAGACACTAGTTTAAAGAAGATACAATTAGACGTAGCCTTATTAATTAACAGCTTACTGTTTGGAGGAGCGGAGGCAAGATGGTGCACTTCAGGGTTCTTCATCGCCCCCCTCCCAACTTTTCCCGCGCCGGCGAAAAATGCAGCCGGCGACCCGGGAAGGTGCAGACCAACTGGGCATGCGCCAGGTGACGTCAATCCGAAGAGACCAAGATTTACCTGGTCGCACCTGCGGAACGCCGCCGACACGCCCGTGCCCCGCCTATTGCCCTCCCACTCCTAGAAAAGCCGCTCTTGGCCATTGAGCCTCGCGGCCTTCTCACAGTCCCACTCCTGTCGGGATGTCGGGACTGTGGGAAGTCCGTCTGAGAGCCCCACCGGGGGACTCTGCCGGCCTCCTTTGCCGGAGGCGACAGACTTCTCCCCCGCACCTTAGGTGACCAAAAATAAACTTGCAGTTTTGCTCCTACACTTGCCTACTCGCTGGTTCTTTTGTGCCCACTCGGCAGGTCTTAGAAAAACAAATCACTTACATTTTCAAGGTGCCTCATTACTATAATTACTCACAACAGATCAGGGGAAAACTTTTCTCACATCTTTCTGTGAATCAGCATTAGTGACAGAGATTTGAATCCTCAGTTCTGTATTTAGTACCCTTAACTATTTTGATCTCATATTATTTGACCACATTTCATTAAAAGAAAGAACCAACATATTTCTACTTTAGTTACAAGGTTTTATTGATTTTGAACATATGGGGCATATAATTAAATTTAGCATTATATTTTCTAGTGAATAGACTAACTCAATACATGAGAAATACATACATTAATAGCTAATAGATTAAAATCAGCAAAATTCTTAAGAAGCTGCTATAGTTTGGTTTGTCTTACCCTTTCAAATCTCATCTTGAAATTTGATTTCCAGTGTAGTTGGGACTTAGTGGGAGGTTTTCTGGGTCATGGTGGCAGATCCCTTATGAATAGATTAATGCCCTTTCTGGGGGTAGAAGGAAGTAAGTTCTCATTCTATTAGTTCTTGTGAGAGCTTGTTGTTAAAAACAGCACCTCCATCTCCCTCTCTCTTGCTTCCTCTCTCGCCATGTAACTTCTGCAAATGCTGTCTCCTCTTTACCTTCCATCGTGAGTGGAAGCAACCAGAGGCCCTCACCAGAAGCAGATGCTGGTCCCATGCTTCTCATACAGCCTGCAGAACCATGAGCCAAATAATATTTTCTTTAGCAATTACTCAGCCTCAGGTATTCCTCTAGAGCAACACAAATGGACTACAACAGACACCTATCTATCAAACGTTGTACCATTCACTGAAGTATTGTAAATCAATGAAATGACAAATATTAATAGCAAGCTGTTAACTTAAGGAAGTTAATACTTTCTATTACACCATCACGGAAATTGGATCAGTCAAGTGTCTGTGGATTCAGATTTGCTTGAATTTGTTTTGTTTTTAAATTTACAACCCTTCAGAGTTTATTTTCTCTGGGTCAAGAAGCATAGCATTCTAGCTCTAAAGGAGTTTTTAAAATAGGGATTATTCCTTAATAAAAAGTATACAGTTGGGTCAGCTTGTGGTTTACAATAAGAGATACTATGACTAGTGGAGAATGACTCAAATAGTACTTCCAATTACCTTCTACCCAAGGGAGTTTGATCTCATTATTTTGTTTGAATTTCTAAACCCATACTTTCATCTTTCTTTGGTCACGTTCCCAGAAACATCTGATGTATTTAAAACAAATAAATAATTTGTAGCTGTTGCTTCAGATGAGTGAGAAATGACCAAATTAGTATTTTCTCTGGGTCAACATGTGCTCTATGAAAATGGGATAAATAGTAGATAGCCTGAACAAAATTGGAACCTGGCCAATGGAAAAATAGAGAAGTCTGCTCTTTGATGTACTGGAGCACTCGTTAAAGAAAAAAAAAAAAAAAGAACAGCTAAAAAGGAACTCACCCTTTTTCATCAATATCATGTTTTATGAGAAAGAAATGAAGTATCCAATGATGAAAATTATGATTCTTCTCACACTTGAAACACAGAAGTTTTGAAATGCAAGACTTTGAGAAACCCATTCTAATCTAGTACTGAAATATTTCTTGCATCAATCATAATCATAACTTTTTAATTGTGTTGACATCTCAGAAAGACTAGGTAAAATTTGCCATTTTGGGGACATCACTATAGAATAAGTTAAAACTTGGGCTGGGCATGGTGGCTCACGCCTATAATCCCTGGACTTTGGGAAGCTGAGGCGGGTGAATCACAAGGTCAGGATATCGAGACCAGCCTGGCTAACACGGTGAAACCTCATCTCTACTAAAAATGCAAAAGTTAGCAGGGTGTGGTGGCACACGCCTGTAGTCCCAGCTACTCGGGAGGCTGAGGCAGGGGAATCACTTGAACCCGGGAGGCAGAGGTTGCAGTGAGCCAAGATTGTGCCACTGCACTCCAGCCTGGGTGAGAGAGCAAGACTCCGTCTCAAAAAACAAAACAAAACCAAACAAAACAAACAACTTGCGCTGGTCTAAATTTCATCATGATAGTATAATTTAAATTCTTACTGTAGTCTGTTAGCTTGTTCTATACCATGTATATGGATGGTTAAAATGGTTATAGTTGCTTTCTGAGTAGTTATTTCCTTTAATATGGCAAAATAGAAATTATGCTTTTAAAGATGCAGATCAAGTGAAAGGGTTTTCTTTCAGTAATCAGGATTAATTTCTTTGTTTTAGCAACTATTATAATTTTAGATGAACTCTCATTTGCTAAGGAAGAAGAAAAAAATCAGTGACAGTACACATTTCAGGTAATCTACATTTATCTGCCATTATGAATGAATTTGGATAATGTCTCAGACTTCCACCTCTTTATTTTACACATTAGGAAAACCGAGGATGAGACAGACTAGAAAATACAGCTTAATGTCAGCAGCCAGCTATTATATTTAGCTATCAAGCTAAGACTAAAACTCAGACCTCTGACTTTTAGTTGGTTAGCCTTTCCACAATATCATACTGCATCTCCTTAACATAAAAAGATTTTAAAAACATATTAAGTGAGATGGGAAAAGAAATTCAAAGTAACTAAGAGCTTCTAAGAAAGCAGTAGTTGTAGATTAGCCTTGAAAAGGGAGAGTTTTTTCTTCTACATTTCTTATAAAGTCATGTTACAGATTTTAGGTTGAATAATTATGTGTCTGCCTAAAAAGGATCATAAGTAGATTGCTAGGTGTGTTACACATAGAATGATTTAAGTCCTGAAGATCAAATTCCTTTGTTTTCCTCCCAAATGGTTGTTTACATTCTATTTTTTGCAGTGTAACCCACTTTCCAAACTGATGTTATTGCCGTAAATAGATCAATGAACCCATTGTAATAAATCATTACTAGGTTTTAAAAAAATAAATATAAAAAGACTATGAAAACTACATAGCTAGAATGTAGTTTTTTAAACAACTGGACATAAGACCAATAAAAGGCAAGCCCTTCTTTTGGAACATTAACATGGCATTACCATTGGCAGAACTACTAGTTGATAGTAGTACACATCTGTAAGATAAAGATTCTGCGGGAAACATAAGATATTGCCAGTGTTCAAATAAGCCATTGTAACAGTCAGAAAGAAGAGCGTACTAGGAATCTGGGCAAGGGAATGTCTGTGGATCAACAGTGGGTGCTGAAAGGCTGTTCACAGAAAGCACACACTGAAAAGGGATGAGGTTGGAATATGGCATGTACATCTGGTATACCCGCTGACCTCTCTAGAACCTGTTTTAAATTTCACATTCAAGCATTCTTGTTTCAGTTATTTACTCTCTGCCATAAGGTTTTGGAAGATAGGCTTCTGATAGGTGAATAAATAATGCAGTGACTTGAGTATAGAGACAAAGATCAATGTGGAGCCTGGGAAGCCACAGATTCATTGGAGGAAAGTCTAAGAGGGTCAGAGACCCTTTCCAGCTCAGAAAGTCTATTAGTTCAACCTTTAAAGCCAACAGGAGATTTTATAAAAGGCAGCAGAATTGAAGCCATGGAAAAAGAAGAAGAATGGCAATAAAGGTATTTTATCTAGTTTACCCTTATTGAAAAATCCAGAAGTAAAGACACAATAAAAATATAATGATAGATTTAATTCAGTAAGGCTGTGTCAAAAAGAATATGGCAAATAATGAGATAATATCATACAGGATTCAGTCTTGAGATAAGAATTTTCTCTTATCAGGTATGTATGACCTGATGAAGGAAGTATAATTTTTAATCATCCACCCAGTTTTTTTGTTTTATTTTTAGCCATTGATTTATGATAGAAATAAGCATTGAGAAGGAACCTTAAACTACATCTTTTTTCTTCAGGTTTCATTTGAGCAAAGAACTGTGACTTTAATCGCCCTGTATGTCTTTAATATGTACGTCAATAGAACTAAAATCAAAATTGCTTTAAATAACTGTCTGAACTGTATGCAGCTGTAGTCACACAGAAAACATTTAACCAAAATGTAAATTAAGTCAATTTAATATCACCATTCTTGGAAATATTTTCTTTATGAGTCATAGTAACTAGATAGAAAAGCATTCACAATCAAGTTTTTAAAATACCCAAGAAAATAAAGGAACTTATAGGAATATTATTTTTCCCTGAAATAAATTTATTTTACAATATTAAAAAAACAGAAGGTAGCAGTTTCTTATATACCCACAAAGAAACTTACTTTTAATAAGAATATACATTAAATAGTGTTCAATAATTTAAAAATAGAACAAACACAAGAAATCACTTATAGAAACAATAAAGCAGATATAAAACTGCAAAATAAAGTTAAATCAACACTATGACGAAAAGAATTAAGAGAAAACTAAATGGATTAAAAAACAGAAGGAGGCCGGGCACGGTGGCTCAAGCCTGTAATCCCAGCACTTTGGGAGGCCGAGACGGGCGGATCACGAGGTCAAGAGATCGAGACCATCCTGGCTAACACGGTGAAACCCCGTCTCTACTAAAAAATACAAAAAAACTAGCCGGACGAGGTGGTGGGCGCCTGTAGTCCCAGCTACTCCGGAGGCTGAGGCAGGAGAATAGCGTGAACTCGGGAGGCGGAGCTTGCAGTGAGCTGAGATCGGGCCACTGCACTCCAGCCTGAGGGACAGAGCGAGACTCTGTCTCAAAAAAAAAAAAAAAAAAAAAAACAGAAGGAAAGATACCAGGCACAAACAGAGAAAACAGGGATGCAAACTTAAAACAATAAACTTCTTGGGAGAAGTTAAAAGAGTAAATTAGTTCAGAACTGGTAGTTATATATATAGAAAGAGACATTTTAATCAGAAAAAAAAGAAAAAGAAAAACCTGAAGTTTTGTCTAGACAAATTTAATCAGAATTGAACAACTAGAAATATCTCAATAAAAACTGAAATTTCCAAGATAAAAAGGTAACCCACGTATTCTAGGAGGGCAATAATTAAAACATTATTAGCCTCAGCCTCCTTCTATGCAAAAATAAATGTCAGAAAGTAATTATATGAAGGCAGCCAGTGAAATTGGGGAGGGGTCACAGGATGAAGGAAGCTCCTAGCTGAACTTTTTAATAATTTTGACTAAGCATGAATTTTCCTGAACAGAATCCAGAAGGGGAGTGTGGGGAGGAGTGGGGAGGAGGAAGAGGCAGCAGGGATGAGGGGGTGGCAGTGCAAATAAGAAGTGCAGATACAAGCGCAGAAGCCACAGCCAAAGATGCAGGCATGTTGGGAGGGCAAGGCCTAATGGCCCTGCTTGCTTTTTCAGTGGGGAGGCTTGTAACTTGGGGCACGATCTCAGCACTGCACATGGAACATTCTCCAAGATAGACCATGACAGGCCACAAAACAAGTCGCAATAAATTTAAGAAAACCGAAATTATATCAAGTACTCTCTCAGACAAGAGTGGAATAAAATTGGAAATTAACTCCAAAAGGAACCTCAAAACAGTACAATCACATGGAAATTAAATCATCTGCTCCTGAATGATTGAGTCAACAATGAAATAAAGATGGAAATTTAAAAATGCTTTGAACTGAACAAAAATAATGACACAGCCCATCAAAACCTCTGGGATAAAACAAAAGGGGTGCTAAGAGGAAAGTTCATAACATTAAATGCCTACATCAAAAAATCTGAAAGAGCACAAACAGACAATCTAAGGTCACACCTCACCAAACTATAGAAATAAGAACAATCCAAACCCAAACCCAGCAGAAGAAAAGAAACAAAGATTAGAGTAGAACTAAACGAAGTGGAAACAATAACAACCAGCAAAAAATAAATAAATAAATAAAAAGAAAAGGATAAATGAAACAAAAGCTGGTTCTTTGAAAAGATTAATAAAATTGATAGACCATTAGTGAGATGAACCAACACAAGAAAAGAGAAGATCCAAATAAGCTCAATTAGAAATGAAATAGGAGATATTACAACCAATACCACGGAGACACAAAAAAATCATTCAAGACTACTATGAACACCTATATGTGCACAGACTAGAAAACCTAGAGGAGATGGTAAACTCCTGGACATATACAACCCTCCTACTTTCAACCAGGAAGAAACAGAAACTCTGAACAGACCAATAACGACTAATAAGATTGAAGCAGTAATAAAAAAATTTGCCCACAAGGATGCCCTCTCTCACCACTCCTGTTCAACATAGTGTTGGAAGTTCTGGCCAGGACAATCAGGCAAGAGAAAGAAATAAAGGTATTCAAATCAAAAGAGAGGAAGTTAAATTGTCTCTGTTTGCAGATGACATGATTGTACATTTAGAAAACCCCCATCATTTCAGCCCAAAATCTTTTTAAGCTGATAAGCAACTTCAGCAGGGGCTCAGGATACAAAATCAATGTGCAAAAATCACAAGCATTCCTATACACCAATAATAAACAAACAGAGAGCCAAATCATGAGTGAGCTCTCATTCACAATTCCTACAAAGAGAATAAAATACTTAGGAATTCAACTTACAAGGGATGTGAAGGACCTCTTCAAGGAGAACTACAAACCAATGCTCAAGGAAATAAGAGAGGAAACAAACAAATGGAAAAATGCTCATGGATAGGAAGAGTTCCATGCTCATGGATAGGAAGAATCAGTATTGTGAAAATGGCCATACTGCCCAAAGTATATACAGATTCAATGCTATTCCCATCAAGCTATCATTGACTTTCTTCACAGAATTAGAAAAAACTACTTTAAATTTCATATGGAACCAAAACAGAGCCCTTATAGCCAAGACAATCCTAAGCAAAAAGAACAAATCTGGAGGCATCATGCTACCTGACTTCAAACTATACTCAAGGCTACAGTAACCAAAACAGCATGGTACTGGTACCAAAACAGATACATAGACCAATGGAACAGAACAGAGGCCTCAGAAATAATGCCACACATCTACAACCATCTGATCTTTGACAAACCTGACAAAAACAAGCAATGGGGAAAGGATTCCCTATTTAATAAATGGTGTTGGGAAAACTGGCTAGTCATATGCAGGAAACTAAAACTGGACCCCTTCCTTACACCTTATACAAAAATTAACTAAAGATGGATTAAAGACTTAAACGTAAGACCTAAAACCATAAAAACCCTAGAAGAATACATATGCAATATCATTCAGTACATAGGCATGGGCAAAGACTTCATGACTAGAACACCAAAAGCAATTGCAACAAAAGCCAAAATTGACACATGGGATCTAATTAAACTAAAGAGTTTTTGCATAGCAAAAGAAACTATCATCAGAGTGAACAGACAACCTACAGAATGGGAAAAATTTTTGCAATCTATTCATCTAACAAAGGGCCAATATCCAGAATCTACAAGGAACTTAAACAAATGTACAAGAAAAAAACAACCCCATCAAAAAGTGGGCAAAGGGTATGAACAGACACTTCTCCAAAGAAGACTTTTATGTGGCCAACAAGCATATGAAAAAAGCTCCTCATCACTGGTCATTAGAGAAATGCAAATCAAAACCACAATGAGATACCATCTCACACCAGTTAGAATGACCATCATTAAAAAGCCAGGAAACAGATGCTGGAGAGGATGTGGAGAAATAGGAATGCTCTTACACTGTTGGTGGGAGTGTAAATTAGGTCAACCATTGTGGAAGACAGTGTGGTGATTCTTCAAGGATCTAGAACCAGAAATACCATTTGACCCAGCAATTCCATTACTGGGTATATACCCAAAGGGTAATAAATCATTCTACTATAAAGACACATGCACACATATATTTATTGCAGCACTATTTACAATAGCAAAGACTTGGGACCAACCCAAATGTCCGTCAATGATAGACTAGATAAAGAAAATGTGACACATACACACCATGGAATACTATGCAGCCATCAAAAAGGATGAGCTCATGTCCTTTGCAGGTATATAGATAAAGCTGGAAACCATCATTCTCAGCAAACTATCACAAGAACAGAAAACCAAACACTGCATGTTCTCACTCATAAGTGGGAGTTGAACAATGAGAACACATGGACACGGAGGGGAACATCACACAACAGGGCCTGTCAGAGGGTGGGCAGCAAGGGGAGGGCAAGCATTAGGAGAAATACCTAATGTAGATGACAGGTTGATGGGTGCAGCAAACCACCATGGCACCTGTACACCTATGTAACAAACCTGCATGTTCTGTGCATGTATCCCAGAACTTATAGTATAATTTTTAAAAATATTTTTAATTGCCAACAACATGCCAAAAATTCCAAAGCCAGGTGGACTCACAGCTGAATTTCATCAGACATTCAAAGAAGAATTGGTACCAATCCTACTGAAAGTATTACAAAAGATAAAGAGGGAATCCTCCCTAAATCATTCTATGAAGCCAGTATTACCCTAATACCAAAACCAGGAAAGGATATAACAAAGAAAGAGAATTACAGATCAATATCCCTGATGAACATAGATGCAAAAATCTTCAACAAAATACTAGCTAACCAAATCCAACAGCGTATCAAAAAGATAATACACCACAATTGAGTGGGTTTCATACCAGGGATGCAGGGTTGGTTTAACATACACAAGTTAATAAATTTGATATACCATATAAACAGAAGTAAAAACAAAATCATATGATCCTTTCAATAAACACAGAAAAAGCATTTGACAAAAATCTAGCATCCCTTTGTGATTAAAACTCTCAACAAAATTGGCATAGAAAGGCCATTCCTTAAGGTAATAAAAGCTATCTATAATAAACCTACCACCAACATTATGCTAAACAGGGAAAAATTGAAAGCATTTCCCCTGAGAACTGGAACAAGACAAGAATGCCCAATTTCACCACTTCTATTCAACCTAGTCCTGGAAGTCCTAGCCAGAGCAATCAGACAAGAGAAAAAATAAAAGGCATCCACATCAGTAAAGAGGAAATCAAACTATCACTGTTTGCCAATGATTTGATCATATACCTAGAAAACCGTAAAAACTCATCCAAATTGCTCCTAGATTTGATAATTAAACTCAGTAAAGTTCCAGGATACAAAATCAGTGTACACAAATCAGTAGCACTGCTATATACCAACAGCAACCAAGCTGAGAATCAAATCAATAACTCAAACTCTTTTACAACAGCTGCAAAACAATTAAATGAAATACTTAGGAATATACCTAACCAAAGAAGTGAAAGATCTCTACAAGGAAAACTACAAAACTCTGCTGAAATAAATCATAGACAACATAAACAAATGGAAACATATTCCATGCTCATGGATGGGTAGAATCAATATTGTGAAAATGATCATACTGCCAAAAGCAATCTGCAAATTCAAAGCAATTCTCATCAAAATACCAACACTATTCTTCACAGAACTAGAAAAAAAAAATTGTAAAATTCATATGGAACCAAAAAAGGAGCTCGCATAGCTAAAGCAAGATTAAGCAAAAACAACAAATCTGAAGGCATCACATAACCTGACTTCAAACTATACTGTGAGGCCATAGTCACCAAATCAGTATGATACTAGTATAAAAATAGGCACATAGACCAATGGAACAGAACAGAGAACCCAGAAATAAAACCAAATACTTACAGCCAACTGATCTTTGACAAAGCAAACAAAAACATAAAGTGGGGAAAGGACACCCGGTTCAACAAATGGTCCTGGGATAATTGGCAAGCCACATGCAGGAGAATGAAACGGAATCCTCATCTCTCACCTTTTACAAAAATCAACTCAAGATGGATCAAAGACTTAAATCTAAGACCTGAAACCATAAAAATTCTAAAAGATAATATCAGAAAAACCCTTCTAGACATTGGCTTAGGCAAAGACTTCATGACCAAGAACCCAAAAGCAAATGTGATAAAAACAAAGATAAATAGATGGAATTTAAATGAAAAGAATTCTGCACAGCAAAAGAAATAATCAGCAGAGTAAACAGACAACCCACAGAGTGGGAGAAAATCTTCACAATCCATATATCTGACAAAGGACTAATATACAAAGTCTACAAAGAATTCAAACAAATCAGCAAGAAAAAATAAAACAATCCCATCAAAAAGAACATGAATAGACAATTCTCAAAGGAAGATATACAAATGGCCGACAAGCATACAGAAAAATGCTCAACAGCACTAATTATCATGGATAGGAAAATAAAAACCACAATGTGATACCACCTTACTCCTCCAAGAATGGTCATAATTTAAAAATTAAAACAAAAAATAGGTGTTGGTGTGGATGTGGTGGTGGGAAGGTAAACTAGTACAACCACTATGGAAAACAGTATGGACATTCCTTAAAGAAATAAAAGGGAAACTACCATTTGATTCAACAATCCCACTACTAGGTATCTACCCAGAGGAAAACAAGTTATTATATGAAAAATATTCTTGCACATGCATGCTTATAGCAGCAAAATTCACAATTGCAAAGATATGGAACCAGCCTAAATGCCCATCAACCAACAAGTGAATAAAGAAAATGTGATACACACACACACACACACACACACGTACACACATCATGGAATACTACTCAGCCATAAAAAGGAACAAAATAATGTCATTTGCAGCAACCTGGATGGAGTTGGAGACCATTATTCTAAGTGAAGTAACTTAGGAATGGAATACCAAACATCATATGTTCTCACTTATGTTAAGTAGGAGCTAAGCTATGAAGACGCAAAGGCATAAGAATGATATAATGGGCTCTGGGAATTTGGGGTGAAGAGCGGGAAGGGAGTGAGGGACAAAAGAC
The DNA here is from genome assembly GCF_002776525.5 of Piliocolobus tephrosceles. NCBI lineage: Eukaryota > Metazoa > Chordata > Mammalia > Primates > Cercopithecidae > Piliocolobus > Piliocolobus tephrosceles. The sequence continues at coordinate 30,386,413 of NC_045437.1, forward strand.
TGCATATTGGGTGCAGTGTACACTGCTCATATGATGGGTGCGCCAGAATCTCAGAAATCACACCTAAAGAACGTATCCATGTAACCAAACACCATCTGTTCCCCAAAAACTACTGAAATCATCATCATCATTTTAAAAAACTTAAATAATGTCTGGGTGTGGTGGCTCACGCCTGTAATCCCAGCACTTTGGGAGGCTGAGGCGGGCGGATCACAAGGTCAAGAGATCGAGACCATCCTGGCTAACATGGTGAAACCCCGTCTCTACTAAAAATACAAAAAATTAGCCGGGCATGGTGGCGGGCGCCTGTAGTCCCAGCTACTCAAGAGGCTGAGGCAGGAGAATGGAGTGAACCCAGGAGGTGGAGCCTGCAGTGAACCAAGATTGCACCACTGCGCTCCAGCCTGGGCAATAGACCGAGACTCCGTCTCAAAAAAATAATAAAATAATAAAATTAAATTAAATAAAAATTTAAAAAGAAATTAGTTATATATACAAAATCTTCCATTTCAAAAAGTATTTTGCTAATTAATTGTTCACTAGCTAAACACCTTTTATATCAAAAAGACTGTAATTTATCTAAAATCTGAAAGATTCAGAATATTTGTCATGTTATTATTTTTCCTACAGAAGTGATAATTATTTTGAGTATACAAGTATATACCATGAAATATTTGGAACATATTTGTACTAAAATAAAATTCATTGTTTATCTGAAATTCAAATTTGACTGGGTATCCTGTATTTACTCTGGCAACCTTATGCATAAGTGAATTGGGTTGAGGAAAGAAGAACCAAATTGGCTATACAGAAGGACTTTTTAAATAGCTATGAATTTTGGCTACCAAATACCATGTAGAGGCTACCATAGTGGTATCAAGTGGTGACCCCCTCCCCAATAACTCTAGGACATCTACATCATCGCTACAGTTCTATTCTGCTGGAACTCCTAAGCACTTAGGGCTTTTCCAACACATCTAGCATCTGACTAAAATATGGGAGAGCCTTACTCCTTATCATAGTCAGCTATTTGGAACCATGTTGGTAATTTGTTTTACTGCCTAGGGGACTCTCAGGCTAACTCATTATTCCATTTCAGACAAAATTCCTGAAAAAAAATCTATTTTTTTATTTAGCACAGAAATCACTTTTATTTTAGAGTTCCCAAGCAGATTCCATATCCTCTTCTCCTCAAATCAAACATTCCTGCAACCTTCATGCCTAACTTACAATTGAACTGGGTCTGCATCTCCTGAATAAAACTTATCATTCTCAACCTCATCCCCAAAAGCCTCAAGTTTCTGACACCTTTCTCTGTTTCCTAATAGTTGCCTTTTCCTATCTTTGCACTATTTTTGTTTTCAGTATGCACTGCAACACGATTTCCTTGTGTGGACCAAAGTCATACTATAGAAACAAGTAAATAAGAACCCCAACCGACAATTGCTGCAAAGTTCACTATTATTCCTATCATAGAAAATATGACAGCATAATGACAGTTAGAAGTGTGCATTCAACTAAGGAAGTAAACCAAATTAAATTCCAGGAATATCACTTAATTAATATAAAATTAGCTTTAGCATTCACAGTTTATTATATGATAGAAGAAATAAAGCTCTATTACTTGTTACTTGTATCTTTTGTTCTAAGATTGCATTAAAATTATAACTTACAGCTTTTTAAATTTATAGCTATAACATGATTTCAAAAACTCAAGCAAATCATGCTTTCTATAATATTGTACGCTGCTAATAATTAGATAATGATGATCTAAAACCCCTCTAAATGTTGATGTGCCTTTTGAACCTTAATTCACTCAGCATATACTGATCACCAGGTTTTTGCATAGGACTATGCTGCGGTCTTTGGAGATATCAAATACATGGCACTGTAATACAATCTTTCTTTGAATTACAATCTAATTATCAAGAGACAAATGTATTATTTGACATAAAATGTCAAAATGTAAAATATCTTCAATGACGGTGCAACATTTTCGAAATTTTTCAACTAACTCAACCTCTTAACGTCTCCTACACAAGTGCTTAAAAGAAAAGGTGTTATATGATAAAAATTAATTAAAGATGGAATTAAGAATTCAGCAATGCAGTTGCAGTCTGCCATGCTTTCTGAGATGAGCTCTTCTTAATCCACCACATGCTTTCCCTCTCACCCTCCTTGCATAACCAGGTTTGCTCAAGCCATAATTATGATAGTTTGTTCCATAGCTGCGGTATCTGTATGTGCCATTTTTCACATCTCTCCCCTTTTTACAGCTGATGAGTTTGTCTTCAAATGTCTACATTTGCAATTTGGTTCTGCCAGGTTTAATTAGTTACTGCTGGTAATAATATCGGATCTCATGACCTACTCATTTCTCTATCTCCTTAGTGACTGCCAAATGGAACAAATACACATAATCAGAAAATAAAGACTAAAGACGCTATTTGAGCGGAGGATAAATTAAGGAATAATCTACTATCAAACAGAATAAGAAAAGCATAAGCATGCAGAAAATGCAATAATCCCTCATTAGAACTCCCTTAACCTTTCCTGCAGCTCACATGCCCTCCCTGCATCCACGAGGACCTCCAGCATTGCCTAAGAAGCTGCTTGGAGTCTTCCTTTAAGTTAGATTTTTCTTTTGTTTCTATCATATTGTCTTCCACTCCTACTACCCATTCAGACACCCACGGAAAAGTTATAAATTGAAAAGCCTTCTAGAGAAAGAGCTACTGTGAACTAAGTAATGCTGTGATTTCTAGAAAGCTTTTAATTTTAGGCACAAATGGAAATATGCATGTCATGATTGATGATGTGCTGAGGCACATGTGTTTATGACCTTCAAAAATAGGTTTCAAATACCAAAAAGAAAAAGTTTTTTAATATGCTACCTCTCTGTGCTTGTATCATTGATTTGTCATTATACATATATGTATAGCCAGAAATCCACCTGTCTTGGTTAATATTCCAAATCAATTAAACTGTGGGAAAATCTCAGACTAAACCTTAGTGTTAAGCAGAATATAATTTTTTAAATTTCAACTTTTATTTTAGATACATGTTGTTACATAAGGATATTGCACCCGCATAGTGAATATAGCACCCAATAGGTTGTTTTTCAACCCACAGCCTCATCATTCCCTACCCCCTGTAGCAGTGCTTATTGTTCTTATGTTTATGTCCATGTGTGCTCCATGATTAGCACTCACTTATAGTGACAGCATGTATTTTGTTTTCTATTCCTGTGTTAATTTGATTAGAATTATGATCTCCAGATCCATCCATTTTGCTGCAAAGAACATGATTCCATTCTTTTTTATAGCTGCATAGTATTCCCTAATGTATATGCATCATATTTTCTTTAATCCATCATGGATGGACATGTAGGTTGATTCTATATCTTTGCAATTTGTGAATAGCATGGCAATCAGCACACGAGTGCATGCATCTTTTAGGTATAATGATATAGGGAAAATACAGTTTAAGACAATAAAACCTTGCTATAAACTGAAGAAATTTAAAGTGCTCTAGCTGTTTAGTCAATGTAAATAATCAAACATAACTCAGGCCCAAGCTCTCATTTCATTCAACAGTGTACTTCTTATCTAAATTACACTATAACTGTCTCAGCTCCTCATTTGAAAATCCTGCCATAGAATTGAACTTAGAAAGTCAGTTTTCATAGTGAGAAAATTCCAAAACTTCATTAAACATTTTCAAAGCCAAAAAAAGTCAGTCCTCTTTCAGAATAACTTTTTAAAAAATTTTTACACCATTCATATAATAAAGACTCATTTAATTTATAGATACATTAATGATATGCCAATATAAAGAGAGTCTCAGTCTTGGCTAAAACAAACAAGATAAATAAAAATGAATCATTTGCATATTTTAAAAATTTATTTTATGAAAGCACTTGGGGATTATAGACAGAGTCTAAGCTCCAGTGTCCAAGTTTACATAAAACATCATTTGGGGGAGTTTTTATAGAGCTCCAATAAATGCCAAAACTTCTACATGGGCCCTATATTTATTAAGATAAAACCCAAGTGATTTTCAAAAGATTGAATTCAGGACTCTTGATCAATTAGACATTTATGTCTTATAAGTTTAATCTTTAATTTTTTTTTAAAGGATGGAACGTGGCAAAGTTCACGAGAAGGAGCAAACAGTATTTGAAGACCTCTTTGAAAAGTCTCCCCAGGAGCAGGACAGATAGGCGCCCGCTGTACCAGTCAGAGACACCACCCTACTGTGATGTTAATAAGATGAAGGGTACTAGTACAAAAAGCCACAGTAATTATAGGAAGAGGTAAATACTTTTTTTTGTTATTCACAGACTGCCTCTCCATGCAGCCTGCACGTTAATGCAAGAGGTTTTGTTACACTAAATGTACATGTGAATTAAACATTTCTTCAGAATTTTGCCTTTCACTAATAGGTCAGAGAAGAACCACAATAGGGACAAATCATTGCCAATCATATAGGATGTTAGAAGATGCCTACATCTCCTAATTCTTTTGTTCTGCCTTTCAAGAAAGTTATTTTGCCACCAATTTTTCAAATACCTGTCAGAAATGTTAATGCCAACTGGTTTCCAGAATCATGTGGATTAAAGGGATAATAGACTAACGAGACCATTTTATATACACCCAAGAGGGTACCCAAAAGTAAAATACACAATAGGGAAATAGAATACAGTCATGGGATTCCTGTAAAATTTCTTTAACATCTCATTGAGTCTCTTCTGCAGAAAAACGATGTCAAAAAAGAGACGGAAAACAACATTGGCTTTTAACCAAGTGTGAAGTTCTGTATTTAGTAATCCTGAATTGTCACAATAATCATGCGATTATTTAGCTTAATGTGGTTTCCTGAATATATAACTGAAAAGGAAAAAACATAGATTCTGATCCGCTGAATCCAAGAATGTATGAAATTCTAAAACGAAGTTCTTGTGCAAAAGCTTGGCATGAGTCTATTTCCCTAAATGAATCAAGTGACAAGCAGGGAGGTTGTCAGGAAGTAGAGATTTTCTTTTCTTTGCAAAAGGAGCAAGCATATATTTAAATCCCTAGTTGGTTTAACTAATTGGTGTGGAGTGAAGTAAATTAGTGGCCCTAATGCAGACAGTTCAGTGTCTGACAATATGGGAGCATGTAGGTTATGATCTGATCCTACGTAATAATGGCTATGCCCTAAACACTGATTATAGAAAGAAGATAAAATAAGCATGTGTCCCTGACCTTAAGGAGAATCATTTCTAGGACACTGTTTCAGCCCTCTGCATATGTGATTCACTTAACATTTGCCTGCTTTTCAGAACTTAAAAAACAGGATTTTTTTCTTCAATGATAGAGAAAGGTTGAACCATTGAGATGTAATCTGCTACAGATAATAAGTGAAAAGGTCTAAATATGCCATAGACACTCTCCCACAATTCTTTATGAATGTGGTCTGTGATTTATAATTGCTCTAACGAGTCAGGCTCAACAGTGGGGGTGGTGTATAACTAGGGAAAAGTGGTCAAAGGGAACGCCATTCTTGGGGCAAGTGTCTTAATTCACGATTATTGCATAAGCTCACTCAGACTACACAGATATACAGAATGTCCTTAGAATAGAAAATCCTGGAATTGGAAAGAAAACAGTGGTGACCAAATCCAATCCTTCCCCATAAGCAGTAAATGACCCTGAAACATCTAGGATTTTACAGCACTCAATCCCTCCAGTGATTAAGAGCTTTCTGCCTTTGACAAGCCCACATCATTTTTGGACAGCTGTGACTATGAGACAGGGCTACCTTTTACACAATTGATATCTGCCTCCCTGTGGCATCTCTCCATTGGTTTATTCCCTAGGATTTCATCTAAATTGCTATGAAAATATTGAACAACGCAGGGTCAGAGTCCTCCCCCTAGATATGCAAGGATCATCTGGTTAACACTCCTTGCTTAATCTCCTAAGGCTCCCCTAATTGTTTGGATCTCTGTGGGAAAGCAGCCTCTGAATCTAAGGATAGTATCTGTGTGCTGCCTATCAAATGCAGAAGAGGGATTTTACAACCTATCAAACTCAAAAGAGGGATTTGGCAAGACCCTTCTGAGTGATTTCACTTTGGCTGTGAGTTATTAGCACTTCTCTTTTAAGTACCAGCAGACCATCTTTTCTAGAATTTGGCTCGGGATAAAGGCGGGGTGCCAAAACTGATTTCATATACTTCTCAATGTAGTCCATGACTAACCCTAGGCCTACTGGAAAAAAAAAAAAAAAAAAAAAAATTACATCTCAGCATCCCTATAAAATTATAATTATGCCACGGTTCCAACATTTGAGAGAAAAACACTGATTTGACACTCAATATGTCCACATGGGACAAAATCTCTTCTGAGAACATTTACATTTTTAGTGATATCTTACAACATCTTAAAATAGCAACAACAACAAAAATCCTTTGGTGTGCAGGACGACTAATGTTTTAAGATGGTGTTTTTTAGATCTATTTCCATGGAATATGCATGTCAACCTCTCGTTTTTCTTCAAGCTCCTCCTTTGGCTTCAGTATCTCCACACTTGCTTTTCCCTAAACTTCTCTGTCTTTCCTTTGTTAGTCCCTTTTACTATATTCTCTTCCTATACTTGTCTGTTATTGTTGGTGTTTTCCTTATTTTCTCTACATTATTTCCTTCAATAATATCCTTCCATGACTTTAGCAACTGCCAAAAAGTCAATAACTTCCCAAACCTGTATTTCTGGCCCTAACAACTTCCGGGAGCCCACTCATGAGTAAAACCCCATACTCTGTCATCCCTGCCTTTGGATCATGCTGCCTTCTTTATGAAAGGCCCCTTCCTCCCACCTTTCTGACTGGCATAATTTAACTCACTCTTCATAGCGCAACATAAATGTCCATTCACGTTTGTAACTGGCTAATACTTACCTCACTGCACGACACCTGCTATATGGATGAATATGGCTTATCCCTAAGCCATAAGCTCCTTGAGGACAAGAACTGCAGCATATCCACCTTTATTTTTCTAGGACTTAGACTAATGCATGAACTATTCTAGGGGCTAAATGAAATATCAATTGAATGAAATAGAATATGAAATGAGTTTCTCACTAAGCAGAGGCGTTGAGGTGCCCGTGCTTGCAACTCAGTCACTGAATACGTAAAGCAAGTGCTTTTTCAGGTGGGTATTTGTTGTGCATGCTTACAAAGCATGCATGGTTTATCCTCTCAATGGCCTGTGCTTAATGCTCCCTAGGTACCCTGGGGCTTCGTAATCTTTGAAAGCACTGCACCAAAGTTAGAAGCCTAGCAAGGGTGCACAGATAATGGCATTTAAAGCTAGAACTTCACCTTCCTGTTAGAATAACCCAACCAGCACATTCTCACAATAAAACAAAATATTTGTCAAAATTCATATGATTTCTCAGTGAAATATTCTGCAAGCTATGAAATGTAGCCACCTCTAAATAAACATAGCAATACATAGCATAGTATCCCAAAGTAAAACTGAAAATCAGTTATCTTTTCAATGCAAATTGACATAGAGAATCTCACGTCCCACAGTACTTCCTGTGTCTTCTAAATTCCCATGATTAAATGTTCCAAGCGTTTGTTTAGAATGGTCTTGATGTTAGTCACAGTGTTACAGTGAGAACCATGGTATTTTTACAGAGAACTCCAGGATCTGAAGGAGTCACAGAGACATGGTTGTTAGCAGGAGCAGGGACAAGATTTAAAGGTGGATGCTGAAATGATCAATGCTGAAATGATCAATGTGGCATTTTTTGTGTGTGTGCGAAAAAGAATGAATAGAAAGATTTGTAATGAGATGAAGAGCACAAAAACAAAGGTAACCCATAGAATATCATGAGAGAATATTTCCTTCCTGGGGAGTATCACGCACTAATGGGAAACACAGTTAAGTGAAAAAGAATGGATAGGTTAGGAACCAAGAGCAAATGAGCTTCAACCATGTGCTAGGCATGGGCTGGGTGCTGCACACTGGTTGACACTGGACATTAGAAGAAAGTTGATCTAATACCTATTTAGTCTGTATTTTTAAAATGAAAATATTTATTTTGAGATTAGCAGTGAAAAGACTAAAAGGCAGAAATGAAATCCACAGGCAGACAGCCCAGGCGGCGCCCTGGGCCTGGTTAAAGATCGACCCCTGACCTAACCAGTTACGTTATCTATAGATTCCAGACGTTGTATGGACAAGCGTTGTGAAAGTCCCTGTCCTGTTCTGTTCTGTTCTGATTACCGGTGCTTGCAGCCCCCAGTCACGTTCCCCCTGCTTGCTCAATCGAAACCGCCCCCCTCCCACCCATGGTTAAGCAAGCAGTTTGTCTAAAAAAAAAAAAACCCTAGACGTTTGTGGTTTAAAAAACGGCGGGAGCCAATCAGAAACTGCCGAATGTTCAAACTTCAAAATGTCAACCAATCCCAATCTTGCAACTGCAAAAATGCCCTAATCTTCTGTAACCTGTTTGTGCCTTACTATAAAAAAATAGGCTGAGCTGTGCTCGGGACCTCTCTCTTGCCTTCCTGACTACGCCTGTACAGGGTTCGAACCTGCAATAAAGTGATCCCGGCCGCTTGGCTTTGACTTCGGTTTCTGGTGGTCGTCTTTGAGGGGGTCTCGGAACTCAGGGCACAACAGCAGTTTCCTCTCTAATGAATCTTATGTATCCTGTATGAATACTTTGCAGCTATAAATGAAAGAAGCCAAATGAGAGTTTCTCTGTATTCACCCCACTTCCAACCCAGAGATTCTTGTAAATGATATCTGAATCATATCATTACTTGTCTTTTCTTTGAATAATGCACATTTGGATAATGGGCAAAGTAAATGTGCATAACATGGCAGAGGATGAACAAGGTTACATGAGTATAAAATACACTCATTAAAGAAAAAATGTTTATCATGGAGGATCAGCAATATTGGATGGGACAGTAAAATGAATATGTACCTATATATAATTAGAGAAAGTATTTCTTTCATCTTTCTTCATTCCCTGTGGCATTTAAGTGCACAAGAAATGTTCTTTGAAGTCAAGAAGCACCGTCTACTGGATTTGGAGAACATGATGTTGGGAACAATTCAAATGGAGTTTCATTTTCCAAAATACAGATGAATGTCTTAAGAATTAACAATGTAGAACACGATAGGTAAAAATGAACAATGTGATAAAAACAAACTTGAGCATGCTGCTCAATGCCCTTGGATTTCTAATAATTATACTCTTTCTCTGAACTTCCTTAGGGCTCAGGTATAATTAAAATAGCAATTACTGACAACAGCAAGATTTTCTCTCATAGATATATGAAATAACTAGCAGCAACATAAATGAGGATGAATGTAAAGATTATATTTAAAAGTTTCACATCGTATTTCATAGAATGATAGCTTTTTAAAAAAGTATATCTCTGGGTATATAATTTGCAAGTGCATAAACATAGAACTTCCAAGTTAAGAATGCCCCCAGGTAATGAGAATGAGTGCTGCTGTCATAGGACATTGGCGAGCCTCTGAAATAGTGCAGCACTGGATTTCTTAACTTTATCTTGCCAGTGTTCAGTGATAAGAATGGAGGGAAATCCATACCGGGCCACTCTTACAACACAGCCCCCCGGGAACCGTGCTCAACCCCTGGCACAGGGTGACATGTCTGATGTTGTTCTGCAACATTCTCTCCCACCTCACACTTTTTCTCCTTCTGAAGAGTAGAGTTATGAATGTCTAAGACAAAAGACAGCATCATCGCCTGCTTCTAATCAAGATATTTCATTGTTTTCTGGAACACAGACAGATACCAGTTCTGCCTCCAAAGGGACACATTTGCTAATCAGCTTGTCACTAGTGAAAGCACCAGCACCCTTACTCCACACCTTTCCAGCTGAGTTGCATACATTTATGGATTTACAATAAACATTAAAGAATATTACCATGGCTACATACATGGGGAAAAAGTACAGACACTAAATCTCCAGCCGATTGCCATTTCCTTTTATAACAACTTGGTAGTCGTGCAAATTAGTATAACTCTTGAATGCCTTTAAAGGAGCAGATATGAGTTTAGTGGGAGTTGTGGCTCATTGACTTTAGTGGGAGAATATGACTCAAATCCTCTGAGTTTTAGAAGGTGATGAGTTAGTTTAGGTTAAAGCAAACCTTGAAACATAATTTGATTGGTTTTTCCTCTATCAGTGATGGATGCTTGATAATCACTTTCTGCCTATTATATCAATAAATCAACTGCAATTCAATTTTAATCTGTAAATAAAGTTAAATCAGGGCTATGAGCAAATTACACGCCTGCATTAGCTACTTAGAGGTGTCATTACTGTCTGTTGTTATTGAGCCGAATATAGATATTTGAGTTTTTAAATTCTAGTTTCAAAGAAGCTGAGATAAATTTGTTGAATGTTCTTACAAGAAACACCATACACTCTGAGAAATTTGTACCTGCCTGAAATTGCAAACATAAATTATGTGATATCAGAACAAATAAGGATTTCTAGCTTCAAGCACCAAGTGATATTATCTTCAGATTGTCAGTAGGCATGCAGGGAACACAATATAGAATGAAGTTAAATGCTCCTCATGGAGAAGAAAAATGGGACAATAATTCCATCTCGGCCTAAGAAATTAAAGCTAGGAAAAATACACAGTGTGTCAACCTGCTGTGTTGTGCTGTGCTCACAGCGGACTCTATCATACAGGCAGTGTTACAGCACCTAGCATGTTATGAGTGCTCAATAAATATCACAGAATGATATTAACCAGTGCAAGGCACCACAGGCTCTAAATCTCTAACATAATGGGACATGTCTATATGAATGTGAAGCACAGCAGGCTGGATGAAAGCAAATGTCAGCCCAGGAGATAGAAAGGAGACTGGCCAAGCCTCTGTGAGAATGGTGAGAGTTAGAACCACCCAGAAAAAAATGGTGACCACTGCACTTAGTTCTGTTTGTGTGGACAGATCAATTCCTCAGCCTTCTGTGACTGAAATCAACTAAGAAAACCAGAGTGTAATTTTATGCCCATCATATTTGACTCACTGCACCCTTGTGACAAGCTACTGAGAGGTAAACATTCCAAAATGATAACTAATTTCCAGTTAATGGGGGCTATAGAAAGTCATGCATACGGAGCTCTTTCCTCATTCCTTTAGCTGCTGTGGCCACAGCCATAAGTATGCTCAGGCTTCAGAAGAGGCTTGCCTCTAGCATCCACCACTATGGCAAGAAGAAGGTCTGGTTGGACCCCAGTGAGACCAATGAAATTGACAATGCCAACTCCCATCGGTAGATCTGGAAGCTGATCAAAGATGGGCTGATCAGTTGGAAGCCTGTGACTGTCCATTCCCGGGCTCGATTCTGGAAAAACACCTTGGCCCACCAGAAGGGAAAGCACATGTGCATAGGAAAGCAAAAGCATAGGGCCAATGCCCAAATGCCAGGGCAGGTCACTTGGATAAGAATGAGGATTCTGCACTGGCTGCTCAGAAAGTACCATGAATCTAAGAAGATTGATTGCCACATGTATCACAGCCTGTACCTGAAGATGAAGGGGAATGTGTTCAAAAACAAGCAGATTCTCATGGAATACATCCACAAGCTGAAGGCAGGCAAGGCCTGCAAAAAGCTCCTGGCTGACCAGGCTGAGGCCCGCAGGTCTAAGACCAAGGAAGCATGAAAGCGCGGTGAAGAGCGCCTCCAGGCCAAGAAAGGGGAGAAAATCAAGACTCTGTCCAAGCAGAAAGAGACCAAGAAATAAAAGCTACCCCTTTGTACATACAGGTCTCCATGATTACATAGATCAGTCATTAAAATAAAACAAGCCTTTATCTGCAAAAAAAAAAAAAAGTCATGCATGCATATTCTGAACAGGAATATACATGTCATTTTATCACATGAATAAAAATAAAAAGAAATCACCCATAATGCCTTTTAAAAACCTGAACTTAGCACAATTCTGCTCCAAATTAAACTTGAACAAGACTTCCTACAGATTTTAGGATATTAATCAGAACTTAAAAGATCTGGACAGGTATTGGACTTTTAAGATAAATGTGATTTTCTTATATCTTGTTTAACTTTTGTGTTGTCAAAACCACTTCCCTCTTTGAATTAATTATTTAAGTTATCAAGCCTTAGACGGGTTTTGTTTGTTTCCTTGGTTATATTATAGGGAAGAGTTGAGGAAAACAGAGCTCACCAGGATACTGGGCACTGATGTAAACACACTGAAAGTCGAATTCCGCTAGTAAAGCAGCCAAGAAAACAAACACCGATTCATGTACAGAGTTCACAACACAGGATAAGGGGAGCTTAAACAAAGCAAAGAGTGGACTTAAAGGGGACTCACATTGTCTGCATCTGCTTTTCTGAATTATGTGTTAATATATGCTCAGTGGGTAAATCCTGAATGCATATGTTGGCGATGTGTTTTTTATCTCAGGGTATCAGGAAAAAATAGTGGAAAGAAAAGAAACAATTATATATATGTACACATACAATATGCATATATTATGTATATATGCATATTATGCAGAGAGAGAACACAAAGATCTCAGATTTAGTGATTAAACAAATTGGGAGGTTCAAGTGGCTCACTCTACGACATACAGGACAGTGTATCTAAAATAGCTCTAGGTCAGGCATGGTGGCTTACAACTGTAATCCCAGCATTTTGGGAGATCGAGGCAGGCAGATCACTTGAACCCAGGAGTTCAAGACTAGCCTGTGCAACATGGCTAAATGCTGTCTCTGCAAAAAATTAGCCAGGCATGGTGGCACACACCTGTCAGCTACTTGGGAGGCTGAGGTGCGAAGATGACCTGAGCCTGAGAGGTCGAGGCTACAGTGGGCCATGATCATGCCATTGCACTCCAGCCTGAGTGACAGAGTGAGACCCTATTTTAAAAAAAAAAAAAAAAGATAGTTTCATCCATCTTACTTCACAGAAAGTCCTGGAGTTGCAGCCACTAAGTTCATATTCAATTCATATTCAGAATAATCATATTCATATTATAAGTATAGCCTTCTTTCCGAATCTAATCAAAATAGCCAAAGCACCAAAACAGCATTTTCAGGATCAAATTTGAAATAGTCTCATAAGAAGAGCCCTAGAGCCTTGCCTCCTGAATTGTCACATTCACTTAAGATTTGGTACTGTTCTAGTATCAAGTATATTCTGTTTTGCAGACTGGGATACTGTTGTATTAGTCTGTTCTTACAGTGCTATAAAGAAATAGCTGAGACTGGGTTATTTAAAGAAAAGAAGTGTATTGGCTCACAGTTCTTCAGGCTGTACAGGAAGCATGATGCTGGCACCTGTTCAACTTCTGAGGAGGCCTCAGAAAACTTACAATCATGGCAAAAGGTGAAGAGGGAGCAAGAACATCTTACATGGACAAAACAAGAGGAAGAAAGAGAGGGAGAAGGCACTACACATTTTTAAACAACCAGATCACACCAGAACTCACTATTACAACAATAGCACTAAGAGGGATGGTGTTGAACCATGAGAAACCGTCCCATGATCAAATCACCTCCCACCAGAGCCCACCTCCTGCACTGGGGATTACATTTCAACATGAGATTTGGGTGAGGACACAGATCCAAATCATATCACTGCTAGAAACCAAAGCTTTACTAAACCAATAGCAGAGCATATCAAACTCTTTTAGTTTTTCATTCATCAGTAGGAAGAAGGTGAAACCCACAGACAGTAGAATAACTCCACCATTCGCACTCGTTCTCCCAAACCATTCAACAAATGTGTGATCCATGCATCAGAATCAGTCCCCAGCTCTGTTAGCACCTCTCCCTCCACTCCCTGCAAATCTCAGCCACCAAACCCATCCCTCATAGTCCCACCTCTCCACAGTGATTCCAAGTGTTGGGGAAATGTACCATTCTTCAAAATAAAATGGGCCTTCTTCTTACAGTAATTTTCACTTAACGATCATGTTGATTTTGCCATAAAATTCCATAGTTTTAACTAATTTTCGTAGTTTTAACTTTTAACATAATTTTGGAAAACTGATATTTAACAAATTCATTCCTATTTTGCTTCTCTGGCATTCCTTACCCTGATGAGCAACTATAGTTTATATTCTAAATCTCCTATTCTCTTCCCTGAAAAAATTGTCATATAAAAAGAATCAATACAGAGTCTCCTTTCAGAGAAAAGAATATGATAATGGCCTCTGTTTCAGAACACAAGCCACCAATCTTTGCCAAGCATGGAACATTAACAAAAGTGGATATGTGGAATACTGGCTAGCACAAACTGAAAAAGACTCCTAATTTCTCTTTACCATTAGATAAGTAGACTCGAACCCAATAGAAGAAAGTTAATGAGTAGAGGATATTGAAATCTTGTAGACCTGTTGACCAGATGTTTCACCACCACTAGAAATAATGATTGCTTGCTAAAAGCCAAGCTGATAGACAGATATTTACTTCCATTGTTTATTGTAAGGAAAAATAAATAAGAGTAATAAATAAGAGTAATTCCTTACAATAAACAATGGAAGTAAATTATATACTCAGTAAAGGCACAACAGGTTAATTATTTCCAGAGCTACGGAATTTAAATGGAAGAGCATTTGTCTAAAGAGCATCTTGTCTACTATAATATGCCTGATGAGTAGTGGTTCATCCTGTCTATGGTAGGAAAATAATTCCCAGAAGTCAATGATACCACTGTACAGCCTTAATCACTAGAAGTACTTTTCTCTTACCAAAATGTTAATGGTAGTTACCCCTATGGAAGTGGGATGAGGTAATGGAAGCAGGGCTTTCACTTTTACATTAATTGGATTTTCCATAATGTATTAGTCTGTTTTCACACTGCTATAAAGAATTGCCTGGGACTGGGTAATCTATAAACAGAAGAGGTCTAATTGACTCATAGTTCTGCATGGCCGGGCAGGTATCTGGAAACTGACAATCATGGTGGAATGCAAAGGGGATGCACGCACCTTCTTTACAAGGCGGCAGGAGAGACAGCCAGGGAGGAACTGCCAAACACTTTTAAACCATCAGATCTTGTGAGAACTCACTCACTATCACAAGAACAGCATGGTGGAAACTGCCCCCATGATCCATCACCTCCCACCAGGTCCCTCCCTCAACATGTGGAGATTTCAATTGGAGATGAGATTTGGGTGGGGACACAGAACCAAACCATATCACATAATAACAGTATTTTAGTTTATAACTCAAATAAGTAAATAACAAGTGATTCAAAATCTGATTTCATTTACTTTCCTTGTTTTACCTAATAAGGGGCCCAAGGAGCATAGATGAAACTCTTTCCACTTTGTTGCTTGAAGACCGAGATCAGGTTAACCTCTGTCTTTGCTTCTTTGTAACAATCAGTCTCAGTTCCTCCACAGACATTTTGCTGGGTACTGTTGGGAGAAAATTCTTCATGGATCTCCCATATTTCTGCACATCTTGCAAGCAGAGACACCAACTGCCTTTCTTCCTGACAAATTTTTTCAACAATGTTTGTGGAATGAAGAGTCTTAGAAGACAGAAATAATGTCTCCCTCTAGAACAAAAAAGGCATACATCCTTATTACCCGTTATAATAGATTTGGGTTTCCTAAGCTTAGGGTTCCCCTCCAGCAAAGCAACCCACTGTATGTGCTGATGTCACCTGGCCCTCTTTGTATTGCCCTATAGGAATTGGGGCTTGGGGGACAGATGCCAGAAGATCTATAATTTTGGATACTACTATTACTATGAATAATAAAGTCTTTTGCCTCTGACCCAAGAGTCTCCTGCATTCTTCCAACATCTATGAAACTGCATCAGTCTCATCAAAATCTCAAGACCTTTCACAGGTTTTTGCACATACTTTACACAGCTGAGTTGAAAATATGTTCTTGTTCTTGAGGAGATTATAATCTAAAAATGTCAAACTTGTAAATTTTTGAAATACATATAATTGGATAAGCTTAAAACTGTATTTGAATACTTTCAAAAATAAAATATAAAGAAGCAGAGTTATAATGGTCACAAAGTCTATTCAACAAAGAGGAAAACAAAATCATCAGATACATTAAGGATAAGGGAGCATCCTATGATCATGAAAGATGTTTTTCCTTCAGTTGTGTATACAAGCTTGAAGGGTTTTAGAGATGGCAGTGACATTTTACCACCATAACCTATAACTCAAAAGTTCCCAATGTAGTTTGGATATTTGTCCCTACACAAATCTCATGTTGAATTGTAATCCCCAATGCTAGAGGTGGGGCCTGGTGAGAGGGTTTGGATCATGGGGGTGGATCCCTCATGGCTTAATACTATCTTCATGATAGTGAGTTCTCATGAGATCTGGTCATTTAAAAGCGTGGCACCTCCTTCCCCACTTTCTCCTACTCCTGCCAAGTGAGACACCTACTCCCCTTCATCTTCTACCATGACTGTAAACTTCCTGAGCACCACCCCCCACAGGAAGCCAAGCAAATGCCATCACCATGCTTCCTATAAAGCCTGCAGAATCATGAGCCAAACAAATCTCCTTTCGTTTTAAATTACCCAGTCTCAGACATTTCCTAGTAGCCATGCAAGAATGGCCTAATACAGCTCCTAAACATTTTGCCTTTTATGTTTGTCTATGGGGTATTGATGACTTATATCATAAAAAGGTTTTCCTCAGCTGCTGAATCCCCTGGGTCTACCAGCTTCTACTTTTAGCGCTGCCTCCTGAAGCCATGCCCTGAGCTCAATATGTTGAGGTGCTGATATGGCAACAGCTGATTTCAAAGACTTGGAAAACTTCAACTCAATCAGCTTTACCACTGCTGAGACATTTGCCTTCTTCAGCCAGCACTTGGGGAACTCAGATTTCTTAAACTAATTGAGCACTTAATATACAGCTATAAATTAATCACATCGAAATGGTGCTAATTATTTCATTAGCTCCCAACCAATCCAATCTAAATAATCACTTATTAGGACTCAACTGCTAAATTTCTTTAAGTATTGATTAAACTATGCTATAAATTACGTATGCAGATAACATTTCTGTGTAATTTTCTGGAAATCCACGTATATAACGAAGGAGTGTGTGTGTTTCCGATCAGTTTTCTTTTTTGTTTCCTGCAGCAGTAACTGCAATTCATAGCCACATGAATAAAGTAAGGTCTGAACAAATTTTCATCCCACCAATCCCAAGGCAGACTGATGAGCACAAAAGCTCTTTGCTTTCCCTTTTTTTCCCCCCTGAACATCTTGACTGGCAGACTGGGAGATAATCCTGTTCAGAGCTAATGTGTAGTAACAAGATTGAGGGAAACTGACTTAAGAGGCTTGCATCTGGGCCAGGACACATCGTATCGATGCCATATTTAAAGATGTTCCCTCTGTTCACCTCTGTGAAGATAAATGTCTGAACACTGAGCTTAAAACCAACAAGTAAGAGAGACACTCAGAGATGGGTGATGAATTGTCAAACTGTGGAAAAGAGCTTTCACCAAAGAAGCATGTTTGCTTTGTACAGAGGCGGGGAGTAAAGAAGAAATGGAGAAAATAATTAAAATGCTCTTCCTTCTTTAAGCTCTGTTAGCTGGAAACCAAATTCTTAACGGGTGTAGAGGAAGCTCAGCTATTTTAACTCATGAAGACGAGCCCTCTTGAGCAACAAGAATAATAGAATTCAGCCTCCTGTGCCCAATAAAATAGGCCAAAGGCCTGGCTATGCAATTCATTTGGCAATTCATCAGCACTATCCCGTGTAAAAGCATCTATAATCATAAAATGCTATTGCAATCTTTTATCAGCATTTAACCTGATAGTCACTCTTTTCTCAAGGTGGAGTATAAGAATCTCATAAGTATGGAACTCTCTAATGCATCTTTGTTTTCTTTCTCTGCAAGGCTTAGTTCTAAGTCTTTTCATTAGGACAATTTCAATGAGTAAATGTTCATGTGATTTGCTGATGACACTTGAGAGTTTAGACAGTAGCCTAATGGTGGAATTCAAGCTTTTAAACATGGGAATTTAAAGGTGAAGATATGCCCTTCTCGTAAAAGCCTAAAAGCATCAATTATCCATTTAATTTGCCCAAGCACAATTTTGGAGCCTAAAGAGACAGACAACAACAGGTGGCCTAGGACTCTGGAAGTGAACGTGAAGGGGCACCAACATCAATACCCCGTAGTTTCCACAAGGTCTGGATTCTGACAATATACAGTTCCACTCTACTGAGTTGCAATGAAATGTGTGTGTGTGTGTGTGTGTGTGTGTGTGTGTGTGTGTGTGTGTGTGATCAGCAAATCAGTGTAACACTAATCTTAAGGTATGACTCTTTGCAATGAGCTGAACTCCTGTAGTGTCAGAGTACCTATGAACTTCTTGTATTCTCTCTGGATAAAGCTACATGACTTGTTTTGCAGTTCTCTCAGTATCTGTATTTGCTGTCAACGTTAGTAACTTTTTTCAAAGATCTACCAGTCTGCACTTTAGGCACTGCATTTAAAAGTATGCATCAAAGGGCAACATGCCCATGCTGCCAATGATACCAGACAACTTATAGCATAATTATATTTTTCCACAGATTAAAAGTTGATCATACTGTAAGCTTCATGAAAGCAGGCACTGTATGTTTTCTTCCTTCTTGAGAAGCACCTAGAATTATATCTGACGTGTAAAAGACTCTATAAATATATACATAAATGAATGAACAAGTAAAACTGACTTCATTGTATTTGTGATTTGAAAAGCCTTCTATTAGTCTGTTTTACCAGATAGATTTTGCTATACCTAAATTGTCTTGAGAGTGTCTCTGTGTAAGGAGTTTCTTTTCTGGAATTTCTCCAAAACATGAACCCTCTGATTCTGACAACTTCAAATATCTTTAATGATTTCTTTAAAGAGCACTAAAATGACAGGCTACTAAAAAGGAGATAACTGTACCAACTCCTTTTGTGAATAGACTTAGCAAGCATTTAAGGAGCCTTAACATCAATCTTCCACAGCTAGATTTATAACACATTCATTTTATGAATCCCTTTGACTTGGATCCTAAAGCCCCTAGGCACAATTTTGCAGGGAATTCCTATGACACACATCCATTAAACTGAGAAGCAGGAGATACAATTCTCCTAGAGGCTGGTATTCACCTACTTTGATTATTCTGCATAGTAAGATAGGTTAGGTTGTCAGGTCATTATCTGATGGATATTGCCAACGACAGAAAAAAAAAAAAACAGGGCAAGGGGGCCTTAACATTGAATAAACTGAAACATATCCAAACCGTGGGAAATATTTTATTAAACTAACAGTAAAAACTAGAGTTAGTGTCTCCAGCATTCATTCCAGTCTAAATGAATATTCATTTGTGCCTTTTTTGGGACATCTAATGAATCTATTCTTTATGAAGAAAATAACACGGTAAGAAGAGCTGCTAGACTTTTCATTTTGCCTTGGAGATTGGCAGAATTATTTTGAAGGTCCTCAGGTCTCCCTGAATAGGTAACAATTTTTAAAAGACTTGAGTGCATGAACCAAATGTGACCTTGAATGAGTTCCTGTCATCTCTTAATAATACACAAATCAAATATCTTTACCACACCTGTATAAATTTTTAAACATTGTTTTGATATATATCCCTTGATATGCATATTTGCAAGCCCATCAGCACTCCCTCCAAAAACGCTTTACAATTAAATGTAATTGTAAATGAAATCAAAGGGTCATAGAAGTCTATGGTTGGTAGATACCATGTAATCATCTTGCTAATCGTCCCTTCCCCTGGATGTGTCATTATAGAGTAACCCTGACAAATTCTGCTTTAGTTTCTCCATATATGAGGAACTCAGTAGCTAGCAAGATACACTTCATTACATAAGCAGCAGTAGATATGAAACAATTATTTCCCATAAAAATAACTTCCACTTCTACATCACTTCATGCAGTTTGCACTACATATCCACAAACATCATCCCATTCTAGCCCCAAGACACTATGGTCAAGTAGGAATTATTAATCCTAATCTCCGGGTAAGAAAATTGAAGCTCAAAAATATATAAATATAAAATTCTAATAAAATAGTCTAATTTTCACATTTCAACCTATGTAATAAAACCAAGTATAGATCTGATAAATATATGCCCTTGGGATCTGTCTTCATTTCCTTCAAAATGCATCCCTGGCTTGAGGCCAATAGTGCTTATTTAGATCCTGATGAGGCTATAGAAGTAGCACCTTCTTCTGCTTAAAGAGGTCGGGGGGGTTGGGGGGGTATAACTGCTACTACTGGAATAAGCATGGTGCTAGAACAGCTGTTCCCACAGAAACCAAGATAGTTTGGCATATTAAAGATCCATAAAGAACATATTAATGACCTATCATGTCTTCACAACTAAAGATACTAAATGTAAAATAGTAAGCTGAGTAATGGAAAAACGCCCTTTTGAGAGGATTTTTTTCAACAATTTATAAAGCAACAGGCAATACATGGTATCTCAAGTGCAATCATGATCTTAAAGTAAATTTGAAAGAGTAGAATCTAGGCCGGGCGCGGTGGCTCAAGCCTGTAATCCCAGCACTTTGGGAGGCTGAGACGGGAGAATCACGAGGTCAGGAAATCCAGACCATCCTGGCTAACATGGTGAAACCCCGTCTCTACTAAAAAATACAAAAACCTAGCCGGGCGAAGTGGCGGGCGCCTGTAGTCCCAGCTATTCGGGAGGCTGAGGCAGGAGAATGGCGTAAACCCGGGAGGCGGAGCTTGCAGTGAGCTGAGATCTGGCCACTGCACTCCAGCCTGGGCGACAGAGCGAGACTCTGTCTCAAAAAAAAAAAAAAAAAAAAAAGGAAGAGTAGATTCTATATTTTATAGTATTTTCTGTCATCATAGGCATTCTTGAATGTGCAAGTACTGTTCTACCATTCAGCCAGGAGCTACATGTAAGGAGTCCAGTCACAAGCTTACTGATTTTCCATCTTAGGATACAAAAGAAGTCACTTCTTCAATTAGAGTACAATGACACTAATGAATGCACTCTGGTTGTTCCCTTTCTTACAAGACTTTCTTATCTGGCAGCTCTACTGATGTGACGAGAAGGCGATTTGCAAGTCTGATTTGGAAGTTTTTTTGATCACAAGAGACTAGGGAGTATAAAGTCTCCGCTTACAGTCTTAGGGACATTACAGAAAATTAGCTCTGGTAATGTATTGAAATTATTCAAATAGAAATAGACTCTTAACTTTGTGATCCTTCCTTCTTAACTTGCACAAGAACTGTGATGTAAATGAGAACTCTTATGGTTATTTTCTAGAGACTTCTGTTTAGTAACTGAATCTCTTCGAATTTTGCGTTATACAGCTCTCTCTGGTCAGTGGGCGGGAACAGAAATAGAGATATTTTCAGGTCTTCAAATATTCTATTCATTTCCTTGATGAATTTGAATCAGCAGTTCTAAACAAGTTTTAATACTCAATTGGCAAGATTTGTATGCAGAAAAGCTAACTGCTTTACTTTATCATTTTGTACATATACATGACACCATCCATCATATTGCTCTCCCATATTATCTGAACATCTTGAAAGTAAAATAAATACTCATATTATTTTAAGTGTTATTTCTAGTCTACATATACTAGAAGATAGAAAATCCTAGATAAATGCTGTATTAAGCAAACTACAGCACTAAAGTATTATTCATGGAACTAAGCATAATGATAAAAGCAATCTACTGATAATATCATGGATAAGTAAATGTGGAAACAGTCAGAAAAATATTTCTTTGCTTTATGGTGCAAAAAAAAAAGAATATATTCAGCCTATTGGTCCCTGAAAGACAGATGCATATAATGTAGTCTGTTCCACTATAGAGCACATTCTATTAGACCAGTGGTAAGGCTGAACTTCATCAGTTTTTGGAGGGGCCACCTCAACTCCCTTTCCATCTGGGTGATTGAGAGCACTGCCAGGTGGAGATTGGCCAGGTGCACTGAAGGAGAATAAGATGTCAGAAAGGCAAAAGGTAATTTGTTTTCTCCTCTGGGGTAACCTAGATATGTTCTTTTCCTCCAAACTGTTCAGTTTCAAGAAAATATGCCTACGCCAAGTTTTGAATTATTAACAAGTTTAACATCCATGTGCCACCTAATGCAGATGCATTTGGAGGTAGGAGAAGATCAATTTTCTGTTCCTAATTTTTAATTGAGTCTAATGACCAGCAATGACCTAGAAGGCCTTCAGTCTTGGGAGAAAAAGCATTAAGCAGATCTGGGGAATGACATACTTCTCCTTGCATGAAGATTTTTTATTTCAGACTCTGTCCCTGAATCTGCCAACATGACAATGCTCTTCAATAATAAAAAGACGTGTTCTGAGCTTCTGCAAAGATGACATCTGCTTGAGTGACAGCCTATTCCTGCACGCTGGTTCCTCGGCTCTAGTTACACAGCAATCTGTCAGCCACTTAGATGACATGCACTCTTTAAACCATTAAAGAGTTAACATACATTACTTTTTTTAATCTGGTAAAATAAATGTCTGGCCATAATTCTTGGGGTGGCAAAATTGCTCTCCAAAATAAATAACACCATTGAAAGGTTAATTACTTGATTAATGCGTATCTTCCTGCAACGCTTGCTCTTCCTTGAGACAGGCTGAAGAATCTCCCTCTATATCTTATTTTAAATATTTTCCTTTCCTTTACTTTCTCTGTTTGTCCAAAGAGATAATTTCTGATGGATCTTCAACATATAAATCAAAACATTATTCTACTTTTTGTTATTGTTGTTTAAAAGATCTGCTTTCATTATTGACATGCAGATAACTTGATTGAAAGTGGATGAGCCATTTTTCACTCCCCTCCACGTGGGTAGAGCTGGGAAATATTTCTCATCATTAAGTAAAAAACATTTTACTTTTGGTTGGCATGAAAATGACATAAGTGCTCTCCTTCACTTTCTGAAGCATCTGGAAAATGAAAACCTTTCAGCACACGACACGAAGTCAATCTTTTACACTCCCGTTAATGTTAAAGGTGACCATGTGGGCCAATTCACGTACATACAAATATGCTTTATTCAGAATCCAATTAGCAATCAGTATTGTGTTGCTTTTCCAGAGCAACTATAAAAACATAAAATAACGTCAGAAACTCAGCTTGTATGTTTGAAAAGAACTGTGGGCATTAAGGACAAGAATATTATCTATTTACTCCATCTGAAGACCTTCCACAAGATCAGTGGTAACCCTACAGACAGACTCAAGAGTGACTGTGCTGTGGTCAACAGAACTTTTAGGTAAAATTGGTCTTTTGCCCTCCTCTGCCTCTGAAGTTTCCAAAACTTCCTGAGGAGGTGGAAAACACACATGCAGGTATGAACAATCAAAGAAAACTTTCACTTTGTGGATTGTATTTCCATAAGAAAACGCTCTATGTCACTATGCACAGGATGGATCTGCCAGCTAACGCTGGTAGAAGGAATGAACTATGGTGGACTGGGGAGAGGGAAAAAAGTGGAAGGAGAAAAAGATAAGGGGGAGGAAGTAAAAGAAGCAGGAGTGTACTGGATATATTTCCAAAGGAATCAACAGAATGTGATGACTCATGATTCTGTTTTTCTAAAACATCTACAAAGCTTCTTCTCTTGATCTAATAAATCCAGTGAGAACACATATTTTGATTTTCCTACAAATTTGATTTCCTTTATTCTTCAAAAATAAATAAAATATGTATGTCTAAATCAATTTTAGTAAATTAGGGAGGAAGATTTACCAGAAACAGAAGACACTCAGAAACATCTTTCACAGATAAATACAGAGAAAATGGGAACAATATATTAACAGGTACTTTAGAAATACCTATTGGAAGAAACTTTTACATTTAACACATTCACAAAATTTGAGTTATGCCTCCTACTTTCTGGGGGATAGAGTGTAAGATTGCATAGGCAAATAAAAAGTATCACTCTGGTTTACTATGGGGTCGTGGGTTGAGGGGACTTGCTGGGGTATAGTTATCTGGATCTCCAAACAGTTCCGGTGAAAATAAAACTAATGTTAAGTGCTAGTAGGAGAAGTAGCATCAGGAAAGAGGAAGACAGAAATAAAACCAAAAGAAAAGGCCCACTGATCCTACTGTATTTGTTTTCTATTGTTGTGTAACAAAGTACTACAAACTCTGCAATTTAAAACACAGATTTATCATCTCATAATCTCTGTGGCTCAGAAATCTGGGCACAACTCACTAGTTCCTCTGTTCAAGGCTGCAATCAAGGTGTCAGCCACCCGCATTCTCATCTTGAACTCAGGTTCCTCTTCTAACTGTGTAGGATTGTTGGCAGAATTCAGAATTCAGCTCCATGCAGGTATAGAACTGAGGCCCTCAGTTTTTAGAGACCACCCATATTTTCCTGTTATGTGATGCTCTTCATGGGCAATTTATATCATAGCAGCTTGTTTCTTTGAGGTTATTGGAAGAGTCTCTCAAGTGCATGCTAACAAGACAGAGCCGTATATGTACGTAGGTAGGTAGACAGACAAACTAACCTAATTATGGGAATAACATCCCATCATCTTTGCCATATTCTGTTAGTTAAAACCAAGTCATAAATCCCATCCACATTCAAGAGGAGAGAATAATACAGGGTATGTCCATGGAGTTACCCTAAAAGCTATCTGACACAGCTGTGAAAAGAATTCCCCACAGCTCATAATAGAGAGAGTATTCCTTACATATCCAAGGAGCCTTTTCTTGGCATGCAACCTCCTATTTAAATGCCAAATCAGTCCTGCAAAAATATTTATTTCTGGTTCTGATCATTTCTCAAAAACAAAATGAGAAATATTCTGTTCAGTGGAATGTATTTGTTCATCAGTGTGTAACATTATGAAACAATGATGTGAACCTAGTTGATGACTGTTTCAAATTATGGCTTTGTTGATATTCTAAGATGTCTTCAAAAATGCCTTCCTAATGTTTTGTTTCTCTGATAGGAATGGCTTATCATGTGAAGACAACTGTAAACATGCAATGAAATGACCTTATGAGAAAATTAATGTCTCTATCCAGCACCAGGATGTAAAAGGCTAGAACCCAATGGTGTGTTTGAACAGGTTGTTAAGGAGACAGGAATGTCCATGCCTCTGTTTAAATGCTGACACAGACTCCTCTAATATATGCTGCTTTCAAGAAAAAAAAAAAACAGTATTGACATCTTATCCAACTTACTGAAACTAGTATTTGATAAATTATGCAAAAATGAAATTGGTTAGCACAGGGAAGTTTTAGATGCATATTTTCCGTAAGCATTTATTTAACTTAAAAGCAAATAAAGGTATATTTTTGCTATTATTTTGATGTCAGCCCAAAGCAATATTGAATGTATTTATTACAACTGATGGGATTTCCCTGTTGTCTTTCAGAGTGTACCATCTATGATGTCTAGTTTTGTTTTCTTTAAAGTGGAGAAAGAACACACTAACAAAGTACAGGTTTTTAAAGTAAATGTTCCAGATTTTAATATTTATTTATACATCTATTTGAACAGCAATTGTTAGTAACTCACCTCTACCAAATATTTCAAAAACATTTTTCAAAACGATCAACTCCCTTCCATTCTATCTTTGTATTTTATGAGTAAAATGCAATTAACTTGCAAAACCACCATAACCAGTTCAAATAACATTAACAGGTTTAGGACCAAGCCCAGCTAACTTTTGGCATGCACACATTAAATATTTGTTGAACTTCTACTATGTGCGAAATCACAGGAAAAGCCTGCTACTCCTCAGAGGAAAAAAAAATGATTGTTGCCCTTGAAGATCCCAATACAATTACTTTGAAAGATACCGTTGCATTTATGTGTTTATAGTATACAAGGGGTTGCTATCTGTTTTAACCCTAAAAAGCTTTTGGTGTTAGCCTGGATTCTGGCAGGTACTGAAGAATGGTGAGAAATTTGCTGAGGTCCTAAGGTTGTTGCTTGATGATTTATGACTCATCAGTCCTTAGTTGAAAGTGCCCTGTCAAATTCATTTTTTAACACCAACAAATATGAGGTTGAATTGTAAAATAGGTTCCATTTAATCCAATTTATTTTATGTAGCTATGCTCAAGGATGCATGAAGGGGCCTCTGCTACATAAGAAATTCTTTCAAAGAGTATCAGAGATGAATATTTACCCAAGGAAAACCACAGGGGTATATACCACTCTCCTCCCCTGCACCCTGTATTTAATCAGTCACCAAATCACATCACTCAAAACTGTCTATCCTCCCCACTAATTTATGTCCCTGCTTCCCCCCACCACAATTTTCCATGTAACTGCTTTAGTACAATACTAATCTCCCAAAAAATTCCCTATCCTCTTCCTGACCCCAATCTTCTACCTCCAGCCCACACCCACAGAGCTTCCAAAGTTCACAAATCTGTTATGACTCTCATTTTTAGTCTACTATGGCTTTCCACATTCCAAAGAATAGTGGATAAGCGTCTCCAAATGGGACATGGATTTACCATATTTTACCAGCAACATCTATGATTGTTTCCACCCATGTGGTCTAATTGCAGCTTCATAAATCCATCTCCATTTTTCTGCAAGAATACAAACTTTTTAAATCATTTTGTATCATTGCGATTCTGTTCTGTGTTTTGGAAGCACCCCTTTTCCTTAAATTTTTGGCAAACTTCCATACATCCTTCAAGATCAACTCTTTACACTCTTACCCAAATCTTTCCATGCAGTTTGGCCACAAAATTTTAGGCAGCTCTCTTTCATAGCACCAATTCTATAGCACAAGTATTTACTGAATCTCAAACAGTGGGTTGGGTTCTAGGGATATAGTAGTAAACAAAAATATTGTAGTGTACTATTATTTTTGTTTATTTATTGCATCTATTATGTTTTAAACCCTGAGAGAGCAGGTACCATATCTTACTCATTTTTATGTCAATCACAACTATTTAATACGAGGCACCCATACCGGGCACTGTACTTATGTTTATTGAGTGAGTGACTGTACATTAATGGCATTAAACATAATGATAACATAGTTATTGGTTTTTATTAAAATGTTTCCCATGACCTGTCCTCAGGATTTTAGAAAATACATGGGGGCGGTATTCTGAAGTGAATAGCCTTGTTGCCCTTTGAGCTTTTTAATTGCAAAAACATTTTTCTGTGCTTATTGAATTAAATATGTTCTCATTAGTCTAAAAATCCAAATAGATAAATATATCTATTCCCATGATGTGTGGAAGTGCAGAAATTGTAGAAATCAATCCACCATTTGGTATCATATACATACAGTAAATAATCAGATTCAGATTGACGTGGATTTTCAATGAATTGGCTATTTCTTGTTTAGGCAATAGTTTTAGAATCATATTTATGCTTTGAAATCTTCTATTCTAATTGGGGTAGAAGGTACATATCTTAATAGAAATGTAAAACTTTTCATATTAATTGCAACTCAGCAACACACCTAATTTCTTTTTTTTTTTCTTTTGAGACGGAGTCTGGCGCCCAGGCTGGAGTGCAGCGGCCAGATCTCAGCTCACTGCAAGCTCCGCCTCCTGGGTTTACGCCATTCTCCTGCCTCAGCCTCCCGAGGAGCTGGGACTACAGGCGCCCGCCACCTCGCCCGGCTGGTTTTTTGTATTTTTTAGTAGAGATGGGGTTTCACCGTGTTAGCCAGGATGGTCTCGATCTCCTGACCTCATGATCCGCCCGTCTCGGCCTCCCAAAGTGCTGGGATTACAGGCTTGAGCCACCGCGCCCGGCCAATTTCTTTACCACTTACATATCACATACCACCTTTACAATATGTACTATAGTGATAGTGTAATTGACATGCAGTTAGAACATTTTCCCTTTTAGTCAATTGAGGTTTTCGTCAAAGCTTTTAAAGATAATTGAGGATCATAACTTTCTGTTCATTCAATTTCTTGAAAATCTTATCTACCTTTGATTATCTGGCAAACCTCTAATGATAGCTGTTAATTTAATTGTATGTATTAATATCTTGCCATAAGCGTAACCAGAAGCTTTAAGACAATCCTTTATTTGCAAAAAAGTAAAGATGAGAAGGGGAAAGAGCCAATATTCCTAAATTCATCCATTATAAAAAAGAATTTTCTGTTATTTCTGGATATTTTGGCAGAAAACTTCAGTGAAACACTAGTTGTAAACATTAAGATGTTTTAACTTGGAAACATACAGTTACCAAGACCAACTCTGATCAAAATGTGCAATTCTTCAGAATGCATTGCTGAAATAATAATTTGCTATGTATGTGGTTTACTCACTGAAATCCCTGAAGATATTTGGAACTTTTGATCATTAGAGCCTGTTATCACTATAAATTTTCAACTACTAATTTCACACATTTGAATCAATGTCACATGGACACTTTCAAAAGCCGGATGATAAAATCTAAGATTTTGTTGGGAGCAATGTAAGTAATTTGGGATTCCAAATAGTGTATTATAATAGCTATTTGGTAACAGAGGACAAGGTGATCTTTCTAAAAAGAACTATTACATACCACTAATTTTATGTGGGTATGAATTGTCCAGTTATCTAGAAATTAAAATGTATAAAATTATGCTCATTGAAAATTGAGAACCAATGTGTTAACAGTACTAATTGGAAGTTAATAGTCCTAACTGGAAGGCATGGATTGTTGCAGAACAATGAGCAACACACGTTGGAGGAGCATAGAAGAGAGTATACATATGAAGGAAGGACAGAGAGAAGTTGATGGTCCCCACGACAGACTGTCTGGTCAGCTGCATCCATCGCCTATCCCAACCTGTCCCTTGGTAGACATACAAATATCTGTAGTATAATTTTTTTAATGACTAAATGAAGGATAGCACAAATAAGAGAGAAAGTGGCTGTAGATCCTTGAGAAGGAAACAATATTGGCATATTTTTTTAATTGCTTTAAAATATTTACAGTGTTTGCACTGCCCTAGCTTAGAATTTTTTTGTTTGTTTGTTTGTTTGTTTGTTTGTTTGAGACGGAGTCTTGCTCTGCCCAGGCTGGAGTGCTGTGGTGCGATCTCGGCTCACAGCAAGCTCCACCTCCTGGGTTCATGCCATTCTTCTGCCTCAGCCTCCCGAGTAGCTGGGACTACAGGCGGCCACCACCACATCCGGCTAATTTTTTGCATTTTTAGTAGAGACGGGGTTTCACCTTGTTAGCCAGGATGGTCTTGATCTCCTGACCTCATGATCCACCCGCCTCGGCCTCCCAAAGTGCTGGGATTACAGGTTTGAGCCACCGTGCCCGGCTAGAATTCTTATACTTCAAATTAGTGACATGTTTCCTAAGGACATGTGTTAGGTGATCACCTAAATTGAACCACATCTGAGATTTCACTTCAAACCCCTTATTTAATCAAAGACATTCATACATGATCCTGCAATCTCCATCCCTGCCTTTCACATATAGGGACACAAAAGAAGGAAAAAGCAGCAGCTGAAATCACTGAGATTAAGTTGCTGCTGTTCAGAATGAAGATATTAGCAGAGAACAAAGCTAAATAAAATCTCAGATTCTTATCATCCAAGTTCATTGGCAGTCTTGGAATGTAAAGTTTGAATAATAAAACTAAAATGTTTTCATTGTGCTTACATTTATTTAATAACTTGAAGTTTGGGAATAATTCATGATAGCACTGTCTTTATAATACCACTATCCTAAGCATTATTGACCACCACATATGCGCCAGTTGCATTACATATATGTAAATCTATACTTCCAAAATACTTGAAAGTATATTTGTTTTTGTTATTAAGTATCCCAGGCATTAGTCAGGAGTTTTTTGGTTGCAACTAACCAAATACCCGTTTGGATTAAGTGAAGTAAAAGAATAAATGGGGCCAGGCACAGTGACTCACACCAGTAATCCCAACACTTAGGGAGGCTGAGGTGGGTGGATCACCAGAGGTCAGGAGTTCAAGACTAACCTGGCCAACATGGCGAAATCCTGTCTCTACTAAAAGTACAAAAATTAGCCCAGTGTGGTGGTGCATGCCTGTAGTCCCAGCTACTCAGGTGGCTGAGGCAGAAGAATCATTTGAACCTGGGAGGCAGAGGCTGCAGCGAGCCGAGATCGCACCATTGCACTGCAGCCCAGGTGACAGAGTGGGACTCCTTCTTAAAAAAAAAAAAAAAAAAGAAATGAAATGGAGGGTACTAAAATCGACTTCTGAATCAAAGGAGAAACTGGCCAAAGGGAGGGCACCCCTCATCTGAAGGAACTCCAAACCACAGCAGCATATCCACCATCACATGCCCGTTCCCTAAAACCCAGGAGGAACCATTAAAATCCCTGTGACATGGAAAGGTATCCATACTGTGCCCACTCTCCTCCCCTTGACATCTTGATAACACTGTTTACTGGCAGCAATTTTCTTTGTTACCTCAAATTTTGAAGCCTCAGAAACAAAAAAAAATACATAAGTCTAAGAGACAGAAAAATAACCTTTCTCCTTTCTGTCCCCCTGTCCCATCCCACCCCACCCCACATTGGGTAATGTTACATTTTAGAAGAAATTTTGTCCAAAGTAACATAAACTTTAAGGCAGTGAACAGCAATTTAATAACACAATTGTATATGCTATTTATGCTCCATAAATTTACTGTTCCCTTCATAATTTCAGTCCCACTAATATCTTCTCTTCTATGTGTTTTAGTTAACTTGTCTCTTCAAACAGTACATACACTTTTAAGTATATAACAATATACATATATACATTTATATGGCATATTTTCATTATTCTCTAATAAAAGTAAAATAATTTTGGAGAAGCTATTCTCCCCAACTTCTGCTTAGAAAGAAGCAGCTTTGTTTCCTTGGGAGAAGCCTTTAACTGTCTTCATATCCAAAGAAACTGTAGCTTCTTTCTTTCTCATAATGCATTTGAGTATCCTTATGAGTTGGTGGATAGCAGAGTCTGAGAACAAACTTTTAATGCCCCAG
Organism: Piliocolobus tephrosceles; assembly: GCF_002776525.5. Taxonomy (NCBI): domain Eukaryota; kingdom Metazoa; phylum Chordata; class Mammalia; order Primates; family Cercopithecidae; genus Piliocolobus; species Piliocolobus tephrosceles. The sequence continues at coordinate 30,417,414 of NC_045437.1, forward strand.
TTTATGGTACCACTAAGCAATCCCTTTAGGGTAAATCTTAGGCTTTTAGTTTTCTACCCCTTCCCTTTTCTTCTCCTATTTCTGTTCAAGATGGCACCAAAGCATATTAGGAGATAGGGAGAGTGATAACTAGACCTTCACTGGTCCCTGCTGGAGCCTGACTAGTCAGGTCTGTTTACAAAGCTGGTGGCCAGCAAGGTAGTGAGTCCCACATGGAGCATCACATGTGTACCCACAGCCATTACTAGTGCATAGTCCTGGTCATTGCCCCTGTGAAAGTTGCCCATGTTCTATGGAATCCTAAGCCCTACTCCAGCCCTTATTAAGTCCTTATACCATTACCATCCTATCCATCTGTCTCACTGTCCTCTTACAGAACTCCATCCCATTGCCTTCCTGAGATGCTGGACCACTGTGGGCAGCTGCCCTTGGAAGAAGCATGCCACCGTCTTCTTCAAACCCCTCAAAGTCTCGGCTTCTCTCATACTTTTGGAAATTCTCAAGATTGAATAGAGTGAGCTTCTGCTTCTTCTTCAGTATCATTAGTTCTTTCTACACCACAGAAGAAATTCTAATCTGAACATAAAGAAACATATTTTGGATTAATAAATTCTTCTAAAAGTATCTGTATTAGTCTGTTTTCATGCTGCTGATAAAGACATACCTGAGACTGGGAAGAAAAAGAGGTTTAATTGGACTTACAGTTCCACATGGCTGGGGAGGCCTCAGAATCATGGCAGAGGAAGAAAGGCATTTCTTACATGGTGGTGGCAGGAGAAATGAGGATGCAAAAGTGGAAACCACGATAAAACCATCAGATCTCATGAGACTTATTCATACCATGAGAACAGTATAGGAGAAACCACCCCCATAATTCAAATGATCTCCCACAGGGTCCCTCCCACAACATATGGGAATTATGGGAGCACGATTCAAGACGATATTTGGGTGGGGACACAGAGCCAAACCATAGCAGTATCCATGTTTCAATAATGTAAAATTACCATCTTCCAGTCCCCAGCCCATACCCTGAGCTCTAACCACCTTAAACCTTGTCTTTCTGTTGATTGTTTCTGCCACGTGGAATATACCAGCCCTATTCCTCCACCTGAGTAACTTTTCCTTGTCTTCTGAGATGCCTGCAAAGTGAATCTTCCCCAGATAATCTTTCCTGTTTTGTCCAGACCTGAATAGGTTACTCAGCAGCTCCCTTCAAAGCATCCTACCCATTGGTCTCACTGTGCCTTGGCTGCTGTCTATGTCCATGCTAAGCAGTAGAAATATAATGCAAGTCACAAATCCAAGTTGCATACATAATTTTACATTTTCTAATAGCCACATTAAAAAAATTTAAAATAGGTGAAATTAATCTTAATATATTTTATGTAACCCCACATATCAAAAATATTTCACCATGTAATCGATATAAAAAATTTATTAGTGAGGTTTCTTTGTTCTAAATTCTTTGAAATCCACTGTGTATTTACATTTATAACACATCTCAATTCACACTAGACATGTTTCAGGGGCTCGGTCACCATATGTGGTTAGTGGCTCACATGTTTATTGGACCATGAATCTACGTGTGGTTGAGTCTGTGTAAGTGTGCCTAGTGCTGGTAGGTACTCAGGAAACATTTGTAGAATGAACTGTTAAGAAAAGCTCTTATTAACCAAAGAGTTACAATTCTGGGTAAATATTAAACACTCCTGGGAATTCTAGTTTCAGGAGAGAAAATTGGTTGTGTTAATTAAGTCATTCGTGGGAAAGTAAAAGTGAGAGAAACCTGAAAGAAAAATAGCAAAGAAGAAGATGAAGCTAATATAGTATCTCTGCCACTCCAGAAATTTTACCGAAAAACATTCAAAACACTTGAGAGTGTTGGTCTACTCAGAGGGATAGGCGGCTGCCTTCCACCACCACCCCTCCCCGCCTGCCCCGATCTTTCTGTTCTGGCTCAGAAGAGAGAAAAGTTTAGTTATGTGACTGGCAAAAAAGACATGACAAATGAGACATCTTGCTGGAACTTGCAAAAGACAGTGCTCCAAAAAGGTGTTAGCTTAGGTGTGGGGTAAGCTCCTAATTACAGATCCGCTACTGCTGGAGGGAAGAGGCTGGAGTTAACACAAGAGCCTTGTAACGCATGGGATTTTTCAAGAGACGCATCAAGGCTTCTAAAATGTAAAGTTGTTGGAGGCTACCTTCTGGCAAGTTGCATGAGTGAAACTTTAAACCTCCGGACTCAGAAGTAAAAGGGATTTGGACTCGCAACTCAAAAATAGCTGCGTTTAGTTAAATAAGTATGAGTGGAGCACAAGGCAGAAGTGTTACTGGGTAGGGGACTCACTTGCTCTTTGTTTTTATTTTATTGTTCTGATTTTAAATTGTTGATTTTAAAACATTTTCCTAGGTGATATGGAAAAATACCTGTGCTAACCAATAAAGTCCTACTTTTGTATATAAAAAGCAAAAATTAGCAGCATGGATAGGTTTTATCTGGAAGATTTTGAGTCCTTTATTGGAAATTCTTGACAAACACAGGAAAAGCACCATCAACAGGTGAATATCCTACCACCGGCAGCTACCAACTTGGCTCTGGTTCCTCACAACAGTTTGAGAGAAGTCTTAAACAATTCATTTCACTTGTGGATGACAGCACAGAATTTTATCTAGTAAATGACCTGGTAATTTTAGTAAGTGATTTACTTTGTTCACAAAATGCCAACATTTATTCAATTCGATGGAGGGAAAAATCAGGCCAGTGTTTGGATATTACATATTCATAGACAGTTGAAAAGTGCTTTTATTTTCAACATGCAACAAGGTCCTTATCTGTATATTTTTAAGTATCCCACTTTTAGTCATTGAGGAAAAAAATGGGCACTGGAATAGCTTCGTAATTTAAATCTACAAACAATCTAGCATTTCAATCTAGCAAAATGTTTCCCTTTACTACTTACTAACAAGAAGCAAAAAGACTGATTTACATTCCACGATGGATTTCTCATGGTCTCCATTACCCTTGTTATCACTGTTCCTATTAGCACAGATAATTGAGAAGTATGTGTACCTCACCGTTAAATGATGAGATCTCATTCTTTGCCTCCCACCCATCACAAATTGCTGCTCATCCTCAGTAAATAGCTATTTACAAAAATGATTTACAAGCTTATGCACATGGTTCCATGCTGTATATTACGGTGACACCCTTTTAAAAATGGTTTTTAAAACTAGTGATATGGAAGCTGGTCTCAGTAATAAGAGCCCTCCTGAGTTAGAAGGTTAATTGTTGAAGGGAGATGCTCCCTCAGAAACATGTCACAGATTTGTATTCTTTAAGGCATAATTGTGTGTAGGATGCAAGGTAATAAGGAAGACAGAGCAAAGGAAAAACATTTGTTTTCAAACAGGCTCAAAGGCAGAGAGGGTAAGAAAAGAAGTAGTTAATGAGGAAGGGTCATCTCACAGTTTTATTACATTGTTCATAATTTTGCCCTAAAAACTGGTCATCCTAAGCAGTCTTGTCACTCTGCACCAGAAATGAACTAAGAATAAGATTTTGTTGGAAGGTCAGGGAAAATCCCAAAAGGCCATCCCAAAAGAGCAATACTAAAAGGTAACGTAGGAAGACAAGAGGTGCCACACTTGAATGTGGTACCTCATTGGTGGCTTCCAGCCGGGCTCAGTTATGACTGTCAGAAAATCAGTAACAGATGGGGAAATGATCACTTACGTTTGGGCCTCTGGAATAATTAACAGGTTCAGCATGTTAATATAAAATGTGCAGCTGAAGCAGAGGAAATAACTGAAGAGAAGTTTCCTAGAAACGCGCACGAGAAAGGCCTTGTGTAGAAATAGTTTAGTTTTTTTTTTTTTTTTTTTTTGGTTTTTTTTTCTGGTTTAAATAATAGGGCCTGGCTATCATGAAAATTGCTGTACTTTCTTACAGTATTTTATCTATCCATATTCTCTCTCCCATAACCATTGAGTTATACAATTGTCATGCCTGCCTTTTCCTGAAAAGATGGGCTCATGTTGAAAGGAGACTCAGTGTTGGAGTCAAATGACCTACAGTCCCATCCCAGCTTCACTACTTACCTGCTCTGCTGAGTCTCAGAGCTTCAGGATTGTCCTGTGTAAAATAGGGAGACTAGTGTCTATCTCACAGGATTGTGGGTGGGATTAAAAGAGATGATGCTTTTCAATTCTCTGGTGATACGAAAGGATCTAGGAACTTTTTCCTTCCCCCCTTATCTAGTTTACCTCTTTGGTGCCCCCATCCTTACTCTGAGTCAGAATTTTCTACCATCTCAATGTCCTTCAAAGACTTACCCTCCTATCTTTAAAATAATCCCCCAAATTGCACTCATTCCATTCCATAAGGCTTATGCTCAGTTAAGTAGATTAGAACCTAGGACTACAAACATTCCCTCCCCTGAACAACTAGCAAAACTCTGGAAACTAAAATTCCAGCTTTCTATGAAGTAGGAGGTGGCTCCTTCCCTTTGACTCCTCCCAGCCCAATTAGGCCCTTTAAAACAAGAGAATCTGGGGAGAAGGCATTAAAGTCAGCAGGGTCTGGGCAAAGGCCAAGACTTTTTATTTTCCCTCCCTCCATCTGCTTCTGGTTGTTGCCAGGAGATACCTAGGGGGAGATTCTGCAGGTTTTAATCAGGAAAACACAGTTTCCCTCTAATCAAGTTTACATTGTTTTCAGAGGGGTAGATAATTTCGCATCTTGAGCCATTTAGGAGGATGTCTCTGCTGTAAGAGTTCTTATCCAGAACTACAGATTTCTTAGTGTAATTTCCTATGAATTAGTTCATTGAGTCCTTAGAAAATGCTTGTGTAGATTTTAAGAGTCACAATTTTCCCATTCAGATGTTGTGCTAGTTTTAACCTGTCAGGTTATAAATATCCAAGTGAGCTCTTCTCTATTTTTAAGTGAATTTTTTTTTCAGTTGCCCTAAAATATAGTCAGGATACAAAGCCAGCAAACCTAGTAAATTCTTCCAGTTGCAGCTTTTCAGATAAGTCATCTCTCTATCGCTTATGTATCATTGTGAATCTGAAATACTAGTAAATCCATGTAATCACTATAACCAATGGAGGATAAGTAATTAGATTCATTTACTTGTTCATTCAGTACCGTATGAAGCACCTTTGTAATAAATACTCATTGCCTCTGGAATGCATGCTAAGGGCATATTGCAAAGGGATAGGTAAAAGTCACTAACACATAAATCCTAATCCTAATCCTTTGCTCTAAGACGGTGCTTCTCAGAATGCAGTCCCAGAACTGCAGCATTAGTATCATCTGGGATAATATGCAAATTCTCATTAGTATCATCTGGGATACTAGGCAAATTCTTAGTATCATCTGTTAAATATGCAAATTCTCAGGACCCAGCCCATATCTACAGAATCAGAAAAACTCTAGGGGCGAGGCCCAGCAATCTATTTTAACAAGTCTCCATGTGATCCTGATACACACTAAACTTTGAGAACACTGCTCTCTAAGATTCAACTTTACTCGAAGTATATTACTCATTTTTCTTAATAACCTCATATTTAGGGCTGGGCATGGCAGCTCATGCCTGTAATCCCAGCACCTTGGGAAATTGAGGAGGGAGGATCACTTGAGGCCGGGAGTTCAAGGCTGCAGTGAACCATGATTGCACCACGGCAGCCTGGGCAACAGAGCAAGACCCCAACTCAAAAGAAACAGACAAACAAATAACCTCATACCAAGATGATAAATACACTGCACATTTATTAGAATTGAACTACATAACAATTCAAAGATATCACTAGCCTCTAGGTAGAATGGACATAATACCCTCCACATGAAGCCCCATCACACAGTTAACTCCTGCCCACCTCTCAGAGCTCCTCCTCCAGGCAGGCTTCCTTAACCCTCATGGACTCTGTAGTGTGCCCTGCTGCTTTCTCTCACCACACCTGCTGTATTAGTCTGTTTTTATGCTTCTGGTAAGACGTACCCGAGACTGGGAAGAAAAGGAGGTTGAATTTGACTTACAGTTCCACATGGCTGGGGAGGTCTCATAATCATAGCAGAGAGCGAAAGGCACTTCTTACATGGTGGCAGCAAGAGATAATAAGGAAGAAGCAAAAGCAGAAACCCTGATAAACCCATCAGATCTCATGAGACTTACTCACAATCACGAGAATAGCACGGGAAATACTGGCCCCCATGATTCAATTACCTCCCCCTGAGTCCCTCCCACAACACATGGCAATTCTGGGCGATACAATTCAAGCTGAGATTTGAATGGGGATGCAGCCAAACCATATCACCTGCATTTCCCCCATCTTGGCAATTACTGCACTTTCTGGTAACTTTCTATGAGGGTGCAAACCATATATTGTTCTCCATTGACTCTTCAGTGCCTACTGCAGTGCTTAGCATATTATGTGATCAATATATATTTAATGAGTAAATGAATAAATGATGTCATATATAAGCAGGCAGATTTAGTTATGAGATTTACAATTATGATACATTATCAATTATATAAATTGTTTTCAGAAGCTCTAAGATAAAAGTAGAAGATTTCATCTGAGGAAAATTTTCAGTCTCTTATTTTTCCTCTATCAATTAGCTGTTTTGTTTGCAAGCTTTTGATGTGATCAGCACTCAAAGACATATTTATTTTAGTGTAATATTTGATGCTGAGGAAGTCAGTTTTTCTTGTGATTCTTCATTGATAATTTAAACCAGGACACAGTTTGATTTTTATCAACATCAAAAAGGCAATAAAAGGGACAGACAAATGACACAGAAAAAACACCGGACCAGGCACAGTGGCTCATGCCTGTAATCCCAACACTTTGGGAGGCCAAGGCAGGCAGATCACTTAAGACCAGGAGTTTGAGACCAGCAGGGCCAACATGGCGAAACCCCATCTCTACTAAAAATGCAAAAAATTAGCCAGGCATGATGTTGCACACCTGTAATCCCAGCTACTTGGGAGGCTGAGGCACAAGAATCGCTTGAAGCCAGGAGGCAGAGGTTGCAGTGAGCTGAGATTGTGCCACTGTACTGCAGCCTGGGTGACAGAGTGAAACCCTATCTTAAAAAAAAAAGAGAGAGAAAGAAAAGAAAAAAGAAACAACACTGGACTTAGATCTCAAAATATAGATTGCAGTCCTATTTCTGATACTAATAATCCATCTTGTTACCTCTGGAAAGTCAAGTCACCTCAATATTTCATCTGCAAGATGGGATTTAAGAATATCTGCCCAATCTCTTTCACTAAGAGATTAGTGAAAGAATCAAAGTAGGCCAGGCACAGTGTGGCTTACGCCTGTAATCCCAGCACTTTGGGAGGGCGAGGCAGGCAGATCGTGAGGTCAAGAGATCGAGACCATCCTGGCCAATATGGTGAAACCCCCTCTCTACTAAAAATTCAAAACTTAGCTGGGCATGGTGGCACATGCCTGTAGTCCCAACTACTCAGGAGGCTGAGGCAGGAAAATCGCTTGAAGCCGCAAGGCAGAGGTTGCAGTGAGCCGAGATCGCGCCACTGCACTCCAGCCTGGTGACAGAGTGAGACTCCATATAAAAGAAAGGGAAGGGAAGGGAAGGGAAGGGAAGGGAAGGGAAGGGAAGGGAAGGATCAAAGTAAATAGTGAATATGAAATTACTTTGCAAATTTCATAGTACAATACAAAAATGAGGCGTCATTATTTGTTACCATTTTTTAAGTGGTCTTGTTGGGTTAGCTGAAGCTTAATTAGCTTAATCAGAGGAGGTGAAGAGTCATGATTCTACAAGGAGACAGATACATTTTCTCTGTGGTGCAAGATCACATCTAGTAAAATGTACATTTGGCCTATTTGTATAGAGGATCCAGCACCTTCCCCAACTATTCTAACTGGTCTTCCACAAAATGATTTTTTTCTAAACTTTTAGGCAGTAATGTCACCTAAACTGTTCTAACAGTCTTTGATTAGTAACCATAAACCCCTGCTGAGATCTTAATGAGAATTCTAAACCTAACAAAATAAATGAGTTTTCATTATACTTCAATGTTGTTTTGAAAAACCAAATAGCATAAGTAAAATTATGAATCTAAAAGTTATATAGAAACAAGGAAATAATCTGCAACCAAACTAGAGTTTAATCACACTTTAGGTCGATAAATGACTGCATTCTCTTCTCTCTTTCATTATCTAAATTCTATTATTATGCCAAATTCAGTGTAAGCCTCATTTCTGCCATAAATCTGCCCCCAACTCTGCCACTCATAACAACCTTTTCCTCCCTTTATATTGTTTAATGTTTGTGGTGGAGATTATTAACACTCACCATATATTGACAACATAAAGTCGTAATTCCAAACCTTCCTCAGAGTTAGATTTGAGTCAGTGAGCTAGATCTGGCCAATCAACTGGAGAGGAAGTGATATGTAAGTCAAGAGCTCTTGTACTTCCTCCACTTCTCTACTCCCTTGTTGAGCTACCTTGGAAGCCACAGATGAGATTTCCTCCAAATGTAGAAGCACACTAGATCCTGGAAATCTGCATGGAGGACAGATATCCTGAAAATTGCCCCAACATGCACTGACTTAAGTGCAAGTGGGAAATATACTTTTATCATGTAAAGCCACTAAATTTAAGGCTATATTTATTATCACAGCATAACCTGGCCTATCCTTGCTAATAGAAGTACATAGTAGGCACTGCACAGATTCACAGTTAATTATATGTCATTCTAAAGTATATTCGATTTTTTAAATTGTAACAGAAATAGGTAGCTCAATGTTGGTCCTCAAGGATCTACAGCACTACAAAGGAAACAGAATTATAAATGCATGGATTGATGATATAGTTTTATATGTGCCTGTGAATACGTACATATGATAAAGAAAGACATGCAATACAAAGATATTTAACTCTCCCTGTAATGGGGAAAAGGAGAGATTCCAGAAAACCTTACTAAAGGAAGTAATACTAAAGAAGTATTTTTTCCCTTGATAAAATATAGTGCACAATTCCTTGTGCCAAGCACTTCATTGGTTAAATTTTGAGGACTAGCATTTATCAGAAGGGGAAGAAAAGGAAAGGAAGAAAGGGAAAGAAGAAAGGAAGGAAGGAAGAAAGGAAGGAAGGAAGAAAGGAAGGAAGGAAAAAGAGAGGTAAAGAAAGAGAGAGGGGAAGAAGAAGGAGGAGGAGGAAGAGAAAGGAAGTCAGACAGGCATTCTTAGCACAGGAAGCAGTAGGCACAAAAAGAAGGAGATCAGAAACAAGTGGGTTTCTTCCGAATATCTGCCCTATTTACATTGACAGGTGTAAAATATAATGATGATAGGAAATGAATATGGAGAGGTGACCATTTCTAGAAGGGTCTTATATGCCACTATAAGGAATTTTGATTTTAAACTGTCAACAATGGAAAGAAAGTAGGAGACGTATCAAATCTATCCCTTGGAAAGATCACAGCCTTGTCATTTTTATTTAGGAGGTGATCATGAAATGGAGTCCTAAGAGATTCTTCTGAGAGAAGAGGTGAGAGATTATGAGATGTAGTAATGTGCTAGTAAATATTCAACAGCCAGCATTCCTGAGGAAAAAAAAATCCTGATTTGTGGCCATTTCTTAAGCTCCAAAATGATGCCATTGGACATGAAGCAAGGAAGAGATGTTCACAGTTGTACAAGCCAGCTCTAGCACATAACTGACATTGAGATAACACTGCTGCATCACCTGCAAGTAACTGACACATGTTAAGTGCATAATTAATAGATAGTTATCGAACAAATGAATGATTATGGGAATAGAAACAGAAGGAAGAAGGCAGATTACAGAAATATTTATAAGTAAAATCAAAAGCATATGGTGACCAGGGATTTTTTTAAATGACTACTAGGATAATAATAATGGTACAGATACATAACTGCCTTTAAGCCTCAGTATCCTCATTTCTAAAATGGTCATAATAACATTTTCTTCAGCATAGTGCATGAAATACTTTGCCCACATATAGGAAAGAGTATGTGCAAAGAATAGGATAAATAAAATAACTTAACGTTTTGCAGTAACCATGTATAGTTTCTTAGTTGAAGTATCAGGTCGGAAGAATGACTGGGGAAAGATGAGGTTGAATAAAAGTTAACCTCATTTAGAGGGATTTGTATGCACCATACTGGCATTTATAGACCCCAGACCATAAGTAATAGAGAATCCTTAATAAATATCAAAGTGCAGAGTAACAATTAAATGTACATATTTGGGTCATTCTGGGTACTGTACAGCATGTGATGTAGTAATGGAGTCCTGTTCAAATTAGAAACCTATTCGCAGTAGCCCATTCAAAGTATAAAAAGTTAAAGGAATTTGTAAAGGGTTTTACGAAAAGGAGACAGACCAAAAATGCACAGAAAGTAGGCTAAATGGGACTTGGTGACTATTCGATATGGATGGTGAGAGCAAGTGCTGAATGTGGACACCACCCAACAAGAACAGTGGTAAAGTAAGAAGAGAGGGCTTGATAAGGATGTCCATAAGTTTACCTTTAAACTCACTGGACTCCGTGTTCTCCTAGAAGCTTGGGAGCAACTCTAGGAAGTCTAGAATTCCAAGAAGGGCTTATAACATTCCTTTTAATAACAAGTATCTCCTCAAACACTCCTATTTTGGTGAACTTTTTACAACTTTAAAGAAAATCTATAAACTGATGATGAAAATATGCTGGAAAATATATATGCACCTCAGTCACTCTAAGATGCAAAAGAAGGAGAAAACACCAGAAATAAGTGTATACCTCCTACCACTGGAGAAAATAATGTTATCTAAATTTTCAGGTAAAGTTACAAAGATGAAATTGGGTGAAAAGTTCTCAAATGTCTCTTCATTCTTATATTCTTCAATTCTAATCCTACCTTTGGAGAAGACTATGGGAACCTGACCATATTTGTCTTCTTCACATAAGACCAGAACCAGTTTTGAGATAATAGTTTCCTGGGTTGCTGTTCAAAACCAGAAAGTGGGACAGTAGAGATCCAAGCAGGTTTTTTTTTTTTTTTTTTTTTTTTTTTTTTTTTTAAGTATGCTTATTATAGCCCACCGGGGATGTTATCTGGAATGACAGCAAAAAGTCTTTAGAGAGGAGAGAAACGTTCATTGCTGATTTTATAAATCTCTCCAAAGTTCCTGAAGGCTAATTCTATTCTCACCCAGAGTTCAAAGTCTGACTACCAGACAGTGTGGTTTGAAGTAGAAAAGTAGGATGGAATAATTTCTATACTTTGAAGTCCAGAGAAAGGAGGATCATTTCAGGGCCTTGAAGTACACACACCAAACTCTCTTTCTTTCTCAACACCACTGCAATCAAAGGGCAAGGTTGGATAGAAATTTAAAAACCTTAGAGGAAAATTATCTTGCTGCTTTCACATCTAGATTTGCTTCCTCTCAAATTATAATTCTTTCTCCACATGGAAAGCCCATTTCTATTGCCCAAAAAACATATTTAAGTCTTAAAAATTAGTACATGCAAAACATGATTATTTCATATATCTGGCATGACTGAAATATTTTGCAGTGGTTTTGCTTCCAAAGGAAAAATAAATTTGTATATTTTAAGTTCGAGACATCCAAAAAGTTACAAGTTATAGGTAATGTTATAAAAGACCACAGTATTGTCACTATGTGGTTTTCCTTTTCCCCAACATATGATGCATTGGGTTGTATGCTTCTCATCCACTATGTTGCACAAGGTCATTAAGAAATCTTCCTGTTTCTCCTCTTGCACTCTCCAGCCTATCTTTTTAAAGGCAGCCAGAATTATTTAAATTGCACATCTTTATAATTAATGGTTGTAAATGGACTCGCAAGTAGTTAATGGCTTTCTAGAAACTGTGCAACCATGGTAGAGTTTCCAAAGAATACAATTTAATTGATGAACAGACCTAATGGTTTTAATATAAGTTATTTGATGGGAGGAATTTGATTGTGGATCTTGGATCCAAGAGATCATGAAGCCAAGTGCCTTGCACAAAACTGACATTTTTTCTCTTAAAGAGATTGTCTATCTCCACTTAAAATATGGATTTGCGCCTTATTTAGCCATTCTACCCCTTCACATGGTGTCTGCCTATTATTTCAAAGAAAAAAAGAAAAGAAAATGAAGAAAGCTACTCCTGGCTTTAGCATTTATGGCTCCCAGAACCAGAAAATAAAGACTGATGTTAACTGAGTTGATAGCTGGGCTGGAAGAAATGTAAAGCTAAGAGCTGGGAGATCAAGTGGACATTAGCACAAAACTTTAAAAGGAAAATGCAACTTTTAAGCAGCATACAAGTGAGTTGTAAGTCTCTCATGATGTCTGTCTCCAGAAACTCAACTGATCTCAGTATGATTGATATATGAGAATGACATTGGGGTAGGTGTGAGGCTAGTGTTTTTTTGTTGCTTGCTTGTCGTTTCCATGACTTAAAGGGAAGTAGTTCGAAGTGTCAGTTGCTGCACTGCTAATCTTCTCCAGGCCAGCATGAAGTGAGCACTAAGCTGGAATTCCTACCTGTCTTTGACAGATTACTAAAATAGCTGCCCTCGGAAGGCTGGTGCTTTCGGGTGTAACTTACTGATTTGCTGCATCCTCCACATTGCTCCCTAGATCTGCCACTTTTCTCATCAGGGCTACTGCCACAGTGTTAGCATCAGATCCGCTTAATGTCACTCTCCTGTAAATGGACCACAGTAAACATATTGGGCAGTCTACAAGAAACGCTAGAGATGAACAATTTAGCCTTAATATCTGTCAGTGAGAGCACAGACCATCTGGACAAGGCAGTTAATGATCAGCATTACAGCAGCATGCGTTGCTAGGCTTAGCCATAATCTCTGGGCCTCAGTTTAACAAATGTAGGGGAACTGAGAGGGAATTTGAGCAATACAGTAAAAGATCCTCCAAGGTCCTGAAAGAACAAAAAAAAGATTGAGTCTCACCTGACAGTAACTAAAATATCCACACACTGTCACTCTCAAACAACAGACACAGTCCAGTTTAGGGCAAAATAGAAGAGGATTAAGGTTAACTGTTTTGGAAATTTAAATACTCCTCTTTTCCCCTGCCCTCCTCCCCTCCCCACTCACCCAAAAAAGAGAGAGCTTTTGCCAGCATTACTCAGACACCTGAAATCTGCTGTTGACCATAAAGAATCAATTAATTCATGCTGGGGCCCATGGTATAGACTGGTAAAAAGAACCCCTATTTATTTATTAGCTTTAGCCTTTGGATCAGCTCTAGGAAGAAGAATGCAAGAAGGAGAGAAACTTTTATCCAGACAAAGGTGAAAGATTGAGATTCATTGCAAATAGTCCTACAGGTCAAGGGGAAGTGGCCCCAGTCATAAAAATCCATTCCTAAAAAAAGTACATTTGATGTTTTTAAAAATTAATGCTACAATGGTTTTAGTGATAGGTCATTTTATTTATTATGTTGAAATTGAGTTTCAAAAGAATTAGCCATTTGATTTTTCAGGAACTAAAGAAGTAGAGAAAACATTTCACATTTTTGTGGTTTTGTTTGCTTTTTTTCTTCAAGATTTTAGTTATCAAAACCATGAGTCTAAACAATAACAAGAAAAATGCAACTTTATATACACAGTCAGAACTTCATCATTTCAAAATGAAACAAGTATTCTAGAGTTTGCAATTAGGCCTTAAGCATTTATCCATGCATTTAACAGGAACCTTTCCAGGAACATTTGCTCAAACTGAACAGCCACATGTCATCTACATAAATCAAGGATGGAAAACACCTTGTTTGCCTGTTACCACTGTCCCCATGCCATTTCCATGGCAAACTTTCTTAATTGTCCATAACCCTGTTTCCCAGTGCACTCAAACAGAGCTTCACAATCCTTTTGAACACATCCAATTGCAATCCTTGTCTCGGGAGGTGAGCTGAACCTATTTTTATTTATATCAGAGATAATGGAAGTTCCAGGGAAAATATTTTGGATGGGAAAAATAAAAGGAAGAAAAGAAGGAAAAATGAAGTATTTAGTGCTTGTTACATATAAAATGTATACTTTATATACCTTATGTATGTAGCTTTCACAACAACGTTTATGTTGATTTACCAACAAGTCAAAGGCCAAGAACCAAAAGCAACTCAAAGTCCTCCCATCCTCCTTCATGTGATTATAATATAAATTAGTTTAACTATTCCATAAAAGTAGAGGAGATGATTCGAAAAAAAATTTTTTTTAAGTATACCATGTCCTAGCAATTATATCAGGTATCAAAAAACTGCCAAGAGAAAAGAAAAGAGAAGAGAGGAGATAAGCGGAGAGGAGAGGAGAGGAGAGGAGAGGAGAGGAGGGGAGGGAAGCGGAGGGGAGGGGAAGGGGGGGGAGGGGGGTGGGGGAGGGGAGGGGGGGGGGGGGGGGGGGGGGAGGACAGAAGGCATGTATAGTTTTTATTCAACGAAAATGGAACAAACAACACCACTGGGAGTGCCCATGAGGCTATGATTATCCTGAGTCCAAGTACCAAGAGTGCAGAGTTAAAAAGAAGAAAGAAGAAAATCAAGCTGGGTACAATGGTTCACATCTTTGGGAGGTTTAGGCAGGGGATAGCTTGAGCCCAGGAGGTTGAGGATGCAGTGAGCTGAGACTGCACCACTGCACTTCAGCCTGGGTGACAGGGACAGAGCCTGTCTCAAAAAAAGAAAGAAAATTACTCCATCTACATGTCCATCTCATGAATCTTCCAACCCTTCCTGAAAACTCCCAGACACTCCTCACAGACTGTAGATTTTCTGAAAGCATCCACTCTTTATCAACACTACACTCTTCCTGAGTTCAGCTTCAGAGACGGAAAGAGTGCTGCCTGAAATTCCTCCAGTAGGAGAAACCCCAGTTCTATGATTGGACTAACAGCTGAAAACACTTCCTCAGGACACCATGGAGACTGAGGTCCTTTTCCATTTCTTACAAAAATCAACATCCTTTTCTTTGGAATTTTCTGTAATTTTGCCATCTAAAAGGAATGATGCTTCACAGCATTGGTGCCTTTCATAGTGGGCTTTTGCAAATTTTTGCCAGTAAATTGTTTTTACAGGTAAGGAACTGAGGTTCCCAGGGTCAGATAACTCACTCCATGCTACGTGGCCAGTGAGGGTTTGCTCAGCATTTAAACCCCAATTTTCCCATTTCCAAAAAAAAAAAAAAAAAAAAAAAGAAAACCATGCATTTTTGTTTACACAACGGTAGCAAGTAGATGTCTATGAACTTAGAGATAGACACTGTAAATTCAAAGACACTTTGGACTGCTCTCTGCTAATTGTGTTCATTGTGCATAAATCTACTCCTGGCCACTTCAATCACAAATTTTGATTTCAAGGGATCTGCCCCATAGAAACTTCAAGCATGGCCTTCATCTTATAACCATGTTCTAGTCCCTCAAATACTAACAAATCACATTTGTAGCACTTCATAATTTAGTAAAAGTAAATTATCCCTTAAAAGTAAGGAATGGTATCCACTTCTTAATGACTGAGAAAGAATTAAATGTCCTGCCCAAGATCACAGATAAGGAAAAGCTCAAGACTTTAACATAAACTTGTGATGACAATTTCAAACTTTCTTCTATCAAATTATGCTATTAGGTAAGTCTGATATTCACCAGAAGAGAGAGGGAGAGATAAAGAGTAATGAGAGTTGAAAGGCCAAATCAGGAATGAGTTATTGATGTGGTAGCATTTGAACTGTCTTTAATAAGAGTGTTTTAACATGTAGATATAGACAGAAAGGAATTTCAAGTAAAAATGAGGATAAACAAAAAGACTTAACAAAGAATAATAGATCTGGGGAGGGACTAATAAGTTCTATGTATCTAGAGCAAAAATAAAGTAGGTTAGTGCCAAATTACAAAGGAGGACATAATTCATGTCAAGAATATTTTTCTTTGGGTAAATGATTTTTGAAAAGATAATATAATGAACAATTTTATGTTTTGGGAAGATATTTTACTTGAAGCAATGCAAAGACTAGGTCAGAAATAACAGGGAAAAAAATGAGGTGTCTGGTGCTAATCAGGTGAGAAATTAGGTGAATCTGAAATGAAGCAGAGGCTCTGTGGGAATGGAGGCCCTGAGGCGGATGGAGGGCAGCAGCAAAAGAGAAGAGCTCATGGAAGAGTTTGAAGTGCCTGGTTTGAGCATCAGGATGACTTGTAAGGTAATTAGCTGATGTCGGTGATTTAAGCAATTTAGGGAGAAAATTAATCAGCTTGGCTTTGAACTTACTGAATTTAGGTGCCTTCATCCCACCAGTCTGCTGGAAACATGGAAGTAGAGTGCATAGTGTCAAATGAGAGTAGATAAATAGATAAATGCTGGAGTCATTACTTAATAGGTATTATGCACTGACAACAACAAATAGTGTATTTGGCTCTGAAAATGGTACCCTAGGAGGAAGTTTTGAAAAATCTTCTTGAAGACTCGATGTGAATGTGAAGAGCTTGTCGGCTTAAAGGGCTTGGAGTTTTATTATAGCAAGCCATTGTGTGTCATTTGGTCGTGAAGGTTGGAGACCACACCATTAATACCGAGAGCTGGAAGAAGGTGGGTTTGGGACTGTTCTGTGAGCACGCAAGTGAAAAACAAGTACAGAAGGTGCCATGGCTGCTGGCCTCATGCGCAGCCTGCAAATTCTCCTTCTCAGTTATAATAACAGCACTCAGCCGTGTGGCACGTTTTCACTCTTGGAAAGAAGTTTATTTCCAAAATTAGGTTTTTCTTCTAAAAGGTTTTTGAGTCCTACGAGATAATTAGGAAGCCATGCCTCAAAACAGAATCTGACGTAACCCGCTTTGTTTTCACTTTCAAAGGGTGGTTTTTCAGAGTTTGTCAGACTTTCAAGCTCTGAGGCAGGCCAAAAAATAATAATAATTTTTCAAAATTTCGGGGTAGGGACCATGACTGGTAGAACATTCTATTTCTCATGGCACCTAGCTCGAAACTGTTCACAAATAAATAAATAAAAACAAGTGCAAATCTTGATAGTGTCAAAATTATACCTTATTGGCAGGTTATGGGGAGGAATGGGGGAACCTGAGATACCAGATTTTAACAGGCAGACTTTACACTTAAGGACTAGTTCTCACACAGGTTTTGTTGATACTGCAAAACTTCCAATTGCTAGAACTTTTTTTTTTTTTCATCTATTTGAAGCAAATGCTAAGTGAAAAGTGACAGGATGCTACGCCTTCAAGATAAGTCTGTGCCTGTTGGAGAAGAGTCTGCTATTACAACTGCAACAGCACTTCACCAGCTGAGGCTGGCAAAACAGAGGAAAAGCTGTGCCCCACCTGGGAATGAGGAGCATATTTCTGTTAAGCATCCCAGGGAAAAGAAAAATACTGCAGTGGCCTGTCCTCAAATTAGATTATAAATGCACAAGGCAGGGCTCCTCTCCATCTTTCAAACATGATGAGCTCAGAATTGCTGGTGCTATCCCCTGGTGTCTTAAACTTGCCCCTTCCTCCTTTCTTATCACATTTCTAGATCCTTCCCTAGGCTTCCAAATAGAACTGGGCCCCGTCCCATCTGGGGAGATTTCTTTCACCATCTCCATCCAGCCCACTTTCTTCTCTCATTCCTTTAGCTTTACATCTTTCCCTGGGATGTAAGACCACCTGGCATTTGTGCTTTATGAACTAGCCTTTTCAAGCATAGACATTTTGTTTCCCCAGTAAGGACTGAAGGCAAACAAATAGCATCTCATCTTACTTTGTATAATACCAACAGCCCAGTGAGTACAAACTGCTTAATTTGTTCATCTCTTTCCTGAGAATAGATCAATTTATACATAATCATATGTTAAGTTTTTAAATTCAGCACCCATGTAAAGATAAATTATTTTTTACTTGGACAATAAGTCATATAACCACTTCCCACAGCAAATATTTTCTAAAATCAGGTGGGAAAGGGGGACAAATCAATCCCCAATGGGCAGCAGGACAGAAGAGCGCATATAAAAACAGCATTTATCAGAATCTACATTTTAAACTTTGCAACTGTTGATGTTTTAGGACGGGTTTTCCTTCTGGGCTTCAAAAAATCTGAGACCAGCCAGGAATAACGAGTAAAATAAAACTACCTGAATATACTGTGAGTATATTCTTCAAAGAGCACTGAGTATGCAAGACAACAGCGTGTGGGGTTTGTGAGTTCCACCATCAAGTGATTGAACACTTTTTGAGGTTTATGATTAAAAGTTCTAGAAAATTCTAGGATTATTGTATCTTTAAAAGTCCTGCATCTTGGCTGTGGTCAAGTCTTAAAAAAGCATTATAAAATGGAGTTTTATTCTCGCTTCCACGACTCGACTTCTCAGACCACTTGAGTAAAGAGAAGGAGTGGGGTGCTTCTTTTTCTCCTGTCCTCTCCTCCAATTAATTTGTCACAGGAGACTTTTGTTTCCCTTGCTGTGTTTTGGCCCCTGGCTCCACTGCAGGGCCATGCAGGTGATGACCGTGGAACAAAATGGGGACATTCTCTGTGTCTAATTGGAAGCAAGTTCACACGCCCAATCCTTCTCCAAGCTAGGCCAGCTTCTCACTTCCCCACAGCATTCCTTAAATGTATAGAAAGCAAGAAGAAAATACATGATTAGCAGAGCAAACCACAGAGCAATGGCACCAAATGGAAGGCTGGCCTAAGATCAGTAGCATGTCTAAGAACTCACAATTATCCCAAAAGGAAAAAAAGAAGATAAAATGACAAATATTACAAAGCAAATTTATGTTTTACTAAGATATGTGTTCTGGTGTTTGAGATCCAAAACCTGGTTCTTTCTCTTGTAGATTTTCAGTGGGAAATTCAAACTTGCTTCCATTCCTTGATAGCCCAGAGACGTAAGTGCAATTGTTTCCTGTTGCACCAGTAACAAATTACCACAAGCTTAGTGGTAGTTTATTCTCTTATAGTTTTGAAGGTCAGAAGTCTAAAATCAAGGCACTGGCACAGCTGCACCAAGCCTCTTTCTTCTGGAGGGTTTAAGAGAGAACGGGCTTCCTTATCTTTTCCAGCATCTAAGTGGCTGCCTACATTTCCTTGGCTCATGGTCTCTTCCTGCAACTTTTTGATGTCCAACCTCTAGTTGCATAAGCATATCTTTTCCTCTCTACTCGAACTCCACTGCTTTCTCTTATAAGGACCCTTGGGATCACATTAGATCAACCTGAATAGCCCAAGGTAATTGCCCCATCTCAAGATCCTTAACCACATCTGCAGAGTCCCTTTTGCCATCTCAAGTAACATATTAACAGGAGCCAGGTATTAAGACATAGACCTCTTTGATAGGTAATTATTTAGGCCACCACAGTAGCCAAATTCAATCTCTGATCAAGTCCATGGACAGATAATTCACATAGTATACAAATAATCAAGATTTGGCTATAATTAACAATCTCAGCGTGTTACTCAGTTCAAGCTGCTTTACAAAAGTACCATAGACTTGGTAGTTTATAAACAACAAAAATGTATTACTCAAAGTTCTGGAGGCCAGAAGTCCAAGATCAGGGTGCCAGCAAGGTCAGGTTCTGGTGAGGGTCCTCTTCTGTGTGCAGGCTGCAGACTTCTGTACCCTCACCCGTTGGAAAGAAGGTGAATGAGTTCTCTCTGGGGTCCCTTTCATAAGAGCATTAATCCCTTTCATGAGACCTACACCTCCATATCTAATTACCTTCCAAAACCCCATCCTGTAATACCATCACATTGGGAGTTAGGATTTCAACATATGAATTTAGTGGGAGAAACATAAACATTCAGTCCATAACACAATCTTCAAAAAATAAATCAAATGACACTTTACGTTGCAAGATAACATACAGCCGAACCACAGAGATTTCCAAAATATACTCCTCTTTCTAGCCTCAAGGGTTTTTTTTCCCTTCTCCTATGTTATTTGGCTAAGGAGAAAAAAGAGAACATTAAATATAAGGGAAAATGGGCCTGGTGCAGTGGCTCATGCCTGTAATCCCAGCACTTTGGGAGGCCAAAGCAGGTGGATCACTTGAGGTCAGGAGTTCCAGACCAACCTGAGCAACATGACGAAACCCCCTCTCTACTAAAAATACAAAAATTAGCCAGGCATGATGGCAGGCACTTGTAATCCCAGCTACTCAGGAAGCTGAGGCAGGAAAATTGTTTGAACCTGGGAGGCGGAGGTTGCAGTGAGCCAAGATCATGTCACTGCACTCTATTCTGGGCAACAGAGAAAGACTGTCTCAAAAAAAAAAAAAAAAAAAAGGAAAAACAGTATATATGGGTGGGTGGGTGGATAGATAGATAGATAGACAGATAGACAAATAGATAGGCAAATGGCCAAGTTGGCGGTTTGTATGTGGAAAAAGTCTCTTCAGAATAACTTGAATTGGAAAAAAAAGAAAACAACCTTTTTTTAAAAAAGACTTTGATGAAACGTTTCAAACTGCAAAAGTGAAATCTATTCTCTTTTACAGAATTGAATTCTCATATCTTTATGTCCTGGGTACTCCTTTTTCCAAACATATTGTGGTAGTGGAGATATAAGCTCAGGAAACACTAAGCAAATTCCAACAGATTAGCAAAGGTGATTTAGATATATTATGTTGATTTAGATATCAACACCCTATGAGAGATTACTTCTACTGATCACAGCAGCTAAGAAGACTGAGTATTAATCAGCTAATGTTTGCAGCTCTTGGGGGGACAGAGGTAGTAGATAGAAACTAAGAATTATAAAGAGAACAAAAGGAGCATTAGTCAGATAGGTAAGAATAAGAAAACCTCATAAATTAGGTTAATAGCAGGACTCTACATCTTTCTTTTCCTCCTACCTTGAAAAAAAACTGAAACTGAAGTTTAATGCATTTTGTGCATATTCACATGCATTCATTTAACACATGCTCTATTCAATATTAACTAAAATCAGTTCCCACAATCTTTAAATAAAGTCCAGGATAAAGTCCAAATAAAGTCTTTAAATTTTAAACCTGTTTAAAATTCTTGGCCTAATCCTTCTAAACTTATTCTATTCATTTGGAAGCCAGTGTGTAATAACGGAAATAAAATAGAAAATAGGGGGATGCCCAAAACCAAGGTTGTAGATCTCACTCTTCTGCAAACCCCCTCCACAACTTCAAACAAACCTCTTGTCTCAAAGTGCTTTGATGGCTTTACCTGTTAAGATTTAAAAAAATGTTTAAATTAGTTAAAAATCATATAATTTAGTAAATCAGAACTTGTAATGCATCCTAGACACTATATAGTAAATATAATTTCTCCATTGATGATAATTATGACATCTATGCCACAAAACTAGTTGGAACTTGGTAAAAAACAAAATGCAATTAACTTTTTAAAAATATGTTTGCTTAGGTCACATAGGAAAATATAACAGATGTCAGTATTATCAGGACTAATAGTGTTGGGTCTTATAAATATGTTATCTATTAATAATGGCAGAGGTTGGCAAACTCTAGTCACCAGGCCAAATCAGGCCAGCCATCTGTTTTTATAAGTTTTATTAGAACATTGCAAACATGCCCATTCATTCACATATTGTCTATGGCTAATTTCAGGCTACAGTGACAGAGTTGAGTCACTGTGATAGAGAAAGTATGGCCCACAAACCCTAAAATATTTACCATCTGTTCATGTACAAAAAAAAAGTTTCCTGACCCCTATCTAATAAAATAAAGTGATGCAGGGACAGTGATAACTTCTTTATCTCACATTAAAATCAAATACAGTTTTATAAAGCACAGTTAAAGTAATTGATTTTCTCATTGTATATTTTTTTACATGTTATAGAAAATGTGCTATCTCTTTAGCAAATACTTTGTGATACCTTCTTTTAGTTGGTTTTCTTTTCTGGGAGAGGAGCTAATCTGCTGTTACTTTTATTATTGTTAAGGAAATAAGGATGGAAAACATGTAGCAGGAATAAACAGTCTCCCAAATCTTAATGACCTGTAACCACAGAGGCTAATTTCTCATGTCCACTGGGCCAGCTGGGGGTTCCATGTGTCCTCTTTCTGCAGGAACCAAGCTGACAGAACACTTCCATGGAGAAGTAGCCATCACTGTGAGAGAGGGAAACCGAGCACAACCAAATGGCACAAAGTCTTTTAAAGCTTCCATCCAGAGTGATACATCGACTCCAATCATATTTCATTGTTCAAATCAATTCACATGGTCATGTTGAATCTAAAGAGAATGAGTGAGTCCAATTCTACCACATGCCCAGAAGGAAGAGAGCCAGACTATCTGAGACAAACTCTTAGGACAGTCACTGTAACCCATCCAAAAACAATCTGAAAGAGAGATGTAGTGAAAGGGCTCTCGCTTGTGGAGACTGCACCAAATATGGTACCACTATAGAAAGCACGACACTGTAATTTCACTGTAATTTACCAAAGTCTAGATTCTCTGGCTCTGAGATCATAGAATATTGGTAAAAGTGCTAAAGCATTCTTACAAATCCTGTGACAAAGATTTCTTTAGCAGTGTGAAGAATTATTCTTTTGATTGAAATGTTAGGTTTTGGTTTTCTTTTTTCAGAATTCTTAGGCATTTTTGGATTCCGCTTATTTGATATTAATAATAATTCCTTGGTACTTTCCAATACTTAAAAATAGCCACTGAAATTCACCTCTGAGTGTTCTTAATGTTTATAAAAATTTATTTGCCACACAAGTAAAATGTACTTTTTAAATCATTTTTCCACTATTAGAAAGTATATTTAGGCCAGGCATGGTGGCTCACACCTGTAATCCCAGCACTCTAGGAGGCCGAGGCAGGAGGATCACTTGAGCCCAGAAGTTTGAGACCAGCCTGGGCAACATAGTGAGACCCCCATCTCAGAAAAAAAAAAAAAAAAAAAGAGAGCATTTAAATCATGGTCTGTTTTAGTTTTTAAAATTACTTTCCTGGGTTTTTGAAAGAAAAGAATCAAATTAGAATTCACAAATGATGTGCCGAGTTCTTTTCATTTAAATACCTATTAAGAGGGAATGAATTTGGTTTTACTACACATGGTGCATTTACCTGTTAGTTACTTAGCATATCGGAGTGATGAGACATAATCAAAGAATTTGTGCCAAGACTCCCTTTTGAAAGTTACATCTTTAAATGCTATTGACCAATAAAACTTCCAATGCTACACATCAGAAAAAAGGATATCAAAACTATAAATCATTTTCAAAGTGCAAAAAATAAGAGGAAATTTTTTGTTTAAGGTTAGTTTTACTCTGAGTCTCCATAGTAAATCCCTACATTTAGTGAACACTCTTAAACTCTCGTTACAATACAGTTAATATTTAGTATGTAGACATGGAACTGTTCTATACCATCAGTATACGATTTTTTTTTTTTTTTGCAATAATGCCTTAAGGAAAACAATGTATCAATAAAATATATATTGCTTTCTTAATCAACTGTAAGTTGATTCTATTTAATGCAGAAAATAAGATTATTTTCAGTGTGAGTGTCTTCACTATTGATAACATAGGCTGTGGATGGGCTCCTCTAGCTAGAAGGACCATATGCACAAGAAACTGCTTGCAGTGAACATGACATATGTCATACCATGTGCCAAATACCATCCTAGATCTGGAAGTGACAATTTTCTCATATATACTGGCACTTCAAGCTCTGTAGCTATGGATTCATTTTGCTCCATAAGAGCTCAAATGTGTGTTTCTGAAAAGCTTGGTAGGAGACTTTCTGGCAATTAGCTGTACTACATTTTATATTTCTTATCTAATATCCTTTAATTAATATGCTTTGTGAACTATTTTTGTTGTACCTCTCAAAGGTCAGACATGAGCTTGAATAATGTACTCTATACTCTTCAGATTTCTAAGGAAAATGAAACCATACCCTTGGACAAACAAAACACATAGAAACTTTGCTCCTTTATCGATGAAATTAACCTAGTTTCTCTAGAAAATGAGGCTAATTCTACTGTCTCTATGTACCTGATTGTTCTAGTCAATTCACAAAAAAAAAAAAAAAAAAAAATCCACATGCTGAATGGCCAACTGCCATATTTATTAACTACTCTATTGATCAAAATATTTGTTTTTAAAAAGCAACTACTGATAAAGCTTCTAGCAATATACAGGATGAGATGGTTTCTGATAGATTGAGGATTCCTGCAAGGTTTTAGTTGACTGATTTTTATTTCAGAATTTTATATGGAAATTTTTCAGTTTATGCTGATGTTTCTCCAATTCTTTTATGTCATTTCTGCTTTTAGAAAACGTTGAGATTCATTTACTAGTTTTCATGTAGTATATCAACATTAGTATGCGATTTCTAGCAATTGATAGCCAACATTTAACATAGAACATGATTGTTCTTGTCTTTCCCTAATTCAAATTTCCTGTCTATTTAGCATATTTAAGGTTTCACTATTTTAAGACTTAATCAAATTCACGTGGGGTTTTTTTCAGCCATGTATTGCTCTTTTGACTTGTGCTTACTGTCTTTCCATTGCTATCATAAGTGGTAGTGATACCTCCCATGCATTCTCACTTTCTTTCCATGCCTTTGAAAGGTGTGCAAGTTCTGTCTTGAATCTCTTTGCTAACAACTGCCAGGTCAACATATCCCCCTTATTAGAACCCACATTTTTTTGTGTGACATGATTATTTTGGCCTCTTCTGATTTCTGTGACACATGTCTAAAAGTTATTTACTTTCTACTTTTAAAATAAAGTGTAGGTGTGTTTAGTATCCCATGCCAATACCTTCAATTAGTACATAAGCCTTAATTTGTGTTCCTAGCAACAAAGGTTTACATTTCAATGTGATGTGATTTTTTTCACCTGCTTTTGAATATCCAAAGTTTTTGGTGAATGGCTACAATTGGATAAATTGGCATGCTGCCTATTTGAAGAACTGGCCATTCACTTACTTGATCATTTATTGTACTGCTTTTGGGTAAATTGGTCTGCTTCCCTAGATCACGAATAGCTGGTAATGAGGAAGATGGAAGATGTGCATGTTCTATTCACACATATACACGTTATGAGTTACTGTATTTTACATTACGAGTTACTATATTTTTCTGCCTGCAATTCAAACATTGAATTGAAACTCCAAATTTCAAGTATCATGCTGGGAAAGCAACATTTCTGCCTCATTTCCCCTAGTTGTCCACTTGGAAGTGGCTCCCGCAAACAAGTATTTCCAGCTTCACACCAGATCATGGTTCACCTCAGTGTTGATCATAGTGGAAAGTCTTAGGCCTAGGAGTTCCAGTATGAGGCTTTTTCTTCTCTGAGAGCAACAGAGATGTGTGGAACAGACAACACCTCTTCCTGCAAGCTGTGACCTCCAGCAGTTAACAGGAATTGCAGTGTAGGACGTAGAATGTACAGCTAAGCAACACTAGTGGTTATTCCTAGATTCCAGGGGTAAATTACCAAGTTAAACCCTTTAGAGGGAGAATTCTCTGCGCCTCGCTTAGACCCAACCTCATCTTCTAGCCTCAATCAAGCCACAGAAACATACCTCACCTCCCTTCAGGT
The DNA here is from genome assembly GCF_002776525.5 of Piliocolobus tephrosceles. Taxonomy (NCBI): domain Eukaryota; kingdom Metazoa; phylum Chordata; class Mammalia; order Primates; family Cercopithecidae; genus Piliocolobus; species Piliocolobus tephrosceles. Next base: position 30,442,967 of record NC_045437.1, read on the forward strand.
GTTTCCCCTGCTCACCCTCTCCTTCCGGAATCCCTTTCCTCTAGTCTGAGTTTCAGTCCAAAGCAGCAGTACCCAGGCACACCTGCACATTCAAGTCATTCAGGGAACATATTTTAAATTTCAATGCCCAGACCTTACCCAGAAATTATTATTTGATTGTTTTGTGGGGGCTAGAAGTGAGTTTTAAAACCTGAAGTTCCCAGATGATCCTAAAGTGCAGCTAAGCCTAAGAAAACATGTCCACAGAGAGATTGCCAAACCTTTCCACGTGACTTCCCACTTTATAATCATACTGGGGAGGCACACTGCAGTGAACTGGGAAGGCTGCTGGGGGTTGGGGATGGTATGGTGGTTTGTGGGGACAGCGAGCAGTGAGAAGTTCTGCTTGCCCAGATCTCACTCAGCCATTTAGCCAATGAAGCTCTACACCCATAAGCCACGTGTGGCATTCCTGTTTATTTGTGGGAAAAAGATTTGGTAGCTGTGATCTATGGCAATAATCAGGGGAACTTCCACAGACTGGTCAGAGATGACTAATGACATCTCAAGTGCTGAACCATTGTCCAGCCCAGTACATGGTAGGCATGGCCCTCCCAGGATGTTTCATTTGGAGATTACCCACTGCACACACACAATTTTCAAATTGTTCGTGGGCTTGCTAGAAAACATATGTGCACTTAGAAGACAAGAACCATGTAGGAAGATGGGAACTATGTGTTCCTCCTATTAGGTAGCCTAAGCATAGACCCACAGGACACTTTCCATAATGTTAACTGACTAGTTAAAATCTATTCAGCCCGATCAGCGGCCATCAGTAAAAGCCCATAATCAAACTCATTAAGTAGTAAAATTTGAAGAATGGGAAAAAGGCTGCAACCTCACTGACAAGAAAGATTACTTTTAAAAGTTGCTATCTTACTTAGGTAGGCAGGTAATACTCAATCATTCCTCCCCACTCAGATCAGAACTGGGATGGAGGAGTGGGAAGCCCAACACTCAGCGCTCAGATGCCACCGTGTCACCCCGTAGGAGGCTAAACAGACAGCACTGTTTAGGAAGAATCAGCAGCAGATTGTCCTGCATTTAAATAAATTGGCTTCATGGGAAGTGGGTACAGTACATGCTCACACACGAGCATGCCAGCACAACAAGCTGCAGAGCTTACGGCAGGAAACAAGGTAGCAATGGTGCACAGACCCTGTCACGGCCCTTTTCCTTAGCCAAGATAGGGGAGCTGCCTTCTTTTTATATAGGTCCTTTGGATACCATATTAGGTCTTTATATACCATGCTGGGTCTTTGTGCATGGTTTAGATGATAATAACACAAGCCCACTGGGTAAGCCGACTCAAAACCTTTTGAGACTAAGGCTGTCAAGACTCTACCTTGTGCTTTTTAAATTTGCTTTGCTTTGCTTTTGTTCTCTTCTTCTTCGTCCTCGTCTTCATCTTCTTCTTCTTCCTCTTTGGTCTGAGCCACATTTTCACCTGTGAGAATTAGAGTACACAAAAGAGTTTCTATTATGATGGCTTTTTAAAAATATTGATGACACCTGCCTATAGGTACAAGCAAAAAAAAAAAAAAAGATTGGGAATGCATAGAATAACCCTTCCTGCAAGGAAAATTTGACAATGGGAAGCATGTCAATCTTTCCCTCTATGTTAAATTCAGGTTTTGAGGTATAATGGTGCATGCTGTAGTTTCAGCTACTCAGGAGGCTGAGGCAGGAGGATTACATGAGCTCAGGAGTTTGAGACTGTAGTTCACTATGATTGTAGCTGTGAATAGCCATTTCACTCCAGCCTGGGAAATACTGCAAGATCCTATCTCTCTAAAAAAATAAATAAATAAATAAAGGCAAAAAAATTCAGACTTTGGTGTCCAGGAAGTAGTATTATCCATGCATGCCATCCTAAGTAGTGGAATAATCAGAGGGATAAAAATCAGCTATGATTAACTGATGAACGCTCAAATAAAAAACTTAGCTTACTTGGAGTAGACATTACCTTTCCTTTTCCTCGTTTCAAATGTTATATCATTTACTGAAAGTTGAGGGGTCATGAGTCTTATTCAGAATATTGATCCAAGGAATTGATCCCCTCTGTTTGTTAATCCCCAAATGTTAATGTTGGCCCTTTCCTTGTTTTACCTAATGGAACAAATGTGGCTCAGGTTGAGCTTATTGGTGAATTATGGGATAAAAGTAGAAAAACTTTGGTTACTTCACTGCAAAAATATGGGACTCCATGTGGGACAGAAGTTGACTGCTCTGTAGGATATCACAGGGGTCAAATATAAGGTTGTCTCTAACCAAACAAAAAATTGGGTGAGGTGAGTGGTGGTCCAGGTACCCTCTGGCTTAGTCTTCTCCCCTTGAGTTCATCAGAATCCAAGGAGAGCTGTGTAAAGTAAACTGGGCATTCTTCCCAACCTGAAGAGAGTCAGACTGCAGAAAAAAAGCAAAATTGGACCTGTATCTCTCGAGGCATAAGAGACAACTTGGGAAGATGGGAGCAATCCCATAAAGCAAGAGCTGCTATGATTGACCCAAACTTTCTCCAGTCTCACTTAAAAAATGCAATACAAGGCTGGGTGTGGTGAGACATGACTGTAATTTTGGCACTTTGGGAGACCAAGTCAGAAGGATTACTTGAGACCAGGAGTTCAAGACCAGCCTGGGCAACACTGTGAGATCTCCACCTCTACAAGTTTTTTTCATTAACTGGGCATGGTGGCATGCACCTGTAGGCCTAGCAACTCTGGAGACTGAGGCAAGACGACTGCTTGAGTCCAGGTGTTGGAGGGTGCAGTGAGCCATGTTTGAGCCACTGCACTACTGCACTCCAGCCTGAGCAATGGAGAGAAACCCTGTCTCAAAAAATAAAAAGAAAAGAAAAGAAAGAGAAAAGAGAAGAGGAGAGGAGAGGAGAGGAAAAGAGAAGAGAAGAGAAGAGAAGAGAAGAGAAGAGAAGAGAAGAGAAGAGAAGGGAAGGGAAGGGAAGGGAAGGGAAGGGAAGGGAAGGGAAGGGAAGGGAAGGGAAGGGAAGAGAAAGGCAATATTACATGGCCTAGAATTTTATGTTTACTCAATTGTTGTAATTATTTGATGCTGTTTGGCAGAAAAGATTCCCCTGTTATTATATAAAAAATATGAACCCAGGGCAAAGATGGGATAAGGTGCAGCACAATAGAGTTGCATTGTCATTTAATGTTAAGATCACTCCAACTTCCTTACAGAAAGGTGATCTGAAACATCAAATCTCTGATTGCTCTAGGAGGATTGCGATGTATGTATCTGAAAGAGCCCATGAAAATGACTCTCATCCTAGAGGGATATATGGAACAATTTCCTCTGAGCTCCAAATGGAAGGTAAAATAGAAGGAACACTGGAGATGTGGCGTATCAGCGATTATCTATTGCAAGAGCAGTGCACATTTACAAGTAAGGGAGCCAGTGAATCACAAAGAGTTCACAGCACAGGCTGTTTTTATTCTAACCAGGTAGCTCAATCCCTTTTAATTGTTCTGGTCAGAACCTTACTGTTGACATTTCCAGAGTGTACTAAAATGAAATAGAAACAAGGAAATTTGCTTTTTAGCCCCATGGCAGTAAGTGGCAAGAAAGTTTAATTTTGGAGGTGCTGTTACAACAACTAACGTAGCACTGGGAACACAGAAGGAATCAGACCCATTTGCTCAAGGAAACAAGAACAAAAATGTTCATTGAAACGTTGCCTGTAATAACTCAAAACTAGAAACAAGACTAAAGTGTCCATCATCTGGCTACATGAATTGCATGAATATTCCATAGAACATGATAGGGAAGGCAAAATAAATAAATTTGAGCCATGCGTTTCAAAATCATAATATTGAGCCAAAAAAGCAGTTTACAGAATGGTACTTCATAAAATGTCACTTGCTAAAAATCTATATTTTATTTTTGGATGTATGTGTTTAATAATGATAAAATGCATGCATAGAAGTGATAAACAACAAATTTAAGGTAACACTTACCTTGAAGGAGATCTCTGGCCTCCTCCAAGGTGAATGGGAAGAGAGAGAAAGGAATACTCAGGTGACTGTAATTGTTTCTGCAGGTTTTATTTCTTTGAAATAACTAAAACAGCTTTAGAAAATGTCAAGATTTCACTGAACTCATTGGTGAGCAAGTACTCAGTGTCATTTTCTCTACTGTTCTGCATGTTTGAAATATATCATTTAAAAAATACCAGAAAACAGTGTGTGTGTGTGTGTTATGGGGCAGGCAGAATGCAGTAGAAGATAGCAATATGCAAAAAAAAGAAAAAATGGGCAAGAAGCAGAACAAAGTTACTTATGATGGACAAGAGTCACTGTTTCTGGGTTTAGCAATTAGGTTTGATAAAGAGGTAATCACTTTTATATGAATAGAGTGGAAGAATTGCATTATCATAATGAAAGGTTATACTGTTCTTTCAGTGTTGCATTGTAAAATTCATCATTAAATAAGAAAAGAAATAAAGGAAAAACCAAAAAAAGTGTCATAAATGGGATCTTTTTATACAGCAATCAAATTAGAAAGACACATAAAAGTTGGAAGACATTGCATGGCTAGATTGATGGGAGAGAAAATTTGGATTAGAGGAAGGAAATGTATTATAATTATTAGAAAAAGAATTTGTAAAATTAGTGAATTTAGAGAAAAGTGTAAATGTTACCAGAATATTTTAGGAAAACAAATATAAGGAGAGAATATAACAAGAAGTGTAGAAGTTTTGCATTTTTGCAACAAAAGAAGAGAGAGAGAGAGAGAGAAGAGACACAAAAGGACTGTAGGAATTTTGGCCAATTAGGTTCCAGTTTTCTCTAAAAGAAATTACATCCCTCTTTGCCTTCACTGGGCTTCTTTCCTTTTTGATAGCAGTTTACTAAGAAACCACCTGAAAAACAATAACTTACTCTTCAAGGTACAGAAGCCCTTTATGCAGGGTTTTGTGGATGAAAAACCATGAACAGGGTTTTGTGGATGAAACGAAAGGTCGGAGTGAAGAGGAGGAGAGGAAAGCAAGGTCCTGGCTCTGGATCCAGATCACCAGTTGCACCCATGGTATTGCTGCTGGGAACACCCTTGGCCTGGTCATTCTTCTTCAGAGGAAATATATGCTCTAGAAAAGTCTGTTGGATTTTTTGCAGTGTCATGGTATTTGTTCATCAGAACATAAAATGCAAATATGCCCAAAGACCCTTTATCAATCCAATAAGCAAGCAAACAAACAAACAAAAAAAACCCTTAAGTCTGTTTCGTTAGTTAGTTTAGTGAGTGTCCTGTGTAAACCAGACAGCAGCTAGAAGTTGGAATCCAGAACGGAACAGTGAATTAAGACCCCCATTTCCACAAGAGCTCAAGCAAGTGTGCACACAGAGTTAGGAGGGGCAGCCTGCAGAGAAATTTGGAAACCATACTCATCTTCTACAGCAGGGGCCAATGCAAGTCCTTTCCACCTCTTTCTCTACTGGCTCCGTCCTCATCATTTTTTTCCAAAACAGCCCAGCACAGAGTATGAGACAAGAGTGGCAGACACTCACTCTAGCTCCTCCACCAGCTATGTGACTTTGAGGCCCAGCAAGGCTGAGGGCCTTGATCGAAACCCCACAGGCAGTTACTGGCACGTCTCCATTATTGCCCGTCTTTATATACCACTACCTTATAAAAAAAAAAAAACATTTTTTTTCTGGCACAAATTGATGAATAAATGATTGTCTCCTTCTTTTTAGTGAGTTTACCTAACTAAACAAAACAGATTTAAGGAGGGTTTTTTGTTTGTTTGTTTGCTTGCTTGCTTGCTTATTGGACCTGCAAGAGTCTTTGGGTATATTTTGCAATTTTTGCTCCAATAACCAAATTCCATGACACTGCAAAAAATCCAAGAGACTTCTCTAGATCCTAAATTTCTTCTTGAGTATATTTTGAGATTTAAAAAGGCTTCCTAAACTTGGTCAAAATGTTTTAATTGCATTCAAACAGCCCATACTATGTTATCACATGACAAAGGCCAAAGTAATTGAGGTTGAACGAAACAGGATGCTTGCTCCATTTTTTTAAGGAAACATACACACATGGAGAATCTTTAAAAGAACAGAATGTTTGAGTTCGGTGCTCTGGTAACAAAAAGCTATTCCATTTTAGCATTTATTTATTATTCGTGCTCAATGCTGACTACACAGGCAGATCACCTGGAGAGATTTAAAATATCCTGATGTCAGGGCACCATCCCTGACCAATTAAAGTGATGTTTCTGGACATAGGCACTAGGCATTTGCAAATTTTAAAAACTCCCTAGGTAATTTCTAATATGCAGTCAGGGTTGAGAACCACTGATTTAGACATTGCTGTCCCAATTAATATTTAAATAGTCACAGCCCGTTAGCTCCACTAATCCAGTTGCATTACCACTGGCATATAAAAGATTATTTTTTAAATACCATATGAAAAGGAAGATCAATGGGCTCATGAAGTACAAGTTACTCTGTAATCCTCCTGATGAACTGTCCATTCTGGGAGTCCTCTGGTGTTTTAACTCATCGCCCGGGCTTTTGTAGAACTGAAAGTGTTAATCCCTTTTCACGGACTCTAGTGCAAACCTTGATATTGAATAAGCCACTGAGTTGTGTGCTTAAGATCTTTGCTTCATTAAGTCACCAGATATTCCTGGCAGCAGAAGAGTGGCAAGATGTCAACCTGAGCTTTGCTGAGCCAAAAGAATTAGCTTTTACCGTATTTCTAAAGATGAATGTGCTCTTACAGCCTGTCCATTAGCCCCCATACTCTAATGAATGTACGGCTTGACAGACACAATAATTGGCATAGTTCAGGGTGTAAGAGAATCAATTTGATGAATCAGAATAAGGTCAAGTGAAAGAAGAAACAAGGATTTAGTTTGCACATATTTCTAACCATATAACAACAAGAAAGATTAAATAGTAAAAAACAGGATTAGGTAGTCTTTGATAATCCATCAATGTGGGGCCCGCTCATTTCATTAATACTGATCAATAGAAAGGTGTGTGCACTATAAAACAGTGGCACTCAAGTTCCACAGGAGTCCCTGCGTATCCTAGCAATGTGTTTTTTTTCTTTAGAAGTCTGGGAATCTTATCTGTGGTAGCTAACCTCTGGAATTTCTGGCCTTATCTCCTCATTACTACCCAATGAGATAATTCACTTGGAATAGGAGATGATTTTATTTCCCCACTGGATTGATCATCACCTTTTCTCTGAAAATATCAGCCCTGACCTTAAATGTATCAGGGGCTTTCTCTGTTGTCTGTGGAAACATTTATAGCACTCAGGTATAATTCTTCTGATTGAAATATGTTTTGCCTCCACTCTTCAGTGAAACAATAAAGGCAGATTGCAGAGTGAGCCCTTTTATTCCTCCTAAAATGACCTGCTGTGAACTACAAAAAAGAAATACAAAAGTAAATCACTTAAAACTAACATGAGACCTGCTCACTCCTGCTGGGTCATACTAAAAGAGACTTCCTTCTTTCCTGGCAGTAAGGAAGGGAGGTCTAATTTCTAACCAAGCTTGACATGTGTCTGAGACAAAGTTTTAGTCATGCTTGGCTTCCCCTTCTCAGGAATCTCTTGTTTAATTTAACTCAATGACTTTGGATTGTAAAGGAGGAACTGATCCTAAACCTGAGTTAGATGAAAAGAATCCAAACAGAAACTTAAAACCATTTCTACCTCCTCTGCGTTCCGACTTTGCCATAATGAAGAAAAACAAATCAAGCTATAAGAAAGGGATCTCTTTCCCTGATGGAATCAGAGATTTGAGGATTGAAAAACTGGAATAGATTGTGATAAGCTATTTGGAATTTTTATTCCAAAAAGCACCATAAAAAGGTGCTTTTAATGACTGATAACTATCTCATGGCCTATTTTTTTTTTTAATAAATTCAAAACAGATTTGGCTTAAAAACACACAGAGATAGAGAGTTGATGGGTACGTTACTGACGGGCAGGGATGATAGGCAAAGCTACAGGGTTATAATGCTGAGCTAGTTAAAATAATACAGACTAGATCTCAACTTCTTTAGTTACCCACCTCTGTATTTTTTCAATTGGTCAATTAACAAAAATGTTTCATATGAGTACTAAGTTATTCACATTATAAGACATACAGAAGAATATATGGTCACTTCTACCTCAAGCAGCTGAACTTCTGTTGGAGAGATCAAAACACCTTTAAACAAGTTATGTTTCAGCAGTGGCAAAGACTGTGGGGCTATGTTTAAGGGAAATGTGAATTATAGAGTCCACTGTCTTCTCTTCTGTGTTTCAGCAGTTTTCTACTTCACAAAGTTAAGAGACAATTTGACTTGCGCCTATTTGGGGACTGGTCCTTATACCCTTGGGGAAAATTCTCTCTGTAAATTATTCTTCATTTTATGGCAGATGAACCCAATCCAACCCAATCCAATAATCTCTGGTGGCTTTCTCAAATTTTTGACCCCATTGTGAGAAATGTATTTTACATCATGATATCCCACATGCTCTAGTCATATAACTGATAGAAAATTTTGATGAAACTGTTGGAAGCTTTACAATGCATGATCCCCTCTGATACTTTCTATTTGATTTAACTTTATTATACTTCCTTTTAAAAAAAGACCCTACTGACCCACTGAATTGATTGTATAACTCACGAATGGGGTCATCCTGCTACAGTTTAATAAACGTTATTTCAGAGTCTAGACCTTTACGTGGAATGGGCCTAGTGAAATGGGTCATGGATTTAAGGATCAGACACCCCTTAAATAAATTACAACTAGTTTTTAAACAGGGGCTTTAACAACATGAGTTGGCTTCATAAGCCCCTGTAAGCATGGGTCATAGATATATGCTTGAATCAGCCCTAAGTCCTTATGCACTTCGTGCTTTCAGCTTGAGCAAGTCAGAGATTTGTTTTTCCAACTTTGCAACCTCTGGGCACTACCTCCAGCTTCTAATATTAAAACTGAAGCTTCATTAGACAGAACTCATTGTGATGTTTGGCTTCCACCACAGTCCTAGTGTTGCTACTTAGGGTCAATTTAAAGAAATAAAGTGCCCCTGGGCGTGAACAATCCACTGGTTTTCTCATCAGGCACCACAAACTCAAGGACAGACCTCTCCAATATACTTCTCAGAAATATGAAGATCTTTAAAACATTTGGCCTTAGGATCCTAAAATTATGGATATCTTGAACTGAAACTAAAATTAAAGAGATAGAAGGGGAAGATAAAATAATCTGTCTTAATGCTGAAGAACGAATCCAATATTCAAATGCATAAGATTTGTAATGAAAAAATATCAAATTACTTTCAGTCCAAGGGCAGCAGAAATTCCTTGTTAACAAAAGAAGCACATTAGAGATACTCTGTGTTATTACAGGAAAGATACATTTTATCTCATTATTTACACAGGGGACACAATTAACCAACTGGATGAGTAATGGACCTAGATTTTTTATCGTTTGTTTGCAGTGTGACATGCCAGGTGGAAGATGTAAAGATTTTTATTCACTTAGTAAACACATGCAGCATTTGCTGCATACCCAACACTATCCTACGCTCTGAGGAAGCAGATGAGCAAGCCAGGCACTGTCATAAAGATCTGTAAGAGCTAAAACCATAAAAACCTTAGAAGAAAACCTAGGCAATACCATTCAGGACATAGGCATGGGCAAAGACTTCATGACTAGAACACCAAAAGCAATTGCAACAAAAGCCAAAATTGACACATGGGATCTAATTAAACTAAAGAGCTTTTGCATAGCAAAAGAAACTATCCTCAGAGTGAACAGGCAACCTACAGAATGGAAGAAAATTTTTGCAATCAATTCATCTGACAAAGGGCTAATATCCAGAACCTGCAAGGAACTTAAACAAATTTATAAGAAAAGACACAAACAACCCCATCAAAAAGTGGGCGAAGGATATGAACAGACACTTCTCGAAAGAAGACTTCTATGCAGCCGACGAACATATGAATAAAAGCTCCTCATCACTGGTCATTACAGAAATGCAAATCAAAACCACAAAACCACAATGAGATGCCACCTCACACCAGCTAGAATGGCTATCATTAAAAAGTCAGGAAACAACAGATACTGGAGAGGATGTGGAGAAATAGGAAAGCTTTTACACTGTTGGTGGGAGTGTAAATTAGCTCAACCATTGTGGAAGACAGTGTGGCGATTCTTCAAGGATCTAGAACCAGAAATACCATTTGGGCCAGCAATTCCATTATTGGTATATACCCAAAGGATTATAAATCGTTCTACTGTAAAGACACATGTACCCATATGTTTATTGTAGCACTATTCACAATAGCAAAGACTTGGAACCAACCCAAATGTCCATCAGTGGTAGACTGGATAAAGAAAATGTGACACGTATGCACCATGGAATACTATGCAGCCATAAGAAAAGGATGAGCTCATGTCTTTTGCAGGGATATGGATAAAGCTGAAAACCATCATTCTCAGCAAACTATCACAAGAACAGAAAACTAAACACCACATGTTCTCACTCGTAAGTGGGAGTTGAACAATGAGAACACATGGACACAGGGAGGGAAACACCACACACCAGGGCCTGTTGGGGGTTGGGGGGCAAGCATTAGGGAAAACATCAGGACAAATATCTAATGCATGTGGGGCTTAAAACCTAGATGATGGGTTGATGTGTGCAGCAAACCACCACGGCAAATGTATACCTATGTAACAAAACTGCACGTTCTGCACATGTATCCCAGAATGTAAAGTATAACTTAAAAAAAAAATCTGTATTTTGCCTGGCATGGTGGCTCTCACACCTGTAGTCCTAGAAATCTGGGAGGCGGAGGCGGGCAGATCACTTGAGGTCAGGAGTTCGAGACCAACCTGGCTAACATGGCAAAACCTCGTCTCTACTAAAAATACAAAAATTAGTTGGACATGGTGGCAGGTGCCTGTAATCCCAGCTACTGAAAAGACTGAGGCAGAAGAATCATTTGAACCCAGGAGGTGGAGGTTGCAGCGAGCCGAGATCATGCCACTGCACTCCAGCCTGTGTGACAACAGGGAGACTCTGTCTCACTAAATAAATAAGCAGATAAATAAGATCTGTATTTCATTGACTGAAGGCAGCCTAAGCACAAGAAGAATAAACAAGGAAGGCAAGCACCCTTAATGGTAAGGGTATGGAGTTAATTGAAAGAGGTGATATGATGTCATATACGGCTATTACCGACTGATTGGTTAGGGAGAGCCTCTCTGCCAATATGACGATGTAATCAACAGCTATATGACAGTAGAGGGTGGGCATGGAGTGAATGGAGGGATGAGCAGTGCCCAGCGAGGAACAGGCCTGTGGGGTGAGTGGTACCAGGGTATAGTAGGCAAGAGTGGGAGCAGTGCAAGATGATGTATGGGAGAAGGCAGGGATCACATCATGTTTGGATTGTATCTTAAGTATTATAAAAAGCCTTTACAGTGTTTGAGGCAAATCTGACCCTACTTTTAAGACTACCCTGATTGTCACGTGGAGAGTGAATTGCAGGGAAATCAGAGTGGAAGCCAGGAGGCCAATTAGAAAGCAGCTGTGGTAGCCAGGAGAGAGATGCCGTTACCTTAGACTAGGGTGGCAGTGGCAGGAGCTTTATTACTTGATGATAATGGATGATGTAGCTGATCTGAGGAAGAAGGTAAAATGGTGCACATAAAAAGCGATCTGCATGGCATGCCCTTGTGTGAATCCCTTAAGAATAAAGCAGAAAACAAATGCAGTGATAAAGGAGATTTCACCTCTCATTCCTGTGTACATTTTCAAGATGCAAACAATTGTCATTCTGGCATCTTCTTTGCACTGAAAGTCTCAGAAACCACCATTGTTCTCGGAATCCTTGTTAAAATCGGGTATCATGCATGGTAGGGCTCAGAAAGGAAAATGAGCTTGAGAATCGTTCATCAGAGACTTGGTTCCATAAAGAACTCACCACAAGACATTAAAACGCTAAAAAGAAACTGGGAGAACTGAGAGAGAAAAACAGTAATTAATAAACAAATTACAAGGAGAAGTTTCTAGAAAGTCAAGAAAGAAAGAGGAAACAGAAGGAAACTTCAAAATGTACCCCAATGCTCTGATCAAAACTCTTCTTAAGCCAGCAAGCAGCAATATCGAACTATGACTTCTGCAAGTCAGAATGGTATTTCAAAAGGCCCCCAGAGATCATCTAGCCTTCAAAAACATCTGTAGAATCCGATTGAATTCAACTGAATTTTACAGAGAAGGAATTTGTTCCTTTATCCTCACTAAGAGAGCTTTGTTGGTGATATCAACTCCACACTAACCACAAAGTTTGATGCAGTAAAATAATAATCTAATTTCGAAAGTGCCCAGGAGTAAGTCTCTGCCATCCATTTCTCTCTATGAGTTTATGTTCTGGAAATTTCTTTGTAAACTCCTTTTGTTATTCAATATGTGGGGATATACCTTCTTGTTATAAATTAACATTCATTGAGAGTTAAATTTTCACAGTTGAGGGTTTTGCACCTTAGGTTACTTTAGAAACCATTACTCAGATTACCTTTAAGTTTCATTACTTAGTTAAACAAATTATCCCTATTTCCTCCTTTTCTAGACTCACATTTTTATAGTCTGAAACTGCTCTTCCTTGAGGCATATACTTCATTTTGTCCCTACTTTGGCTGGTTGCTTTTTCCCTTCATAGTAACCGGAATTAATTTTAATCAGAATTTCTCCTCTACAGGTTTCCTTAACATCAACATTATAGTAATGTAGCTTTTTATTTCAAAAAGAAATGTAGTTACGATTCCTTGGGCTATGATGTACATAATTTCCGTAAAATAAGCTTTTATAAAAGCCAAGATATTCTGTGTCTTTTTTTTTTTTTTTTTCAGTGCTCACTGGATCACATTTTATAAATACTTTCAGGTCTACGCCATTTATAACACCACATATTTCTTGTCCACTTCAACCTGACTCATTGCACTTGGCTCATTCCTAGGACTAATATCCAAAAAGCCTAAAACCACAAGAAGTAGGAAACTGCTAGAGAAGGGATTCTTGTTACACCAAGAGCCAATCTCTGGTTCTTCTCAGCTATGCTGTGATTATCCCAATCAGTATCTCAGAAGTTAAACATACTAGTTCCAGCTCTCTATTCATCTAACCGTTCTTAGAAAAAAACTTTTCCCATCCCATCTGTTCTTTATGATTGGCTCTTCAAAATGTAAGATTAAGTAGGACAAAGAGGATCTTATATGTATAATTTAAAATAAATGGGATTTGAGACCTAAATTATTCAATTAATTGCTTAATTGTTCACTTTCAAGTGAGAGAGTGATTAAAGAAGAGGGAGAAGAAAACAGAAGACTTCTATAAATAAAATACAATTTTTTTTGAAAGCCTGACAGAGGAGTTTTAAAAATAAACCCAAATTGTTCAATTGTCTCTACATTTTGCCAGGAGTATAACCCCAAATAAAAATTGTGAAAAAGAGACTCTTAGCTACTCTGGGGCCCATTCTTTCCCATTACATGGTCAATAGGATCTTATTACCTTTGCAAAGGTGAGAGTGGCAGGCAAAAAAAAAAAAAAAAAAAAAAAAAAAAAAAAAAAAAAAAAAAAAAACCTTAAAATTGAACGATATAAAACAAACAAAAACTAATGGATAAAATCTACACTTCTTGTATGCTGCAGTTGCCAAAATTAGAATGCATAATGAAGATCAAGTCTATTTTTTTCTAAATTAAACAAGACTCTTTGTGTCTGCCCTCTAGGGAAGGTTAATTAATTCATATCAGGGGAGAAATAATTCCTCTGGCTCCTTCCTTCCCCTTACAGATGGTGGAGGAAGGGAGATTGGGACAAGCCAGAGCAGCCTGTCCATTGGCAAGCACAGGGTATCAGGGATTATTTTAATATGCAGAGTTAGGCTCTGAGAGACCCCGGATGCTGCCCTTGATAAGGCAGAAGAGATTTGTTGGAAAACATGGTGTTTCCAGGAGCCAGGAGAAAGGAGAGGGATTGGATGAGAGCCAAATGCATTGGAGGCTAGAGACTGTCAAAGAGAGTTAGTCAAGGATTTTAGACAATCTATGAATTTGCCAAATAATCAATTATAAGTTGTTCGTATTACAATGGCTCCTACATCTTATAGATGCATTAATAAAGTTCACTATACATGGGGACGTTTTAATGGGCAAGGGGACTGGGGATCAAGGAAGAGGAACACTGTCACATTTGGAAAACCAAGGCATACAATAGGGTGGCACACTTGGAATGGCAAAGTGACTAATAAAATTGGCAGCTGCAGTTGAAGCCAGAGATGCCAAAAGAAACCAGAGAAGGATGCTAGAGTCCCATGACATATGGGTTGGGCTTCATCAAGACAATATCACTTGCATCTAAATATAAAGAAGAAAGAAGAAAAGACAGAAAGAGACAGGGAGCTGGAGAGGAAGTGAAGAAGGAAGGAGAAAAGGAAGAAACTGAGGGAGCGAGGAAGAAAGAGATAAAGGTACCTCACTGAAATTTCAATATTTGTCCCTAGGATCTTGAGATGAAATTAATACTCTATAAAATATAAACTTTCTGGCACCACCATCTGACTAACACAGTCCACCCCTGATGTGATTCGGCTGTGTCCCCACCTAAATCCCATGTCAAATTGTAATCCTCAATTTCGGAGGAGGGGCCTGGTGGGAAGTGACTGGATCACGGGGGCAGATTTCCCCTTGCTGTCTTCATGACAGTGAGTGAGTTCTCATGAGACTTGATTGTTTAAAAGTGTGTAGCACCTCCCCCTTCACTCTCTTCCTCTTTCTCTGGCCATGTAAGACATGCCTGCTTCCCCTTCACCTTCTGCCATGATTGGAAGTTCCCTGAGGTTTCCCTAGCCATGCGTCCTGTATAGCCTGTGGAACTGTGATTCAATTAAACCTCTTTTGTATGTGGTACATATACACTATGGAATACTAGGCGGTCATAAAAAGGAGTGAGATCATGTCCTTTACAGGGGCATGGATGGACTGGAAGCCATTATCGTCAGCAATTTAACACAGGAACAGAAAACCAAACACCACATGTTCTCACTTATAAGTAGGAGCTGAACGATGAGAACACATGGACACAGGGAGGGCAACAATACACAATGGGGCCTGTCAGGGGAGCAGGGAGAGGGAGAGCATCAAGATAATTATTAATAGCTAATGCATGCTGGGCTTAATACCTAGGTGATGGGCTGATAGGTGCAGCAAACCACCGTGCCACACGTTTACCTATGTAACAAACCTGCACGTCCTGCACTTGTATCCTGGAATTTAAAATAAAATAAAAATTAATTTTTTACAAACCTGTTTTCTTCATGAATTACATCTCAGGTAGTTTCTCTTAGCAATGCAAGAATGGACTAATATGCCCCTTTATCCACAAGCCATCAAAATACATTTCAAGACTGTCAGTGGATGCCTGAATCTGTGGAAAGCACAAAACGCTATACATACTATGTTTTTTCCTATACGAACATGCTTATGATAAAATCTAATTTATAATAAGGCACAGTAAGAGATTAACAGCAATAACTAACAATAAAATAGAATAATTACAACCATATACTATAATAAAAACCAAATGAATGTGGTGTCTGTCTCTGTCTTTCGCTCCCTCTGTCTAAAAATATCTTCTTATACTGTGCTCATTTATTTTCTGACCATGACTGACAGAAGGTAACTGAACCTGCAGAAAGAAAAACTGTGGATAATGGGGAACAACTGTATAGCATCAGCTCAGAGCTGAAAGGCCTGGCCTTATAAAATTGGTCCCACTTTAATAAGGGTTATTTAGACAGATACTATAATTACATTTAAACTGTTTTCCATACACCATTAATCAATATCATTTTTTTCCACAGGTTTGCTGGTTTCATAAACAATAGTTCTGTTTCTTCTATTTGTTTTTCCCCACTTTCCAGTAAGCACCATATTGTGCTTTAAAAGTGTGTTAAAATGGCAGGCATGGTGGCTCATACCTGTAATCCCAACACTTTGGGAGGCTGAGGCGGGAGGATCACTTGAGTCCAGCAGTTCAAGACCACCCTGGGCAAAATAGGGAGACCTCATGTCTACAAGTAATTTTCAAAGATTTCTGGGTGTGGTGGCACATATCTGTGGCCTCAGCTACTCAGGAGGCTGAAGCAGGAGGATCACCTGAGCCTGGGAGGTTATGGCAGCAGTAAGCCACGATCACTCACACCACTTCACTCCAACCTGAGTGACAGAGACAGAGCCAATGTCAAAAAAAAAAAAAAAGTATGTTAAATACAAAGTCAGTCTCTTCATTCAACCTAATTTTGCAATAATGGAGTTAAAATAACAAAAAGTGAAACTTACAAATCCTATTGCAAGATGACTTGAATTTTGTAAGCCTAGATAGGGTGATCTGTCTGTGTCTGTGTTTGTGTGTGTGTGTGTGTGTATACACATTCACATATATATGTACACATATATATGACATGAACCATATTTTTTCCTAACTTTTGGAGTTGGAGAAACAATGACTTGACAAAATTTAGTATGCATGGTATGTAGCTTTGTGTTTTTCTATAGCAGAAAGGTTAGCAAACTCCAACCTCTGGACCAAAAAAAAAAAAAAAAAAAAAAAAAAAACTTTACTGGACTTATTCATTCATTTGCTCTACAATAGCAGATGTAGTTGCAACAGATACCACTATTTGGCCCACAGAGGCTAAAATTTTTGCTAACTGGCCCTTCACAGAAAAAGTTTGCTGACACCTGCCACAGTACATTATCACCAATAGTTATTACCATGGTCTGTGTAGTTGCTCAAAAATATTTAATGAAAATCTGAATTATATAAAGGTTTATTAAGGTTAAAACAGCCTGGATTTTTTCCCTCTGCCCCTTCAGATCCATTCTTTACTTTTAGCCAGCTCTGAGCCCTGGAAGCTCATCCTGTATGGATGCAACAGCCACAGGGTCCTTTGCCCATGGTGTCCTGTTGGATGTGGGTGCTCATCAAGGGGAATTCAAAGGGTGGAAGGTTTTAAGGTGCTCCCACCCACAGGTGCCCTCCAGCCTAGCAGCTGCTGAGTTGATTGTATCCCTCCATGCTCCTGTCTGTCAGTCCCCTCTGAAGTTCCAGCCACTCATTATGGTTATGGTCACTACTCCTTTTCCTGAGCCCCTCAGACCTAGCATAAGGTCTGGCAGATCTTGGTAAGGGGGCTTCATGATTCTTTGTCAGTTTTCCTGCTCTCATGTGTAAATGTGTTGTTTGGTAAGGTCTCCTGGGTTACCCCATTGGAGTGGGCATTTTTCTTCAGGGACCTTGACTGAGGCACAAAGTAAACCTCCAATGCCTGTACCCATGTAGATGTGGACTTAAATACTACGTATTTCAGTGACTAGCTGTGTAACTTTGAGAAAGCTCTTTTACTTCCCTAGACTTCTCTGAAAGAGACAGATAATAATACCAACTGTAAGGAATAGTTGCAAGAATTGAGTGGTATGTTGATAAAGTGCTTAATACAATGTGGGACACTCAGGAAATTCTCAATAAATAGCATAAATGGCAGCTAGTATTGTTCTTCAGTTTAAACATCTATGACATTCCCACATTAAGAAAAATATCTCAAGAATTAAGTAAAGAATGCATCAGGATGTTAATATTATCTTAATAACTTTATAGTCAATTCTAACATTATTTTTTCTTCAAGTATTTTGCTTCAAATGACTACATTAAAGCAGTGATTCTCAATCTGCAACAATTCCCTCCCCTTCTCCTACCCAGGGGATATTGACAATGTCTGGAGATGTGTTATATTATAATAATGGGGTAAGGATATGCTACAAGCATCTAGAGGGGAGAAGTCAGGGATACAAATAAACATCATGCAATGCAGAGGATGGTCTCTCAAAACAAAAAATTTTCTGGTCCAAAATAATGAGAAACCCTAAATTAGTGGAATAATTTTAAGCTAACTTTTTGGGGAGCCCAGAAGAGTTTCCAGTCAACCTTATATTCCATACACTTTCCAATTTGCAATAGCTATCCATGCTAAGTAGGGGGTCAAGAATAGAGTTTTTCTAATATTTCAATGCTAACGGGAAATATAAGTCATAAATAGGGAAATCCCTTAGAAAACTGTTTTAAAAACTTTTAAAGCAATAAAATTTCCACTGCTCATTAAACATGAAAGTGAGCCAGTGGTATTAACATCCATCTTAATAATTTTAAAATGGAAGAAAGCAATTAAGCATTTTGTTCATCATCACAAAATTTAATCATAATACAGATGGCCTCAGTTACTCATTTTCTCTTCTTCCCCATCTTCTCTCCAGTTCTATGGCCTCTTCCTCTAAATCCTACAACATAGCAATGCATTTCTGCTGAGCTACATCACTTTCCACTTTGCCCCGCAATTTCACACACTACACATGTATGGGGTCTTTCAGAAATCAAAGAAGCAGAGTATTTTTGTTCATTTGTTTTTTGTTTTATGGGGTGAGGATGTTGTTTGGGGGGTTGTTTACTTTTTTGTCTGTTCATTTACAAAGTGGACACTCTTCCCACTTGTTGTGTTGCATCTTATCAGTATTGGTACCAAGACAGTGTCTGACAGATTCCCTAGTCAATCAGTGCTTTCAGTTTTTACTTAAAGCCATCCTTCCCACCCAGGTTTCTTACACACACACTTCACAGAACTCAGAATCCACAGGAAGGAGGCCACGGAGCTGGCCTGGAAGACAACTCAGCTACAAACAAACAAGACTCCGTGCCAAACTCAAAATCTCTGCTTCCTTCTGAAGATTAAGTCTTTGTTATTGGGTCAAGCTTAACTCCTCCTCCCCTTTCTCAGAAGGCATCCTCTCCCAGGAAATTTCCTCCATCCTTTGTCCTTTGTGCAATGAGGGGGCAGTGTCCTGCACGGTTTCAGAGATGACCAGACATGTCTGTTCCCAAGGAGTCTGGCTCAGGCAAGACCCTAGTTCATGGTATTTATCGTAGTCTCACCTCTCACGTAATCAAAGCAATAAGCTTCAACCCTCCCTGACCCCCAAAATTGCTTAGTAGACCAATATTTTGCTTGCTGAACTCTTTATTAACTCTGATTTTTATCAAATAATCATTATCCAAATATTTAATTTGATAGAAAATTAATACTATCATAGAAATCTGACAAGTGAAAATGTTCAATGGATACCATGGAATATACCAAGAAAGAGGCATTCAGATGATTCTTCAGGTAAGTGCCTTTATTATGCAACTTTAGGGAAAATACAATAAAACCCTATTAAGAATTCCCTTCCTATACCACTAATCCAATTATACTCCGGGACAAAATTGTATTTCTGTGTTAAAATGAAATATACTTTATTTCTCCTTCTATCATATAGAAGTATATTGGGTTATTTTCCTTGGTAAAAGTGACTTAATGGTGATGAATCACACTTGACTACCTTAAAATTAACTCCCGATATATTGCATTATTTACAAATACATGAAATAAGAGCAAAACATCTATTTTTTCTATTAAAAACTCCTATTTTCTCTTACTGTGTTAATGTGCAGAACAAGGGCAGTTGATGTATTATAATTACATCTTTTTTTTTTCTCGATTCAGCAGAGGATATACTAGATTTTAGAAGCTCAAACAGAAAGAGCTTTGAATAGATTTAGAACTGCGAAGATGAAATGCAGGAGTGAATGTACAAAGACGTAACACTCGGGGTCATTCTTGGGCTTTGTCTCCAGAGAGTCACTTCCAATGGCACCAGAAAGGTTTGTGCAAGGCAGTCGTCTGCCCACAACAGCAGGGTGACTGTCTATGATTGTGGGATCTTGGAGATGGTGTGCTGCCAAGGTCAAAGAACACAGAAACAGGACCGTACAATGGCTTCTGTTCTGAGAAAGAATGTTCTGCCACATATATAAATGTGGATTGAAGAGAAAAGTGGCATTTTAGCAATTTTATGAAAATGGAAGATATCTAGTAAACTAAGCCTGTGTTCTTCTCAGGGTCAGCTAATGTAACTCCAAAAAACATTCTGCTCAGTTAAATATGCATGAAGAAGTTATATTTTGTATATATGTACTTCCCAGTGAGATTAGCATTCTTTCAAGGAGATACCTTATTGAATAGGTTTTTCAACTTCACATGTTCACATTCTTGAAAGACTAATGGATCCTTCATTAAAGACATCACAGCTTTTCGGGTGTCATGCTTGAAGACACACAATGAATTGGTCATTAAGGAAATTCAGCCACGCAGAAAGGACAGGAGAACAACTGGTTGACTCTTCTAATGACTCAGACAATGCTGGCAAAGCTGCTTTCACTTATGGCTGGTTTATAGTTGCAGAACAAGCATTAATTTTTCAGACATAACAAATAGGTGAAAGATTCAACCACCTCGGGAGCAAGTGTCCACCTTCTGGAAAAACAGTTTGCATAGTGGTGTGTTTCATCAAAACAGATCTATTTGTAGGTGACTGCTGTACCATTCTGTTGCTTCTGGCTGAAAAATTTTGTGCATCTTAGACATAAGTCAAAGTAATCATACCCAGATACCTAATTACTTTCTCATTCAATCATATGGACTCAAGAGAACACACCTTTAAGATTACGGTATTTTGAAATAGACATGCATGTTGCACTATCCTCATTGCTCCGTATGGCTTTGTTTACCTCAGGCTGAGTCTGTTTTGATTTCTTACTAGCAATGCCAGACACTTTGCTTGCCCATTGTGTCTGGTTAACCAGGCCTTCCCATGAAAGTCTCAGGAATGAATAGTTCTGTATTCCTTCATCTGAGATTGTCTAAATATTTGAACTCAAGATTTTTCTGTGTCTGGTTGAAAGGTGAATGAGAATTAGAGAGGAAACCCAGTGTCTGACAGCAACTTCACAATCCCTTTCTCCTCCCCTTTGTCATAGGGAAAAAGGTTCTGGTGAAGGTTGTTCTTTCAAGGATAAGCTGACAATTTGCTAAGCCTGTGTAAAAGCACTCTGGCAACTTCTTGATTAATTTTGAGATTTTTTTTTCACCTTGTGGTGCTTCAAGGCCAAATGAGCCTTCAAGGAGGTCATAGGAATGTAAGATCATAAGAAATGCCATAATAGGTCAAATTAATGAGCCAGTTAGTGTGATATGCTGTCTCTGAGAGTGGCAACAAGGTACATTTTGTGCATGTTGTCAACTTCAAAATATTTGAGGCTATAAGCAGCAGTGTTTCTCAGATCAAGTATCTATTTCAAATGTCCGTGACTTCCTTTATTAATGTGCAATACATCTTTATCCACAAATTCACTTAAACCCATCTGATGATGTTTTAAATCATGCACTACTTTTTGTATCATGAGATTTATAAATATTTTCTCTAATTTTGCCTAAACTGCTTGTGTCACATTTTCAAGGGTTTCCCGATTGGAGCTGATAGACCAGTGACTGTGGTTGTATGTACTTCATTTGATTGAGGTGTCCGTACTGAGTTGACTAAGTGGTAAAGCCTTTCAAACAGGTGGTAGTAGACTGTCCACCTGCAACTCCTAGCACTTTCGGCCAGCTTTTCCTTTATTGCTCCAGGGTCAATATGTTCTATCTTATACTCAGATATTTCCATTAGTTAGTTTTTTGGTTGACTTGGGCTGCTATAAGAAAATACCATAGGCTGGATGTCTTAAACAACAGATATTGATTTCATTCTCACAGTTCTAGAAGGTGGGAAGACCGAGAGCAAGGTGCCAGCCCATTTGGTTCCTGGTGAAGGCCCTTTTCCTTGTCTGCCTTCTCACTGTGTCCCCACATGGCAAAGAGAGACAAAGTGTGCTCTGCTTTTTCTTCCTCTTGCTATAAAAGTACTAATCCCATCACGTGGACCCCATTCTCATGACCTCATCTAAATCTAATTACCTCTCTAAGGCCCCATCTCTACATACCACCACATTAGGGATTAGAGCCTCGACATAAGAATTTGGGAAAGACACAAACATTCAGTCCATAACAGTTAGCCAATTTCCTCTTTTTACCAGAAAGAACTAATCGGGATTCTTCTCACTAAATAAATAAATAAACAATATTTCTCAGGACTTCACAACAGAAGCTGGACTATCAAGGATGTACGATGTGCACTCGACATGGGTCCATGAGCAGCTGGGCTGTGGAGATGTATTTTTAATTGACAACAAAAAAAATTAGCAATTCAAAAACCCATTGAAAAGGCAAGAATAAGGAACAAAAATGGGTATTGTGTTCTTTTATCCACAACAATAAAATAACTTTGGTACAAGATCTGTCTGGCATGTTCCAGAATAAATGAAAACCCAAATGAAACAAAATGACATTTTATCAGACTGAAAGGAAGCAAGCATTTAATTTTTAAAAAGGAGAGAAGAGGAAATCATGCCTTCTGCAACTCCATGCAAATCCATGCCTGGAGTTGCAGAAGTTCACATGAGGGCCTCTCCGCCCCTGCTAAACTGCCAGCTATCTTGCCCCACTGCTATGATAATTTTTAGTTGGTTAAGAATAAGATGGCTCAATCTTAGAACCAGAAGGGATGTGAGAGATTTTTTCTTGTATTATAGGTAAAGAAACTGGACTTCAGAGAGTTTAAATGGCTTTCTTGCAGCCACACAGCTGTTTTTTGTCTTGGGCAAAAATAGGTCTTAGATGCAAGTATCTTGGCCACCAAGCAGGCATGGACAGCCGGGCTGCCCTGGCTCCATGCCTATAGATGGGATCTGTTCTTTCTTGGGACCACATAAGGTCACTACCAGGATGTCTTCTTGCAATAAGACTTTCTTTTCTTCTAAACTCACACATCACATGCACTTATTTAGTGAGTAATTAAAAAGAAAAAGGCAAAACAAATACACCCAAATCCTACCTTCATTTCTCAATCTATCAAGTAATCCAATAAATTATTTACTTTTGGATTACTTGGGTTAAACAGCATTCCCTGCATACTAGATGAGATGTCTTTGATCTTGAGCTTCTTTTAAATAAATAGTTCTATCAAAATAGAATGGCCTTAACTTTCAGCCCTGGGAATAAACAAATAGTCTCAATCAATGATGCTGAGACAACCATTTAATATTTTTCAAGAGGCTAAGAAAAGAAATATTTTCATGCCTAAAACATTAAGTCAGAAATAGCCTTTGGCACATATTTCGCTTGGTCTTTTCAAAGGTTGTGGGAAAATATGGGGAAAAATATATAAGCAAAATTAGCAAGGCTACCATGACAACAGCAAGTACGCAGAGGCAGAGCTAAAACTCTGGAACTCTCAGAGGGAAGGAAAGGAGGGTCCTTAGGATAGTTATCAGGAAAGAGACATCAAGCATAAACAGAATCATTGCTAAGTGGACAGATACTGGAACAGATATTTATTATAATGGATTTCCTGTGGTGTGAAATTTTATCAAAAGGGCACTGTTACTGGGGAGAGACCATTTGTTTGAAATTATAAGTGGTTTTTGTTGTAGTGAACTCAGTGTAGAAATAGATGTCCAACACATTCATTTCTG